>NC_053493.1:409982964-410342964 GCF_905171775.1 Rana temporaria | reverse complement strand
AACTTGTTTACAGAGAAATTGACGCTGCAGTTGCTGACCTGATTTTTGCCACCACAATTTTAATGCGGTTTTTAAAGTGGTTGTAAACCCGATTCTTTTTTTTTTTTTTTTGCTGTCACGATGTAGAGTATAAGATTTCCTATCATCTGTGCCCAGTCTTGCCACAAAGAGTTAATCCAGCTCTGAGCAATTTTCTTTTCAGTGAGATAAATGGAAAAACAGGAGAAAACTTTTGTCCGCTCTTCCCCCTTGCTGTGAGTGACAGGTTATTTACATATCTCATGCACTAGCCTGGAGACGGGTATTATTTTTTAGTGCCCACTCCTTTTCTGAAGTCATGTGGTTACTTTTCTAGATTTTAACTGGATGTTGGTGATCATAGCAGCATTTAGTGTAAGGGGAGTGTAGAGGTGGGCGGGGAGTCTACTGACATCAAAACTCCACCCACTGAGCTCCAGATAACAGACCCACCCACAGAATCTGTAGTTTTTCAGTTGTTATAACAGACAGAGGGGAGACATTTGACACTTAAAGGGGTTGTAAAGGTAAATGTTTTTTCACCTTAATGCATCCTATGCATTAAGGTGAAAAAACATCCGACGGTACCGAACCCCCGCTTTACTTACCTGACCCCTCGAAAGTCCAGCGCGCGTCCACGTGATCCTCTTCGGTTCCCAGCCTGGCCGTTGATTGGCTAGGCTGGACGGATTGATAGCAGTGCAGCCATTGGCTTGGCTCTGCTGTCAATCACAGCGGATGACGCAGCGCAGCGGGAACGAGTGATGCAGTCGGCGGCTATGCCCGCCGCTGTATCACGGGAGCGCGCTCGGAAAAGCTTTCCACCATGCAAGCTTGCTCGCATGAAGGTGGAAAGCTTTTGCGAGGCGGAGCCGAGACAGCCGCCGAGGGACCCCAGAAGACCGGATTCGGGGACACTCTGTGCAAAACGAGCTGCACAGTGGAGGTAAGTATAACATGTTTGTTATTTAAAAAAATAAAATAAATGTTTTGCCTTTAGTGTTCCTTTAAGGATACATGCAGGAGGCATCTATATCCTTATAGATCAGCACTATGGCTGTAGTTTAGAAAGAATAGAGGTAGGGCTCAAGGGACCCCAAAACCCAAGGGAACCCAAAGAAGAGAGAAGCGGCAAGAGGACTAATCCGGTACAAGGTAAGTAGATGGACTCAAAGAGAGTAAATGTATCAAAATTGGGTAAATTTATTAACATAGTATCAAAAAAAAATAATAAAAATATCACGCAACAAAAACAATACAAATATCGTGACAACCATACGTGTCATCGAAACTAAAATCCCCTTGGGGAAATACCGGTGGATGTAGGGGTCACGATACAGGGGATCTCTACTAGTTTCACAACGTGCGTCGCCTCGTCAAAAGAAGTTCTGAAAGTTGATACACAAGCAAGATCTAAATAGGTTGAAACACACTTGTATAAAAAAAGTTCCTGTAGGTCAACCTACCAACAAGAACACATATATACATTGATGGACATTGGGGAGTAAGGACGGTCGCTTACCTAGGAGCGGGTATCCCGTCAGCTCAGACGCCACAGCCACCGAGTTGAATGTCTCCCGCGGCGGCCAAGGGGGTGGATGTGGAAATGGACCTGTCAATTAAATATTAAGGCAACTGTAAATCTAGGCTATATTGAGGGTGAGGACAGGGGGGAGTGCGGTTTAGAAAGGATGAGAGTGGCTTTACATCCACTTTAATGGAAATGCCTGTGTAAAATTGAGGTCTATGGCCCTCAACTTGCATCAAAGTCGGACCAAAGTAGTACAGGGACTAACTTTGATGTTTTACAACTTAAAGTCGCACAGATATGAATGGTTGTCATTGGGAATCATGGCGTGCGACTTGTCATGCGACTCTGGTCGCAGGAAAAGTCGCACAAGTGTGAAAGGGGCATCATAGACTTTTCAGTTGGTAAGTTGGCAGCAAACTTGTTGATATCATAGGGCTGCTTTAACTACAGAGCTGAAGGGTGTATAGAAGCAGTGTCCAAGAAGTGCAGCATATTACAGAGTCTATACAAAAAATCAATAAATAAGCGAAATAAATTATAAAGTGCTAGGCGTAACACAAGTGATGTGTGTCAAATACAAATAAAGTGAATATGATAAATAATTATAGTACATCAACAATCTGAAAATTCATAATGGTCATATGTGAAATTCCAAAATGTATTTACCGTATTTATTGGGGTATAGCGCGCTCCCGCGTATAGCGCGCACCCCTAAAGTTGCCCGAAATTCCTGTGGAAAAAAGATTTTTTGTACTTACAGTTTTGGTGTCTTGCGCCGCGTCCATCGGCGGCCTCGTCGGGTCCGGCGTCCGTCTGCGGCTTCGGGTGTCCTCTTCGTCGGGTCTGGCGTCCGTCTGCGGCTTCGGGTGTCCTCTTCGTCGGGTCTGGCGTCCGTCTGCGGCTTCGGGTGTCCTCTTCGTCGGGTCCGGCGTCCTTCTGCGGCTTCGGGTGTCCTCTTCGTCGGGTCCGGCGTCCTTCTGCGGCTTCGGGTGTCCTCTTCGTCGGGTCCGGCGTCCTTCTGCGGCTTCGGGTGTCCTCTTCGTCGGGTCCGGCGTCCTTCTGCGGCTTCGGGTGTCCTCTTCGTTGGGTCCGGCGTCCTTCTGCGGCTTCGGGTGTCCTCTTCGTCGGGTCCGGCGTCCTTCTGCGGCATCCTCCCCGCTCGTTTCCCGGGCCGTTTGAATACTGCGCCGACATATACAGAGCGCAGTATAGTCGGCAATGCTCGGCTACTCTCGCGCTCACGTCCTGTACGTCCAGGACGTCAGCGCGAGAGGAGCCGAGACTGGCCGACTATACACGAGTGTACTGCGCTCGGTATATGTCGGTGCAGTATTCAAACTCTGCGGGGGAAAGCGGGTATCGGCGTATATCGCGCACCCACGATTTTGCCCTGATTTTCAGGGCAAAAAGGTGCGCGGTATACGCCGATAAATACGGTATATAAAAGTCACTAGGGCTGCAACTAATGATTATTTTCATAATCGATTAGTTGGCCGATTATTGTTTCGATTAATCGGTTAATAACCTTTAAAAAAAAAAAGTAATTTTGCTGCGATTTGCATTTTTTTTTTTTTTTTGGCGCCAATTTGTTGTTGGGTAGATTAAAAAAACACAAATTGCCGCAAAAACGTATTACATGCTTTTCTGCAGCTTCTCCATTGAAGTATATTGAACCAAAAAAACAAAATGGCACAGGTGTGCATTAAAAAAAGTCCTCGCCCTTTCCAAATACGCAGCAGCTGAAAATCATGGATGTGAACGTGTCCCATAGGAAAACATGTAAATGAACTGTAGTGTGTTTCTGCAAAAAAACAGAGGTGTGACCCAGGCCTGAGATGTTTAGTAACATAATGGGGTAAAAAAAAGAGCAAATAATTGCTACTGAAAAGGGTTAATTTTTTACTGTTGGACAGTGAAAGTAAAATTGACAGTAGCGATTTGCTCTTTGTACTATAAAGGGATATTTTTTTTTTTTTAACCCCATTATGTTACTGGCCCATTAATCGATTATGAAATTGATTAGTTGTCGATTAATCGATTAGTTGTTTCGGCCATAAAAAAGTCACGCAGTATAGTTCATTACTGTATTAGTCCATATATTAATAATGTGCAAGTAAATCTGGTGTGAAAGAACTGTAGACTTCAAAAGAAAAAAGTGCTATTCACTTTATTTTGTATTTGATACATATCATGTTTGTGACGCCTAGCAACTTATTTTGCTTTGGAGCACAGCACCATTATTGTTTTTTTTTGTATTCACTCTCTTTGGGTGGTGTTTGACCCACACGGTGCCTGCTGCACCCGAGATTAGTATTCAAATTTTCTAGTAGCGTGGGAATACTCACTACTATATTACAGCGTCTCCTACCGGGAATTGTAGGGGGATATCGAGATTGTAAAAGTTCTCACTTCCTAGATTTTTCAGCATAATGGAAATTCTTTGTAATGTTTTTTTTTTTTTGTAACAGAAACTAGCAAAAAACTTCCTCATTTGTCTGAATTCTTACAAAAAAGCTTAGTGGTATTGTTGGGCAGTACGGCCACAGAATGTAATGGTGCACCGAAATGGAAATTCTGGTGAAACCAAAAATTCAGGATGCACTTAGCCGAAACCCGGAAAAAAATAAAATAACACGCTGCCCCGTGTCTCCCGTGAACGATCGGCAGTTTGTGGTGGCTATCGCGCCCGCCGGACCCACTGATTGGCTCTCGCTGTGTCCAATCACAGCTGGAGCTGCACTTCGGCGGTGCGTGATTTTGCGCAGCCGGGCCGCCCTGCCTCAGTGTATGTACGATGGGCGGTCTGGAAGTGGTTAAATAATAGCAAGGTTTGTACTTGGCCTCCACAATTTTATACGTGTCTCTAGCTTAACCACTTAAGGACCGAGCCTGTTTTTCAGACTAGGTGTTTACAAGCTTAAAACAGGTTTTTTTCCTAGAAAATTACTTGGGACCCCGAAATGTTATATATTTTTTTTCTAACACCCTAGAGAATAAAATGGCGGTCATTGCAATACTTTCTGTCACACGTATTTGCGCAGTGGTCTTGCAAGCGCACTTTAAAAAAAAAAAAAAAACACTTTTTTTAAAAAAAAAATAAGACAACAGTAAAGTTAGCCCAATTTTTTTTTTATATTGTGAAAGATAATGTAACGCCGAGTAAAATGATACCCAACATGTCATGCTTCAAAATTGCGCCCGCTCGTGGAATGGCGTCAAACTTTTACCCTAAAAAATCTCCATAGGCGACGTTTAAAAAATTCTATAGGTTGCATCTTTTGAGTTAGAGGAGGTCTAGGGCTAGAATTATTGCTCCCTCTAACTATTGCGGTGATACCTCACTTGTGCGGTTTAAACACAGGTTTCATATGCGGGCGCTGCTCACGTATGCGTTCGCTTCTGTGCGCCAGCTCGTCGGGATGGGGACGCTTTTAAAAAAATTGTTTTGTTTTCTTATTTTAGTTGATTTTATTTATTTTTTATTTTTACACTGTTCTAAAAAGCGTCAGCCGTTTTTTTTCGGCGTTTTGTCGCGCGTATTCATTCTTATTTGCGCGTTTGCATACAGCGTCGTCCGACGTTTTTGTACTTCGAAGTTTTTTATATTAGCCAATAGGAAAAATTATCATCTTTTCATCACTTGTTGCTATGTTGGTAGATTTTTTTTAATCTTCTGCCTGGGTGAAAAGTTCTATTGATAAAGCGACAAAACGCCCGTAGCAAACGCTCGTTGTCGCGCAAGTCGCTTAAATCGAGCGTTTCCATTACTTTCTATGGGAAATGGAAATGCTGAAATACGCCCAAACCGCCCGATACGCGCGACAAAAAAAGGGTCCGGAACTTGTTTGAGCTTCAGTCGTTCGGCGTCAGGCGTATCGGCGTGCAGATGTGAACCATCTCCATAGGGCAGGGATATGCAATTAGCGGACCTCCAGCTGTTGCAGAACTACAATTCCCATGAGGCAAAGCAAGACTCAGACATCCACAAGCATGAACCCAGAGGCAGAGGCATGATGGGACTTGTAGTTTTGCAACAGCTGGAGGTCCGCTAATTGCAAATCACTGCCATAGGGTATTATGTATTTTTTCCCCTTTAGCGTATTTGAGCGTCGCGCTTCAGGCGACAAAACGCTCAGGTATGAATGCAGCCTTATTTCTATTACAAGGAATGTAAACATCCCTTGTAATAGAAAAAAGCATGACAGGTCCTCTTAAATTTGAGATCTGGGGTCAAAAAGACCTCACATCTCATATTTACACTAACATGCAATAATAAAAAAAAAAAATGTTATTTAAAAAAAATGACGACAAAAAAATGTGCCTTTAAGACGCATGGGCGGAAGTGACGTTTTGACGTCGCTTTCGCCCTGCTATGGTATGGAGACGGGTGGGGGGCCATCTTGCCCTCACTCGTCTCCATACCACAGAGGAAGAAGGACGCGATCGCCTCCGCCGCTACCGACGGCCACGGTAAGCAGCGGAGGGCGTAGGAGGCCGCCGATAAAGGCGATCTCGCGGTGAATCCGCAGCGGAGACCACCGTTATCGTTTACAGGACTGGCCACGGAAAAGATGGATTTCCCGGTTGTGGCAGCAGCTACTGCCCTTACCGAGATATCCATCTTTAAAGTGCCGCCGTATATATACGTGAGCCGGTCCTTAAGTGGTTAACACAACTAAATATAAAGTAAATTTGTGATTCAATGTGCGATGCACTTATCTGATTATCTGATCTTGGCTGAAACTTTCTTACTTGTTGCTGTTTTTCTGATTTGCTGTTTTCCATAGCTTGGAGAGGACTTCTTAGACTTTATGGGCCAGATTCTCGTAGATCGGCGTAAAACTATGCGGCCGTAACGTATCTCATTTACGTTACGCGGCCGCAAGTTTTACGGGCAAGTGCTTGATTCACAAAGCACTTGCCTGTAAAGTTGCGGCGGCGTAGCGTAAATTCTCCGGCACAAGCCCGCCTAATTCAAATGATCCAGGTAGGGGGCGTGGATCATTTAAATTAGGCGCGTTCCCACGCCGATCGTACTGCGCATGCGCCGTCCCTAAAATTTCCCGACGTGCATTGCGCTAAATGACGTCGCATGGACGTCCTTGGTTTCGACGTTAACGTAAATGGCGTCCAGCGCCATTCACGGACGACTTGCGCAAACGACGTACTTTTTTAAATTTCGACGCGGGAACAACGGCCATTCTTTACGTTGGTTGCCCCTCATATAGCAGGGGCAACTTTACGCGTCGCAAATGCTACGGAAGCGTCGTAAATTGTCTGCGTCGACCGCGCGTACGTTCGGGAATCTCGCGTAAATACCTAATTTGCATAGACGACGGGGAAAACGACGTCTGATACACCAAAAATGCATCTAAGATCTGACAGCGTAAGAGCCTTACGCCTGTCAGATCTAAGGGATATCTATGCGGAACTGATTCTAAGTCGCATAGATACGCCGGGCCAGATTAGGACTTACGACGGCGCAAATGGCGTTGCGCCGTCGTAAGCCTTTTAAGAATCTGGCCCTATATTTCTGCTCTACAGTGGGTTTTATAACCCAGAATATGGAAGATTTAGGCAGTTGTAAGTCTATCCAGGGATTCGGATTGAACAAGGCTCAACAAAAATGTTGCCAGCTGGAATTTTTCAGGTGCAGCAGCTGCCTGGCTCCTGGGACTTGTCCTACCAGCTCCGCTGCTGTTATGGTTCATTTGTACTGTGTGAGGCAGAGAACATTTCCAGCTCCCTTGGCTGCATTTATCATTTATCTTGAGCATGAAATTATGGCCCACAGCCACCAATGGCATTTAGATTTTTCTTCTCCAGCTGTCATTCCCCAGTCAAGGCTGGAAACTGGATTTGTGGCTCTGAGACATCGATAAAACAAGTTTTAAGTGGTTGTAAATCTCAGATATGAAACATGAACAAAGCGTATCCCTCTATAGCCGGGGTAGGCAACCTCCCAGCTGTTGGTGAAACTACAAATCCCACCTTGCCTCTGCCTCTAGGGGTCATGCCTGTGATTGTCAGGGTCATGCAGTGTCTCATGGGACTTGTAGTTTCACCACACCTGGAGGGTCGGGGTTGCCTACCTCTGCTCTATAGTGTGTACTTGTCTCAATTAAGAGCACGAAGTGTCATTTCTGTCTGCTTCTTCCTTCCTCTATCTGCATGAGTCACTTCTGATAAGTTTTTCCTGACACCAAGAGAAAAATGGTGACGGGAGCAGGGGCGGACTGACCATTCCACTAGGGGGCCCCATCAGGGTTGCCAGCCTCAGTAAAACCAGGAACAGTATGTGAAAATCTGTGTTTTAAAAAAAAAAAAAAATCCCAAGATTATAGCTGCCCCACCACTCCAGTACCTTTTCAGTGTGTGTATGTATATTCTGTGTGTATGTACAATACCTGTCGCCGAGAATGTGTTTCCAGCACGACTGCATCGCGCTGATTCTCGGTGACATGGTGCCGACATCTCGCACTCGCTGGAATAGAAAAAGCACATTCCAGCGAGCGCATCATAGAAGCGACGGGGATCCGACTTGGATTCCTGCCAATTCTAGCTGCGGCGTTTGGTATGAATCATGCGGGGGAACTCCACGCCAAATTTCCCTGTTCGTCTTTCAGGACAGGTACTGTAGAGAGACACAGGCTCCTCCCCTCACAGGAAACACCGCCTTCCAATTAAGAATTTAAGCCTCATCCTCCCTCAGCTCCTCAGTTTATGGTGTTTCCTCCGGAGGGGAGACACCGCTGGGGGCCAAGGGCCAGACAGCTGGGGAAGCTGAGGCCAGTTTTCCTGAGAGGGGGGACCTGTTCTCCCTGGGCTCAGGGCTATTTTTTAAACGCATGGCGTCCTGGTTGACTGGGGAAGTCACTTACCCAGGACATCGCCGTGTAGCGTCCCGCGGACATTCCTGGGGTGGATTCAGCCGCGGAGGCCTATTCACTCAACGCACAGGGGTGGCGCTGCAGGCGGGGTGCACGCTCCCTGTGAGTTTTCACAGTCGGCCAGGAGCTGGGCCGGACCGGATGACGAGTGACGTCAGTTCCGGGGGGGGGCGGGCACTTCCGCCGGATACGCGTCACTGGTCCCGGACGCTGCAGTGTGAAAAGGCCTGACGCTGGGCTGGTGCGGCCTCTCTCTTCTCAGCCGTAGGGTCGGCGTTTTGGCAGGCAGTCGCGACCACATTCCTCAGCGAGATGTCGGAAGCAGAGGCTTCCCGTGCACCTCCGGATGACGACAGCACCAGCCACTCTAAGGTAAGGAGAACCCTGGGGTGGTGTTCCCTTATCATGTTGTACAGCTTCACTGGTGATTTTTTTGTTTTCTTCTCCTGGTGGTCGGGGAGTTTGTTAGTGTAGTGTGTCTGGAACCCTGGTGGTGGTTGGTCCTAGAACACTCCTGGTGGTTACCTGTGTTATGCGCTGGTCTCTCTTTTAATCTAGCCTCCACTTTCTTCTGTGTTTTTCAGAAATCCACAGAAAAATCAGCCCACAGCAGGAAGAAATGCCCTTCCTGCAGATCTTCACTTAGTGAGAGTTGGAACAAAGCACTTTGCAGGAGATGTATTGAAGGGCTGGTTAAAGAAAGGGAGGCAGAGCAGGCATCTGAATTAGCAGCTTCTATGAAAGAGCTTTCTGGCACCTTTCAATCGTTTAAAGATATTTTTGCTAATTTTCAATTGCCCCAAAGCAGCCCTTCTGTAGCGCAACAGGTAATTCCACCGAATCCTGAGGTTCTTCCCTCTGGGAGTAGAGAGAAACCTGCGGATATCAGAGAGGATGCTGAGGAGGAGCAAGACAGTGCCGCTTCTAGCTCCCAAGAGGAGTCAGATAGTGAGAAGACAGAGGCAGGGTCCTCAAAGGTCTCTCGCTACAAGCTTTCCCTTGAAGAGGTGGAAGAGTTATTGGAAACTATCCACGCTACTTTAGGGATAGTTGAGGAGAAAAAGACACTGTCACTCCATGACCAGATGTACAGTGGTTTGGGAGAACAAAAGAAAAGGGTTTTTCCAGTCCATGAAGTACTGGTCAATGCCATCAAAAAAGAATGGCAGGACCCAGAGAGGAAACCTTTCTTCTCAAACTCTTTGAAGAGGAGGTTTCCTTTTTCTGAAGAGGAGGCTTCAGTATGGAACAAATCCCCCAAACTAGATGCCGCCTTTTCGCAGGTATCCCGACATACGGACTTGGCGTTTGAGGACATGGGGGTCCTTTCAGACCCCATGGACAGGCGGATGGATTCGCTATTAAAAAAGTCCTGGGATGCTTCCCAGGGGAACCTTAAGCCAGCTATGGCAGCAACAGTGGTGGCCCGTAATTTAGAGCATTGGCTCTTACAAATTAAGGCACATATTGAGGCCGGAACGCCAAAAGAGACTATACTTTCCTCTTTTCCAACTTTACTGAGTGGCGTACGGTATGTAGCGGACGCCTCAGCAGAGTCAATCCGCATGTCTGCCAGATCTGCAGCTCTATCTAATTCTGCAAGAAGAGCTCTCTGGCTCAAGACATGGCAGGGGGATAGCGCCTCAAAGGTTAAATTGTGCGGGATCCCCCTTACAGGAGACTTATTATTTGGGCCAGGCTTGGAGGCTGTCTTAGATCGTACAGCCGACAAGAAGAAGGCTTTCCCCTTAAAGAAAAAATTTGGGGGACAGACAAAGAAAAAATTCTGGACCCAAAAGAAGGTGGAAGTCCCCAAACCTGAGGGAAAGAAAAAGTTTTGGGGACCAAAAGGGAAAGGCCGTGCCGGGGCACTTTTTCGTGCTCCTGAACAGCCCCAAAAACCTCAATGACGGAGTCAAGGTGGGAGGAAGGTTGGGGGCCTTTCTCCCACAATGGGAGACGATCACCAGCAACCAATTTGTGCTGGGGATCATAAGGAGAGGGTACAGACTAGAGTTCTCAAGTCCCCCCCCATCCAGACTCTTAGTCACCAATTTGCCCCAATGCAAAGAGAAATCTGTGGCTCTGATCTCCTCTCTTCAGGAGTTGGAGGATCAGGAGGTGGTAGTTCGGGTTCCATCGGAGGAGATAGGAAAGGGCTTCTACTCCCACATATTTGTGGTCCGCAAGCCTTCAGGGAAATTCAGGCTTATACTGAATTTAAAACCTCTAAACACCTCGGTCACGTACAAACGGTTTCGGATGGATTCCATCTATTCCGTGAGGACACTCCTCCTTCCGAACTGCTTCATGGCATCCATAGATTTAAAGGATGCCTACCTACACATCCCAATAGCGGAATGCCATCAGAGATTTCTCAGACTGGCCGTGAGGTCCAGAGAGGGGATGTTTCACCTGCAATTCAAAGCACTCCCCTTCGGGCTCTCCTCTTCCCCCCGCATATTCACCAAAGTGATGGTGGAGGTACTAGCCTTTCTACGTCTCAAGGGCATCCTGGTGATAGCTTACCTGGACGATCTGCTATTCTTTGCAGACTCTCCGACACGGTTGTCCCAGGACCTCCAGGTTGCAAAGGGGATTCTGGAGAACCTAGGTTGGTTACTCAATCTGGAAAAATCCAGCCTGACACCCTCCCAAAGAGTCACTTTTCTGGGATATGTACTGGACTCAACCAGACAGATGACTTTTCTCCCAATAGAAAAAGTTCAGAAGGTGGACAACGTAATATCACTTCTTCAGAGCAGTTGCCAGCTTCCGATAAGGAAAGTCATGTCAGCTCTGGGGTTATTAACATCTTGTCTTCCTGCAGTGCAGTGGGCGGGTCTGCATTTCCGACCTCTACAACTGTTCATACTGAACATTTGGGACCACAAACCGGAATCCTTGGATTCCCTGATATCCATACCGGTTCACATCAAGAGGTCCCTTTGGTGGTGGAGGAAGGGGGCGAACCTTTTACAGGGCCTGGATTGGATCTCCCCGATTTCCAGAACAGTGACAACAGATGCCAGTGGCTCCGGTTGGGGAGCACACCTGGACTCCCTTCTGACACAGGGTCGCTGGGCAAAAGAGGACTCGCAAAAATCTTCGAATTGGAGAGAACTAAAAGCGATAGAGTTAGCCCTCAAAGCCTTTCAGAAGGAGCTGCAGGGACAGCATGTTCGAATCAGGACAGACAACTCCTCGGCAGTAGCTTATGTCAACAAGCAGGGGGGCACCAGGAGCAAGTCCTTATGGGATCTGACAAAATCTATTCTCATATGGGCGGAGGCCAATGTCTTGTCCCTCTCAGCCATACATCTGAAGGGAGAATTAAATCAGGTCGCAGACTTCCTCAGCAGGAAGAAACTGAGGGAGGGCGATTGGGTTCTGAATCAGGAAGTTTTCAGAGCGATCACTCAAAGATGGGGTCTTCCGGAGGTGGATTTATTCGCCTCAAGAGAAAATGCCAAAACTCGGCTCTTTTTTTCCCTAAACAGATGGGATGGAGCTCTGGCGGTGGACGCTCTGGCCCAAACCTGGAAGTTCTCCAGGTGTTATGCTTTCCCCCCTCCGGTTCTAATACCAGCAGTCCTGAGGAAACTGCAGGGGGAGAACACAACACTCATTCTCATCGCACCTCATTGGCCCAGGAGACCATGGTTCTCTATCCTAAAAAATCTATCGATAGAATCTCCTTGGATTCTACCAATTCGGGAGGATCTCCTTTTGCAGGGTCCAATCTGCTGCCCGCAGGTAGAGAGATGGAACCTGGCAGCCTGGCTTCTGAGGAAGAGCTGCTGAGGGGCAAAGGGTTTTCAGAACGCTTGGTTGAAACACTCCTAAGCTGTAGAAAGAAGGAGACGCAAGCCATTTACCAAAAAGTGTGGAAACGGTTTAACATCTGGTGTGCAGAAAGCTCATTCAGTGTCAACAGCTCTGTGGCTGTTTTAGAATTTCTTCAAGCTGGAGCTGATAAAGGGTTGGCAACTAGCACGCTGAAGGGTCAGGTGTCAGCGCTAAGTGTATTTTTTGAAAAACAACTAGCATTTGATCCTTGGGTCTCTAGATTTTTTAAGGCTTTGAGTAGACGGAGACCTGTTAAAACCTCCAACTTCCCAGTTTGGGATCTCTCATTGGTTCTTCAAGCCTTTACAGTAGAACCATTTGAGCCTTTAGACAAATGTAGTTTAAAAGTGATCACTCTCAAAACAGTGTTTTTAGTAGCGATCACTACTGCCAGGAGAGTGAGCGAACTCGAGGCCCTATCTATTAGGGTCCCCTTTTTTCAAGTTTTTCCGGATCGCATCATTTTTAAGACAGATCCGGCTTTTCTACCAAAGGTAGCTTCTAAGTTTCACAGAAGTCAAGAAATAACATTGCCTTCTTTTTGTTCAAATCCTGTGAGGGAACAGGAACACAAGTTTCACAACCTAGATGTTAGGAGGTGTGTCCTACAATACTTGGATTACACAAGTCAGTTCAGGAAAGCTGATTCACTATTTGTTTTGTTTTCTGGGTCCAAGAAAGGGTCTAGGGCTTCTAGACGCACGATAGCCAGGTGGTTAAGGGCAGCCATCGTTCTAGCCTATTCTTCTAGGGGGGTAGAGCCTCCACAGGGTATCAAGGCTCATTCCACCAGGGCAGTAGCAACTTCCCAAGCAGAGTGTGCTGGTGCTTCCCCGGAGCAGATCTGCAAGGCTGCAACATGGTCTAGTTTCTCAACGTTTGTAAAACATTACAGACTGGACCTACTTTCAACCAAAGACCAGGCTTTTGGACGCAAAGTACTGCAAGCAGTTGTCCCACCCTAGGGTAAGGTGCTCGCTTATCCTCTCTACAGTACCTGTCCTGAAAGACGAACAGGGAAAAACGGGGTTACTTACCGGTAACATCCCTTTTCCTGGAGTCTTTCAGGACAGCACTGGTACCCACCCTCTTTTGTTGTAGGGGATATTATGGAAACTCATCAGACGAGGCCGTCAGGTAAGATGTAATTTTATACTTTTATGACGTGTTCTTGTGTCTCCCCAGCTGGCCGGAGGTACTCTGGAAAAAACTGAGGAGCTGAGGGAGGATGAGGCTTAAATTCTTAATTGGAAGGCGGTGTTTCCTGTGAGGGGAGGAGCCTGTGTCTCTCTACAGTACCTGTCCTGAAAGACTCCAGGAAAAGGGATGTTACCGGTAAGTAACCCCGTTTTTTAAATAAAAATCCGACATGGGTTCCCCCCCAGGGGCATGCCAGGCCCTTAGGTCTGGTATGGATTGTAAGGAGAACCCCCTACGCCGAAAAAATGGCGTGGGGTTCTCCCACAATCCATACCAGACCCTTATCCAAGCTTATTAAAGGGGGCGCCCAGATTCCAATAAGCCCCCCGCCCGCAGACCCCGACAACCAACAGCCAGGGTTGTCGGGAAGAGGCCCTGTCCTTAACATGGGGACAGGGTACTTTGGGGTGAGGGGGGCTGCAGAGCACCCAACCCCCTTATGTTAAGGGCATGCGGCCTGGTACGGCTCTGGAGGGGGGCGCTCGCTCGTCCCCACTCCTTTCCTGACCGGCTGGGTGGCGTGCTTGGATACGGGTCTGGTATGGATTGTGGGGGGACCCCCACTCCGTTTTTTCGGCATAGGGGGTTCTCCTTACAATCCATACCAGACCTAAGGGCCTGGTATGCCCCTGGGGGGGGGAACCCATGCCGGTTATTTATTTAAAATTTGGCGTGGAGTTTCCCCTCATGATTCATTCCAAACGCTGCGGCTAGAATTGGCGGGAATCCAAGTCGTATCCCCATCACTTCTATGACGGCTTTTTTCCATCATAGCGAGCTGGCTCCCGCAACGGGGCTCGTAGGTGGTCAATTTCGCAGAGAAAGGGAGCGAGAATGACACAATATCGCGGTCACCTACAGTATACTGTGTATGTATACTGTATGTGTATATTGTGTGACTGTGTATGTATACTGTATGTGTTTGTGTGTATACTGTGTGGCCCCATAATCTCCTATTGCCTGAGGGGCCCATAATCTTCTCCTATTGCCCGGGGGGGGGGGGGCCATAATCTTCTCCTATTGCCCGGGGGGGGGGGGGCGCCATAATCTTCTCCTATTGCCCGGGGGGGGCCCCATAATCTTCTATTGCCTAGGGGGGGGCCCATAATCTTCTCCTATTGCCCAGGGGGGGGCCCATAATCTTCTCCTATTGCCCAGGGGGGGGGGGGCCCATAATCTTCTCCTATTGCCCGGGGGGGGGGGGGCCCATAATCTTCTCCTATTGCCCGGGGGCCCCATAATCTTCTATTACCCGGGGGGGGGGGGCCCATAATTTTCTCCTATTGCCCGGGGGCCCCATAATCTTCTCCTATTGCCCGGGGGGGGCCCATAATCTTCTCCTATTGCCCGGGGGGGCCCATAATCTTCTCCTATTGCCCGGGGGGCCCTTTAATCTTCTCCTATTGCCCGGGGGGGGGCCCTTTAATCTTCTGCTATTGCCCGGGGGGCCCTTTAATCTTCTCCTATTGCCTGGGGGGGGGCTTTAATCTTCTCCTATTGCCCGTGGCCCCATAATCTTCTCCTATTGCCCAGGGGCCCCATGAGTTGTCAGTCCACCCCTGCAGGGGAGGGACCTCCAACAGAGTAACAGCCTCAGTTCTGTTCTTGTGAGCTATGTGGAGGGGAATGTGTCCCTTCCTTCCAATCAGCTCTCAGATCTCTCCTCACTGAGCTCTGCACAGTGTAACCTTTTTGTATTCCCTTATTTTTATTGTGTGAGTTGCTTTGCAGGCAAATGTCTAGATACATAGAAGACCTATAGAAGGAAGAAGTTTCTTCACCTACTAAATTATATCTGTACATTCAGTCCGGATACTTACACAGCCCGATCACACAGCCAACTGCTGCAGTTAAAGTGGTAGTAAACTGCACACAATAAAAACAAAAACAAAGTTCTGCCCGCATATGTAAACAGTGTTCAAATCACATATATGAGGTTTTGCCGCGATCGTCAGAGTGAGAGCGATAATTCTAGCAAAAGATCTCCTCTGTAACTCTAACCTGTTTTGAAAGTGTCGCCTATGGAGATTTTTAGGTGCCGTAGTTTGTCGCCATTCCACCAGTGGGCGCAATCTCAAAGCATGACATGTTGGGTATCTATTTACTCGACGTTACATCATTTTTCACAGTATACAAAAAAATTGGGCTAACTTTACTGTTTTTTTTTTTTTAATGCAAGTGCTTTTTTACCATAAAAGTGCATTTGAAAGACCGCTGCGCAAATACTGTGTGACATAAAACATTGTAACAATCGCCATTTTGGGCTCCGCTAAAAAAATATATATAATTTAGGGGTTCTAAGTCCTTTTGTAGGAACAAACGTCAGAAATAGGTTTATGGCCCCTACACACGATTCGAATATCGTAAACGAAAACTGTCGTCTGAGGAAGAATCGTACGATAATCGAATCGTTGGTACAGAACTTTCGAGAGCCGATCACGACAATTCATCCAATATTTTTCGATCGGACAATGTTCTTTGTACAATACCAGATCGTCCGATGTTCGTTTCGTCGGTATAGTTCTCGTCCGAAAATACAATACAAATACATTTACAACACATGACATCACTTTTTCTTTCTTTTTTTTTTATTTATTTTCGTGACTTTAGTTACCTATTCAATTCCTACTTGCGACTATTAACCACTTAAGGACCGTCGCACGCCGATATACGTTGGCAGAATGGCACGGCTGGGCATAAGGGTGTACAGGTACATCCCCTTTAAGAACACAGCCATGGGTTGCGAGTGCACCGGCGCGCTCGTGACCCAGTCTGAAGCTCCGTGACCGCGGGACCCGTGCACCCGATCGCCGCCGGTGTCCCGCCATTGGGTCACAGAGCTGAAGAACGGGGAGAGGTGAGTGTAAACAAACCCCTCCCCATGCTTCCTAGTGGCTTGTCAGTGATCGTCTGTTCCCTGTCATAGTGAACGACGATCAGTGATGTCACACACCCAGCCACGCCCCCCTACAGTAAGAATCACACACTAGGGTACACTTAACCCTTACAGCGCCGTCTAGAGGTTAAACCCTTCACTGCCAGTGTAATTTTCACAGTAATCGATGCATTTTTATAGCACTGATCGCTGTATCAATGACAATGGTCCAAAAAATGTGTCAAAAGTGTCCGATGTGTCCGCCATAATGTCGCAGTCACAATAAAAATCGCTGATCGCCGCCATTAGTAGTAAAAAAATTATAACTATAACTTTTGCGCAAACTAATCAATAAACGCTTATTGCGATTTGTTTTTTTTTACCAAAAATATGTAGAAGAATACGTATCGGCCTAAATGGAGGAAAACATTTTTTTTTTAAAAAAATTTGGGGGATATTTATTATGGTAAAAAGTAAAAAAAATATATAATTTTTTCAAAATTGTCGCTCTATTTTTGTTTATAGCGCAAAAAATAAAAACCCGCAGAGGTGATCAAATACCACAAAAAAATATATATATATTTGTGGGGGAAAAAGGACGCCAATTTTGTTTGGGAGCCACGTCGCACGACCGCGCAATTGTCAGAGCGATGCAGTGCCGAATCGCAAAGAGTGGCCCGGTCATTGGCCAGCAAAATGGTCCGGGGCTTAAGTGGTTAAGCAAAAGAAGGCCGACAATCTGTCTGATTTTTTGGATCGTGTGTATGGCCCATTAGGCATGAAAGGATTATCTGTCCACCTCCAAACAAATAAATGAGGCCACTTATGACATTATTTGGTGTATTCAGACTCGGCTTCTCTGATCTGCCCCAGTGTGAGTATATCCATCCCCTCCACATGAGGTCAGACTGTAATATAAAGGAATGAATGGCTGTTCTGAGCATCCCCATCCATTATTCCCACTCCTGCAGTTTGATCATATTAGACTCATTGCTTTTTGTGAGTGGGCCGGATTTCTATGAACAGACGCTGCAATCCTCTGGTGGGTTTGGGTTTCATGTTTTGATTGCTTGTAATTGGCTCCCTGTGGGACAGGTGAAATGTGATCTTCTGTAACATGTGCAGGAAGATATTAGATCTGTATTCTATCACTTTGTGAAGTGTAACATTGTGCCGGATTCTATTGTATAGATAAGGATCGGAGCTCTCCCTCTGAGCTCCATGTTGTGTATGATGTCTTACATTTGCTCCAAGCGACATAACTACATAAACGCATGGGAATGACGGTGGACGCTGGTCTGGTTTGTACAGCTTTTTCATTTTGGATTGAAGCGACACTGTTGTTGCACAATAAATAGAAGAAATAAAACTTGTGCACTAACCCCAACCAAACTACCGTATATACTCGGAGTATAAGCCGACCCGAATATAAGCCGAGGCACCTAATTTTACCACCAAAAAACTGGGAAAATGTATTGACTTGAGTATAAGCCTAGGGTGTCCATCTGCATGCCTCACTGCCTCACTGTGCCCGTGCCTAGACTTGGGTTTAACATGGGAGTATATAGAAGTAGTGCTCCCCGGCCGTAGGTCCCCCAGACAGCAAACTTTGCACTCTTGTAAAGGAGAACTGGGGCTACATGTGTGCTGGGTCCCCAAAGTTATCAGAGAAATTACTGTATAACATAAAAAGGGGTGCCCGACTTTGAAAAAACGTGGATGTGCTCAGCCATGCCATTCTTCCAATGTATATCGGCGTGAAGGGGTCCTTAAGTGGTTAATGATAAAAAAGTGGCGCTATCCTTAGCACAAAAAATAAACTACCATTCAAAAGTCATAATTTGATATTGAAAAACACCGGCGCTGCACTTGGAACACTTGAAGCACTAGCGTTTTTGGTTTAATACCCACTATGTCTTTGGTGTAGTAGTTTATTTGATTTTTTGAGCCACACTCTCTTTATTGCTTTATTTACTGTTGTTGCACAAAATTGTCCTAATAGGTCCCTGCAAGAGAAAAGTTATTCTCATCTCTCCAGTGGCCTGCCTCCTATCATCTCTCCAATCCAGCACTGTAATGTCTGTCAGACTCTTCAGCATTCTACACTACCAAGAGTGTCGATGCCTGTGTCCCTCGCCCACATATCGGGGTTCCATCCTCTGACCCCTACATCACTGTTATGTCCTATAGTGGCAAGGGTCAGAGGCGGGAACCATGGCATATGAAGAGGGGACACTGGCAATTTAACACATTGAGTGTCCTCATTTCCCAGAAGGCAATGGGGTCTTAGGACAGGAAGTTGAACCACCTAGGACCAGGAACTAGGCAGATTACGAAATCTGCCTAGTAACAGCCAGATGGAAATGAGTGAAAAAAAACTTTTTTTTTTTTTACATTAAAGGCAAGCTGTCAATAGTTAATTTTTCGGGTGGAACTCCACTTTAAAGTGAAGCAATACTTTTTTTTTTTAGCTCTGTGGGAAATCTTGGTCAGCTTGACATGGCACTGCTCCCGAACCATAAGTGATAGGGACACCAAACTTGGGGAGCACGTTAAGGGGACCCACGTCTATGACATGGTAGATTACCTAGGCAAGCTGGCCAGCCCCAAAATCTGATATGTTGTAGTCCTTGGTCCCCACTCGGTGCTCCCCAAGTTTGGTGTCATTTAGCTGGATTCACAAGTAGATACGCCGTCGTAACTTGGAATCTAAGCCGTCGTAAGTTTAAGTGTATGCTCAAACTGAGATACACTTAAACCTAGCTAAGATACGATGGCCTGCATTTTCGTATCTTAGGGTGCAATATTTCCGCTGGTCGCTAGGTGGCGCTTCTGTTGAGTTTGGCGTAGAATATTCAAATGACTAGATACGCCGATTCACGAACGTACGCTTGCCCGTCGCAGTAAAGATACGCCGTTTCCGTAAGAGGTACGCCGGCGTAAAGATAAAGCTGCCCCCTAGGTGGCCTAGCCAATGTTAAGTATGGCCGTCGTTCCCACGTCGAAATTTCAAACATTTACGTTGTTTGCGTAAGTCGTCCGTGAATGGGGCTGGACGTAGTTCACGTCGAAACCAATACGTTCTTGCGGCGTACTTTGGAGCAATGCACACTGGGATATGTCTAAACGTCAATCACGTCGGGTCACAAGTAATTTACATAAAACACGCCCCCCTCATCCTCATTTGAATTAGGCGCGCTTACGCCGGCCCATTCACGCTACGCCGCCGTAACTTAGGAGGCAAGTGCTTTGTGAATACAGCACTTGCCTCTCTGACTTACGGCCCAGTAGCGTAAATACGATATGCTACTCCGCCTCAAAGATGCGCTCCCCTACCTGAATCTAGCTAATTGTCACTTATGGGTCGGGAGCAGTGCCAAGCTGACCAAGATTTAACATAGACGCCAATAGTAAAAACCAAGAACAGTGCCATGCCAAGCTGACCAAGGTTTAACATAGACGCCAATGGTAAAAACCGAGAACAGTGCCATGCCAAGCTGACCAAGATTTAACATAGAGGCCAATGGTAAAAACCGAGAACAGTGCCATGCCAAGCTGACCAAGATGTAACATAGAGGCCCATGGTTAAAAAACGAGAACAGTGCCATGCCAAGCTGACCAAGATGTAACATAGATGACAATGGTAAAATCCAAGAACAGTGCCATGCCAAGCTGACCAAGATTTAATATGGAGGCCAATGGTAAAAACCGAGAACAGTGCCATGCCAAGCTGACCAAGATTTAACATAGAGGCCAATGGTAAAAAACAAGAACAGTGCCATGCCAAGCTAACCAAGATTTAACATAGAGGCCAATGGTAAAAACCGAGAACAGTGCCATGCCAAGCTGACCAAGATTTAACACGGAGGCCAATGGTAATAACCAAGAACAGTGCCATGCCAAGCTGACCAAGATTTAACATAGAGGCCAATGGTAAAAACCGAGAACAGTGCCATGCCAAGCTGACCAAGATGTAACATAGAGGCCCATGGTTAAAAAACGAGAACAGTGCCATGCCAAGCTGACCAAGATGTAACAGAGGCCAATGGTAAAAACCGAGAACAGTGCCATGCCAAGCTGACCAAGATTTAACATAGAGGCCAATTGTAAAAAACGAGAACAGTGCCATGCCAAGCTGACCAAGATTTAACACGGAGGCTAATGGTAATAACCGAGAACAGTGCCATGCCAAGCTGACCAAGATTTAACATATAGGCCAATGGTAAAAACAGAGAACAGTGCCATGCCAAGCTGACCAAGATTTAACATGGAGGGCAATGTGTACGTACTTGAGAGTGTACGTAAAGCGGGGTATGCCTGTACTTATTCTAGGTAAGTGACTCGCCTGGTAGTGCGTCCTTTGGATCCCCATTACAGCCTGGCAACTCCCAACGGGGAAGTCGATACCAACTGTTCTGATATTTTTCAGGACGGGTTTCCTTTACTGCACACTCCAGGTGATAGAAGTCTTGATGTTTATGCAACATTTATTTACAGAAACATCTGATCGGCCTCCATCCTGCGTTACTCATCAACAATAGAATCTCCCTTTTCATTTTAGAACAGCGGTGGAAAAAATGCCAGCTGGGATCTGAGGGCCACATACACAATGGAATACAATGCCAAGCGCTCAAGGACACAAATGGAATTGGCACATCAGAGCTGAACCCAGCAGCCCTACATTGAGTATGAGAAAAAGGACGAGCAAATGGCTTCTGCATTGGTGGCTGAATGAAAAAAAAAAACAGCCTGAAAACTAAAACATGAAAAGATCTGAAACACAAATCTATCTATTTTTTTTTTTTTTGTCGGCCTGCATTGAACAGGGAAGAGATGGAACCTTTCTCTGGTTGTTATTGCTCTTTGTGTTGGAGCGTTTCCATCGCTTTCTCCTTCACACATCAGTAAAATAAAAAAAAGAAATGCGGCTTCCTTAAAGTGAACCGTCACCTTGTAAAACAACCCATACAGTTTAAAATAGAAATGAAAGGCAAAACATTTATGTAAAGATATTAAAAAAAATCATAAATATATTTTTTTTACCTTTTTTTAGAAGTGATCACATTCATTCTGCTCTCAGCTGCATTGTAGCTGAGGGAGGAGAAACAGCAGCATACGGATCTTCCCAGGGAGGGAAGAGGAGGGGGGGGGGGTCAGGGCAAGTCTTATCATTGGAGGAGAGCATGATGAGTTCCCAGCATAGCTAGAGAACTGACCACACTGTGTTCTCTGCAAGGAAAGCAGAGGGACTGGAAGGAACATCAGGGATTTCACACATGAGAATCAATACAAAGAGAACAGGAGACTTTTTCATACAAGTACATGGTATAGCAGCCACATATCAGGAATATGAAATGTTGGGTTTACGTGTTCTTTAACCACTTAAGCCCCGGACCAATATGCTGCCTAAAGACCCAAGGGGTTTTTACAGTTCGGGACTGCGTCGCTTTAACAGACAATTGCGCGGTCGTGCGACGTGGCTCCAAAACAAAATTGGCGTCCCTTTTTCCCCACAAATAGAGCTTTCTTTTGGTGGTATTTGATCACCTCTGCGGTTTTTATTTTTTGCGCTATAAACAAAAATAGAGCGACAATTTTGAAAAAAAATGCAATATTTTTTACTTTTTGCTATAATAAATATCCCGCAAAAACATATATCAATTTTTTTTACCTCAGTTTAGGCCGATACGTATTCTTCTACCTATTTTTGATAAAAAAAATCGCAATAATCGTTTATCGGTTGGTTTGCGCAAAATTTATAGCGTTTACAAAATAGGGGATATTTTTATTGCATTTTAATTTTTTTCATTTTTTTTACTACTAATGGTGGCGATCAGCGATTTTTTTTCGTGACTGCGACATTATGGCGGACACATCGGACAATTTTGACACATTTTTGGGACCATTGTCCTTTTCACAGCAAAAAATGCATTTAAACTGCATTCTTTATTGTGAAAATGACAGTTGCAGTTTGGGAGTTAAACACAGGGGGCGCTGTAACATTTAGTGTTCACTTTGTGTGTGTTTACAACTTGAGGGGGGTGTGTCTGTAGGACTGACATCATCGATCGAGTCTCCCTATAAAAGGGATCACTCGATCGATGCGCCGCCATAGTGAAGCACGGGGAAGCCGTGTTTACATACGGCTCTCCCCGTTCTTCAGCTCCGGAGAGCGATCGCGACGGGGCGGCTATAAACGAATAGCGCCGTCGTCCCGGATCGCTCCCCGAGGCTTAAGGACCGCCGCATGTACCGGGGGGGGGGTCCCGATCGGACCCCCGACCCACGTCAAGCAGAGGACGTATAGATACGTGCATGTGCCTGTCTGTGCCATTCTGCTGACGTATATTTACATGAGGCGGTCCTTAAGTGGTTAACCACTTGCCCACCGAGGACCTCATATGACGTCCTCGACTTTGTGCAGTGATATCTGAATGATATCAGATATCATTCAGATATCACCGTCTTCTGCCGGCGATTCTGCGCATATGAAAGATCATAGCGCCAGTTCCGCCGCTTGATTGTTCTTATAGGCGGTGTGAGGGGACGCCCCCCCCTTGCAGCCATCCGGTGCTTCTCAGGGCTCTCCCATGCCATCGGGGGCCCGGAGAACGAATCGACCGGCGCCGGCTCACGACGATAGAGATTTCCGGTCACCAGTCATCTCTATGACCGTCGGAGGCCCGGGCGCAACGTTGTGACGTCACGCCTGGGTACCCGGAAGTAAACAAAGCCGCAATCGCGGCTGTCGGCATGAGATTGGTGAATTTTTTTTCATGATCTCATGCTTTCCAGCCTGGAGGAGATATATGGGGTCTTATTAACCCCGCATCTCTTCATAAAGAGGACCTGTCACACTATTCCTATTACAAGGGATCTTTACATTCCTTGTAATAGTAATAAAAGTGATCAAAAATAAAAGTCCCCTGCCCCCCCAAAAAAAAAAATTACATGCCAAATGTGGCATGTAAGGGGGTGAGGAGTGCTTAAAGCGGTGGTTCCCCCTTAACAACTTTTTTTTATTCCACTGCCCCCCCCACATTCCATCACGATTAAGGCACATATTTTTTTTTTCCATGCTGTACATACCTTACTACAGCATATTCACCCGTGCATCCGGGTTGCGAGTCCCGCGGGAGTGGGCGTTCCTCACATGCTGTTGATTGACGTTTTTACCAAAAACGAGCTCTCCCCCCGTCGCGTAAGCCGCGTCACGGTTGGCGAAAGGAGCCGAACGGCGAGTCAGCGCTATACTGCGCATGCGCATCGCCGTTCGGCTCCTTTTGCCAATCGTGACGCGGCTTACGTGACGGGGGGAGAGCTCGTTTTTGGTAAAAACGTCAATCAACAGCATGTGAGGAACGCCCACTCCCGCGGGACTCGCAACCCGGATGCACGGGTGAATATGCTGTAGTAAGGTATGTACAGCAGGAAAAAAAAAATATGTGCCTTAATCGTGATGGAATGTGGGGGGGGCAGTGGAATAAAAAAAAGTTGTTTTTAAGGGGGAACCACCGCTTTAAGGCACTCCGCTTTAAAGTGTTTAGGGCCGAAACAACAAATCGATTAATCGACAACTAATCGATTACAATTTCATAAT
Source organism: Rana temporaria (assembly GCF_905171775.1). Taxonomy (NCBI): domain Eukaryota; kingdom Metazoa; phylum Chordata; class Amphibia; order Anura; family Ranidae; genus Rana; species Rana temporaria. The sequence goes on along the minus strand of NC_053493.1, from coordinate 410,319,001 downwards.
CGATTAATCGGCCAGTAACATAATGGGGTTAAAAAAACAAAAATTAGCCCTTTATAGTACAAAAAAGCAAATCGCTACTGTAAATATTACTTTCACTGTCCCACAGTAAAGAAATGAACCCCTTACAGTAGCGATTTGCTTTTTTTTGTACTTATTTTCGTTTTTTTAACCCCATTAGGTTACTAAACATCTCAGGCCTGGGGTCACACCTGTTTTTGGTGCTTTTTGCAGAAACACACTACAGTTCCGTTACATGTTTTCCTATGGGACACGTTCACATCCATGGATTTCTTTTCAGCTACTGCGTATTTGGAAAGGGCGAGGACTTTTTAACGCAAAATGGTGTTTTTTTTTTTTTGGGTTCAATATACTTTAAAGCGGGGGTTCACCCTATCGACGAAAAAAATTTTTTTTTTTTCTTTTACCATAAAATCAGGCATTGTAGCGCGAGCTACAGTATGCCTGTCCCGAATTTTTTACCCCCGTACTCACCTTGTACGCGTAGATCGAAGATACCGGGGAATGGGCGTGCCTATGGAGACGGAGGATGATTGACGGCCGGCTCTGGCGCGTCACGCTTCTCCGGAAATAGCCGAAATAGGCTTGGTCTTCACGACGCGTGCGCATAGCCTGTGCGCAGGCGCCGTGAAGAGCCGAGACCTACTCCGACTGTCTTCGGGGAGAGTGACGTGCCAGGGCCGGCCGTCAATCATCCTCCCTCTCCATAGGCACGCCCATTCCCCGCGGGAGCCGAAAAATACGATCTCCGATTACAAGGTGAGTCCGGGGTTAAAAAAATTGGGACAGGCATACTGTAACTCGCGCTACAATGCCTGTCTCGATGGTAAAATCGTGTCGGGGGGGGGGGGTGAACTACCGCTTTAATGGAGAAGCTGCAGAAAAGCATGTAATGTGTTTTTGCGGCAATTTGTGTTTTGTAATCTGCCTAGCAACACATTTTTTTTTTAAGGCTATTAATCGATTATGAAAATAATCGTTAATTGGAGCCCTAAAAGTGTTACTAAACACAGGACCCTGCATTCACTACATCTGGTCTCCCACAGTACACAGAACTTGGAAATGCAATTATTTAAGTAAATATAAACGTCACTTCCGCCCCAATGGTCTTGCAGGGGAATTTATTTTATTTTTTTTATTTTTTTTTAAATGCATTTATTTATTTTTATTAATTATTATTTTTTTATTGCATTTAAGTGTAAATGTGAGATCTTAAGTCTTTTTGACCCCAGATCTCGGAATAAAGAGGTCCTGTCATGCTTTTTTTCAAGGGATGTTTACATTACTTGTAAAAGTAATAAAAGTGACCCAAACATTTTTTTTTAAAAGGACAGTGTAAAAAAAAAAAATTAAAGTGCCCCGTCCCCCCGAGCTTATGCCCCGCCCCGCATATGAAAATGGTGTTTAAACCACACGTGTGAGGTATCGCCATGATCGTTGGAGCAAGAGCAATAATTCTAACAAAAGACCTCATCTGTAACTCAAAACTGGTAACCTATGGAGATTTTTTAAGGGTCAAAGTTTGTTGCCATTCCACGAGCGGGCGCAATTTTGAAGCGTGACATGTTGGGTATCCATTTACTCAGCGTAACATTATCTTTCACAATCTAAAAAAAAAAATTGGGCTAACTTTACTGCTGTCTTATTTTGTAATAAAAAAAGTGCGCTTGTAAGACCGCTGCGCAAATACGGTGTGTCAAAGTATTGCAACGACTGCCATTTTATTCTCTAGGGTGTTAGGAATTTTTTCTTATGTTTGGGGTTTCCAAGTAATTTTCTAGCAAAAGAAAAATAGTTTTTAACTTGTAAACACCGAGTCTGAAAAAGATGCTCTGGGCTTAAGTGGTTAAGACCCAGAGTACTGAGCCAGCCTCACACCAAACATGACCGGCCTGCATTGCATAGAGAAGTACAGAGACTTTCGTTATTTTTTGTAAAGTGTGTTTTATTTAAAAAAAAAAAAAAAAATTAAATTTTGGTGGGGGAGAGGAACCAGGGAAGGTAACATATAAGCAGATTGATCTTCAGCATTAAGAGTCTTTCCCATCTCTCTCTATATCCTTATCTAATCTTCTTCATTTATCTCCTTTTCCTCATCTCCTTCCAGTTTTCTGCTTGTTTAGTCACGCTCAATTTGTGATGCTGGAAAAAAAAAAAAACCTTTTTATTCATCAAACGCTAATGAAAAAGGCCTTTGATTTGCAGATGATAACTTTTGAATGTAAATCGTTGTCTTGACATGTATCGCGTTGTTAAAAATCTTTTTCTCTTTTGTTTGTTCCTCTATACAGAAGGTGAAAGAGCACTGCCCTCCATACCAAAGTAAGTCACTTCTCTTATTATCCTTTGTATATCTTAAGGAACTGTTCACTGCTTTGCATGTATTGTCAGGTTGAAGGTCTTCAGTGAGTACAATGTATGGGATATCTCGCCCCCCTACCCCGTCCCTCTCTTCTGGCATTTCCCTTTCCACAATGAAATTAAATCGCTCTCCTCCCGCTGCCCATTCATCCTGGTGACAGGGAAGATTTTATAAGGTCAACTCCTGCCATGTGGTGTTTATTGAAGGAGCTGGAAGACTTCAACTTTCTTATAGTACCAAAACCTAACTAGCCCTAAAACTGTCCGCTCCCTGCCTTCCTAATACCTATTCTGACCAATCTGTGTTAAAAGAAAAATGTACATACCGTGTTTCCCTGAAAATAAGCCCGGGTCTTATATGAATTTTGGCAACAAAAGACACAGTAGGGCTTATTTTCGGGGTAGGTCTTACCATGTAATGTGCTGTCTTCTCTCCCCCTCTCTCTCCCTGCCTGACAGGAATCCCCAGTATGAACCGACTTAAAATGCTTGTAAAATCCTATAAGACACTCTATTACAGTATTATATAATGTACAATTTGCGTGTTCCTGTAATATAATTGTGCCAAATACCTTCGTTATAGGGCCACTCTGCGCTTCTGTGACCCACCGGAGCTCTCTTCCCCGCAATTATATTACAGAAACACACACACTGTACATTATATACTACTGTAATAGAGTGGGTTATAGGATTTTACAAGCATTTTATACTAGGGCTTAGGGGTGCAACGGATCAAAAAACTCACGGTTCGGATCGTTCCTCGGATCAGGAGTCACGGATCGGATAATTTTTCGGATCGGCAAAAAAAAAAAAATTCTCCCCCACTGTAATATCCACATCCCCCCCCCCCCCACTGTAATATCCACATCTTCCCCCCCCCCACTGTAATATCCACATCCCCCCCCCCCACTGTAATATCCACATCTTCCCCCCCCCCACTGTAATATCCACATCTTCCCCCCCCCCACTGTAATATCCACATCTCCCCCCCCCCCCCCACTGTTATATCCACATCTCCCCCACTGCAGTGGCGTCACTAGGGTTGGTGTCACCCGGTGCAGAAAAAAATGGTGTCGCCCTCCCACCAACTATAGTCCCCCCTCGGTAAAGAACCCCCTCGGTGCAGACACCCCCCCAGGTAGTACAGGCAGACAAGCCCCCCCCCCAGGTAGTGCAGACAGACCCCCCCAGGTAGTACTCCCAGCGGTGTGTCCCACGAGTGCTGGCTCCTCCTCCTCTGTGGGTGTAAACAGAGAGGAGGGCCGCCGCCGGGTGTACCAAGATGGCCGCGGCTCCGGAGCTAGGCCGAAGCCGCGCCCTTTCCTAATGTTATGGCCGCGGCTCCGGAGCTAGGACGAAGCCGCGGCCTTTCCTAATGTAATCAGCCTAGCTCCGGAGCCGCGGCCATAACATTAGGAAAGGCCGCGGCTTCAGCCTAGCTCCGGAGCCGCGGCAATCTGCAGATCAGTGTGTGCACGGATCAACTGTGATCCGTTGCACCACTACTAGGGCTTATTTTCAGGGAAGGGCTTATATTGCAGCCGCCTTGGAAAATAACGCAAGTTCTTATTTTCGGGGAAACACAGTACTTGCCCATTTTCAGCCCGGTCACGTGATTCCCTGTGTCAGCCAGTGGTGGCTGCAGGGGAGAGAAAGCTTGACATCAGCTGGTAAAGGCTAGAGCGAGGACGTTACCCATAGTGAGAAACAGATTGCTGATTCAGGTGGGCCCGTCGCCACCGCTCGCCTCCACGCCGTCAAATGTTCAGGTGCCAGTTCAATTCATCTAACTGCATGCAGTGGAATATGCAAAGATCTTGGTGGCTGCAGAATTTTATTAGATAGTAAAAGCATTCCATTAAAGCACCATGACACCGCGGGGGACACAGGAAAGGCAACGCGTTTCGTGCCATCTCAGTGCTTACTCATAATGAGGACGTCAAACTTTCATGACCCAGCCATTGTCGGCACTCCCTTCTCTCCCCTGCAGCCGCCGACACATGGTGGCCAGATCACGTGACTGAAGCGGGCTGGAAATAGGTAAGTATATACTTACATTAGTCAGTCAGCATAGGTGTTATGAGAGGGGAGGGGGCATTTTATAAGACTAGTTTCATTTTTGACCTGGAATTCTACTTTAAAATAGAGAACTATTAGTCAAAACCTAACTAAGCTTAAACCTGCTCCCACTCCCATTCTAACCCCTATGCTAACTATCCTGTAAAGGAAAGATGCTTATACTTGCCTAGTCTAAGGGTGCTCTGGTCCGGTCATGTGATCTCTCCAGTGGCCGACTTCAGGGGAAAGAAGTGAGCAGTGAGAACGGCTGCAGAGCCTTGGTGGCGACGGCACCCATAGACTTACCACCTGTTGTCTGCTGTGCCTCCTGTACACTGAAGCCGATCATGTGACCGGACCGGAGTGCCCCTTGGTTAGCTAAGTATAGACATCTTTCAGTTTTCATCTGATCCCATCTTCTCCTCCAAATGGATTGAAAATAGGGTCACCATCCGTCTGGATTTCATGGACCGGATCAGATATTGGCGATGTCAGTGGACATGTCGCCGCTGACATCCGCCACTCCATAGGATCCTCCATTCACCCCTATCAGGTCCGCTTCAAAAAAGGACAGGCAGATCTGATCGGAAAGCCTGTGTGAAAGGGCCCCTTGGTCACAACTGTGTGTTGTAAAAATTCTGGCTGAACCTGCTGCATACTGCTATACACCTTTTCTAGCAAACTTTGCACAAAATAGTGATTTTTTTTTTAGTTCACATATATAGCAATACATATTTTTAAAGTGTTTCTAAAGCGTCTTACAATATTTTACCTTAATGCATTCTATGCATTAAGGTAAAAAACCTGTTGTGCCTTAGGATCCCCCTAGCTAACCAGCCCCCCCCCACCCCAGCGATGTATATGAGATCAGCGTCTCTCGCTGCGGTGTCCCTCCTCACAGGGCCTATTGATGGCAGCAGAAGCCATTGGCTACCGCTGCTGTTAATTAAATGCTGTGCTAAGGGGGCGGGCCAAGCCACACACTCTGTATCAATAGATGTAGACAGGGTGGCTCGACAGTGAGCATGCACCAGTAACCCCATAGAAAGCTGGTGGAGGACAGCAGAAGAGGAGGATTGGGGCTGCTCTGTGCAATACCATTGCACAGAGCAGATAAATATGACATATTTATTCTCTTAATTAAAAAAAAAAAAAAAGTTTAATGTTGCGCTTACATGGCCAAGTCGTTAAAGTAATGCCACTATGGCCAGTCCCTGCTCGCTTGCTCCGCAAAATGCAAATGCTCCAGTGGATATAGTACCAATATGAGGCAAATGGACACAAGATGTAGGAGAGCTACAAGTTTAAGGTCTGATTACTGACCTTCAATGCAATAGAAAGAAGATAGACCTGTGCTCAAATCCAAAATATACACCTTGTGATGTGAAAGGGTCCTGACTGATTTGTTCATCGCTGTTGGTAATATTTTGCTGTTTAGTGTGCCATGAAATGTCACCCGGGCCACCCAAACTTTCCAGAGGATCTCAGCTCTGTGTAACTGCAATATGTATTGCACTTAGATATAAATAATGCCATTTCGTATTCAATTGTGTGTAATATTTATTCTTTTATCTCCCTGGTGGCATTTTGGAAATTGTATGAACTGTTTGGATGAATTAAATGCTTCCTTTTTGTTCTTATTAATTTAAATTTAAAATATCTTTGTTGTGATGTTAATTGTAACCCTTTTATGTCTCCACAAAATACAATTTGGAGCTGAACTCCAGACAGTTATAGGGCACAAGGAATACTGCTCTGTATTCATTCATGTATTGTTTTTTAATTTTTTACGACCTTTTTCACGCCGAGGCAGTTTTTAGGCGTTTTATAGTGCTAAAAAAATAGCGCCTGAAAACTGCCTCTCATAGTTACATAATAGGTGAGGTTGAAAAATGTGTGTGATTATATGTCAATATTGCATTGTATATCCCTGTATGTTGTGGTCGTTTAGGTAATTACTGTATATAATGGAGTATAAGCCAAGTTTTTCAGCACATTTTTTTATTTTTTGTGCTGAAAATGCCTCACCTTTTTTGCACCTGATCTCCTGGATTTTGGGGACCCGGTACCAGCCGGCCGTAGGTTCCTTGGACCCCAAACTTGGCACACATATAGTCCAACTCTTTCTCTACAAGTGTGCAAAGGTTGTTGTCCAGGGGACCTACGGCCGGGGAGTGCCGATTTTTCAAAGCCGGGCACCCCTTCCATAGACTCCCATGTTAAACATTAATTTCTCCGGTGACTTTGGGGATCTGGTACCGGTTTGTCGTACGTCTCCTAGACCCGGAACTTGGCACACATGTAGCCCCATTTCTCCTCTACAAGGGTGCAAAGTTTGTTGTCTGGGGGGGACCTACGGCTGGGGAGCACCAATTTTTTTTTCAAAGTCGGGCACCCTTTCCATAGACTCCTATGTTGAACGTCAGTCTAGTCATGGGCACAGTGAGGCATGGGCACAGTGAGGCATGCACATGGGCACAGTGAGGCATGGGCACAGTGAGGCATGCACATGGGCACAGTGAGGCATGCACATGGGCACATGGGCACAGTGAGGCATGGGCACAGTGAGGCATGCACATGGGCACAGTGAGGCATGGGCACAGTGAGGCATGCACATGGACACAGTGAGGCATGGGCACAGTGAGGCATGGGCACAGTGAGGCATGCACATGGACACAGTGAGGCATGGACACAGTGAGGCACGCACATGGGCACAGTGAGGCATGAACACAGTGAAGCATGCACATGGGCACAGTAAGGCATGGGCACAGTGAAGCATGCACATGGGCACAGTGAGGCATGCACATGGACACAGTGAGGCATGCACATGGGCACAGTGAGGCATGCACATGGGCACAGTGAGGCATGAACACAGTGAAGCATGCACATGGATACAGTGAGACATGGACACAGTGAGGCATGCACATGGACACAGTGAGGCATGGACTGTGTCAGTGAGGCATGCAGATGGACAACCCTAGGCTTATACTCGAGTCAATACGTTTTCCCAGTTTTTTTGTGATAAAATTAGGTGCCCCGGCTTATTTTCGGGTCGGCTTATACTCGAGTATATACGGTAAATGGCTAACTACAGATTACTGTTAATCGCTTGCATTAGCGATTTTGTATCAACAATGAATTGCTGCTACAAAATCACCCTCCTCACAGTGTTCCCAAGCATCTCTGTATTTTATTTTGATATTTTGGTCATCTGTCCGGAGTTCAGCTTTTACAGAGCCGATAGAACTGAAAACAATGCAAGGTCTGTGTAATGCAGCAGTAATATTCCCTTTGGTCATGTGAAGGGTTAACTTGGTTTGTGTGTCCAGGAAGCACAGGAAGTAAAAGCCGCGTATGCTCATGTACGTAGAAGCGCCCAATATACAGCCTTCTGTACGATTGCCCCTTTTTAACCCTTGGCCCTAACAAAAAGTCTAGTGTTCCAACACTCGGGGGTCCCGGTGAAGGAATGTTTCAGGAAATTCTAGTTGTTGGGACTGACCCTGCTTGAAAGGAGTTAACAGATGACAAGTTGTGTCATTTCTGCCCGCCTGGCTATAAAATGAGTAAATTCCTGACATATCCTCCATGACGTGCTGCCTCTGCAGTCAATCCCTGGTTAAATCTCAGTCCGGTGGGTGGAGCCTGCTGTGTTTACCCCTGCCGCCTTTCAATAATGTCCCTTTTCCCCCCCCCCCCCCCACCCTCCCTGTCTTTATGTGGTATGGATCGGTTTTGCTCATTACAGAAGGTAGCCAGTGACAGTGAATGCAGCGTCTATGTGACCGCAGAGAAATGTGCACCATTCACAGATGCAATCCTCTCTCTTCCTACAGGCTGGCCAACAGCGAGAAGCACGTAAAAACGCACACCGTCTCCGTCTCAGGTAGGAACACAGTCCGTCTCTTAACTAACGTACTAAAACTTTTCTGAAAGTATGCTCGGTGCTTGACTTCGCAAAGGTTGTCTTGATCAGGGGTCTTCAAACTATGGCCCTCCAGTTGTTCAGGAACTACAATTCCCATCATGCCCTAGTCTTGTCTGTAAATGTCAGTGTGTTACAATGCCTCATGGGATGTGTAGTTCTACAACAGCTGGAGGGCCGTAGTTTGAGGATTCCTGGTCCTGATGGACGAGTTCAGGGGTCAGCAACTTGGGGCATACCTGTTTAAGAATCTATTTTATGGCTGTCAGGGCATGCTGGGACCTGTAGTTTGCTTGCAGTACATGTTATAGGGATCTGTTAACTTTTGCTAGTCAGGTGAGTAAATGGGCTTATTTAAAGGAAGCCTGTCATTAGAGAAACACGAGGAACACCATTGATGACCTCTCCTTTTTGCGAACGTGGTTTACCTGGATCCAATGCTGGGCCTTTCCATTGATGACCTCTCCTTTTTGCGAACGTGGTTTACCTGGATCCAACGCTGGGCCTTTCCATTGATGACCTCTCCTTTTTGGGAACATTGTTTACCTGGATCCAATGCTGGGCCTTTCCATTGATGACCTCTCCTTTTTGGGAACATTGTTTACCTGGATCCAATGCTGGGCCTTTCCATTGATGACCTCTCCTTTTTTGTGAACGTGGTTTACCTGGATCCAATGCTGGGCCTTTCCATTGATGACCTCTCCTTTTTGCGAACGTGGTTTACCTGGATCTAACGCTGGGCCTTTCCATTGATGACCTCTCCTTTTTGCGAACGTGGTTTACCTGGATCTAACGCTGGGCCTTTCCATTGATGACCTCTCCTTTTTGCGAACGTGGTTTACCTGGATCCAACGCTGGGCCTTTCCATTGATGACCTCTCCTTTTTGAGAACGTTGTTTTACCTGAATCCAACGCTGGGCCTTTCCATTGATGACCTCTCCTTTTTGCGAACGTGGTTTACCTGGATCCAATGCTGGGACTTTCCATTGATGACCTCTCCTTTTTGCGAACGTGGTTTACCTGGATCTAACGCTGGGCCTTTCCATTGATGACCTCACCTTTTTGCGAACGTGGTTTACCTGGATCTAACGCTGGGCCTTTCCATTGATGACCTCTCCTTTTTGCGAACGTGGTTTACCTGGATCCAACGCTGGGCCTTTCCATTGACCTGAATCCAACGCTGGGCCTTTCTATTGATGACCTCTCCTTTTTGCGAACGTGGTTTACCTGGATCCAATGCTGGGCCTTTCCATTGATGACCTCTCCTTTTTGCGAATGTTGTTTACCTGGATCCAATTCTGGGCCTTTCCATTGATGACCTCTCCTTTTTTGCGAACGTGGTTTACCTGGATCCAATGCTGGGCCTTTCTATTGATGACCTCTCCTTTTTGCGAATGTTGTTTACCTGGATCCAATGCTGGGCCTTTCCATTGATGACCTCTCCTTTTTGGGAACGTGGTTTACCTGGATCCAATGCTGGGCCTTTCCATTGATGACCTCTCCTTTTTGCGAATGTTGTTTACCTGGATCCATTTCTGGGCCTTTCCATTGATGACCTCTCCTTTTTGCGAACGTGGTTTACCTGGATCCAATGCTGGGCCTTTCCATTGATGACCTCTCCTTTTTGAGAACGTTGTTTACCTGGATCCAATGCTGGGCCTTTCCATTGATGACCTCTCCTTTTTGCGAACGTGGTTTACCTGGATCCAATGCTGGGCCTTTCCATTGATGACCTCTCCTTTTTGCGAACGTGGTTTACCTGGATCCAATGCTGGGCCTTTCCATTGATGACCTCTCCTTTTTGCGGACGTGGTTTACCTGGATCCAATGCTGGGACTTTCCATTGATGACCTCTCCTTTTTGCGGACGTGGTTTACCTGGATCCAATGCTGGGCCTTTCCATTGATGACCTCTCCTTTTTGCGAACGTGGTTTACCTGGATCCAATGCTGGGACTTTCCATTGATGACCTCTCCTTTTTGTGAACGTGGTTTACCTGGATCCAATGCTGGGCCTTTCCATTGATGACCTCTCCTTTTTGCGAATGTTGTTTACCTGGATCTAATGCTGGGCCTTTCCATTGATGACCTCTCCTTTTTGAGAACGTTGTTTACCTGGATCCAATGCTGGGCCTTTCCATTGATGACCTCTCCTTTTTGAGAACGTTGTTTACCTGGATCCAATGCTGGGCCTTTCCATTGATTACCTCTCCTTTTTGAGAACGTTGTTTACCTGGATCCAATGCTGGGCCTTTCCATTGATGACCTCTCCTTTTTGCGGACGTGGTTTACCTGAATCCAATGCTGGGCCTTTCCATTGATGACCTCTCCTTTTTGCGAACGTGGTTTACCTGGATCTAATAGGTTTGAACACTATATGGCCAAATGTTTGGGGACTCCTGACCATCACAACTGTTATCAGCTTGCGAATATCCCATTCTAAAAACATGCTGGGGGGCCCCCCTTTGTGGCTAGAACGTCCTCCACTCTTCTGGGATTGCTTTCCACAAGATTTTGGAGTGTCTGTGGGAATTTGTGCCTATTTGTTAGGTCAGGTACTGATATTGAATGTGAAGACCTGCCTTGTAGTTGACAGTCCAGTTTGTTCCAATGGTGTAGGGTTGAGGTAAAGGACTCTGTGCAGGGAACTCCAGGTCCTCCACCCAAAACTCCTCCAACCGTGTCTTTATGGAGCTGGCATTGTGCACCAAGGAACAGAAGAAGGCCTTTCCCAAACTGTTACGGCAAGGTTGGAGGAGCACCATTGTGTAACATGGCCCTTTTCAACCATGGTACCTTCTGGGTTCTTCAGGGGTGTCTTGGCAAAAATCCTAAAAATTGCCTCAAATTTACCAAAAGGGGGATCAAGTGAAAAATAGAGAACCTTGCGCTATGGAATAGCTAAACGAACTAGTGTGCTAAATAATTGTGATTATATATAAGCTGCTCCCCTCAAAGTGCGATAGTGCTAGCCCTGTCTAGTTTGGGGTGTGTAATAATAGAGGGCGCTATAATGTTAATACATTTTGATAAATTTAGTGACTATACAAGTAAAGTGCGTGGAGCTCAATTAGATGATGATTAACCACTTAAGCCCCGGACTATATTGCTGGTCAAAGACCAGAGCACTTTTTGCGATTCGGCACTGCGTCGCTTTAACTCACAATTGCGCAGTCGTGCGACGTGGCTCCCAAAATTGGCGTCCTTTTTCCCCACAAATAGAGCTTTCTTTTGGTGGTATTTGATCACCTCTGCGTTTTTTAGTTTTTGCGCTATAAACAAAAATAGAGCGACAATTTTGAAAAAAATTAATATTTTTTTCTGTAATAAATATCCCCAAAAAATATATAAAAAAAAACATTTTTTTCCCTCAGTTTAGGCCGATACATATTCTTCTACATATTTTTCGTAAAAAAAAAATCGCAATAAACGTTTATTGATTGGTTTGCGCAAAAATTATAGCGTTTACAAAATAGGGGGTAGTTTTATGGCATTTTTATTAATATTTTTTTTTACTAGTAATGGCGGCGATCATCGTTTTTTTTTTTTTCGGTACTGCGACATTATGGCGGACACATTTGACACATTTTTTGGGACCATTGGCATTTTTATAGCGATCAGTGCTATAAAAATGCATTGATTACTATAAAAATGCCACTGGCAGGGAAGGGGTTAACACTAGGGGGCGGGGAAGGAGTTAAGTATGTTCCCTGGATGTGTTCTAACTGTAGGGGGGTGGCCTCACTAGGGGGAATTACTGATCGCTGTTCATACATTGTATGAACAGACGGTCAGGCATTTCTCCCCTGACAGGATCGGGAGCGGTGTGTTTACACACACAGCTCTCGGTCCCCACTCTGTAACGAGCGATCGCGCCCGCCGGACACGCGCACGGGAGTCAGGGACAAGCTAGTGGCTATAGCCGCCGGCAGTGATCACATGCCAGTTGATGGATCGTCTTCAGTGCCATGCGCCTGCCCAGACACGGATTAAATCTCAGGCAGTCCCTGCTGAACCAGCCGAGATTGGATCCATCTGTGGTCGGCTTAAGGAACTGTATACCTCTTGTACTTGTAAACAGACAGCACCAGAAGAGATTGGGTGTATGCGTATACAATGGAGGCAGCCACATTGTGTCTTCCCCACACAGAAGGATACAGATGACCTGTGATTAGATGCAATAATCAATGTATATAGAGTAAGGATGAGCTCTGGCGTGTCCGCATGCTACACGTGCAGAGCCCGCCAGGAAGTGTGCACGGCGCTAATCACAGCCAGGGAGACATTTCCCGATCTCTGCAGCCGAGCATCGGGACAATGTCTCCCTGGCTGTGATTAGCGCAGCGCCGTGCACACTTCCTGATGGGCTCTGCACGTGTAGCATGCGAACACGCCGGAGATCATCCTTAATATAGAGCCTCTTGGATGTACAGAATGGCTTTTATTAAAGCCCTTAAAAGATGAATTATGAATGGGGTGTCTGTAATTTTTATTTCAAGTGAGTCACACTTCTTCCTGAATTTTCGCTCCAGTGTCTCCTCCAAACAGCCTTTACTAGCAATCCCCCCCGTGTACACCGCACCACACCGACATAAAGGTCAAGTGACAAATCTTGGCGTCCCAGTTCTGTTTTGTCACCGTACCACCCTTGTACATTCATCCAGGGCTGGGCTTCCTCTGCCTGGCTCTTCGTGATTCAGTTCAGCATCTCCGCTACCCCTCAAGTGTTGGAAGACAAAAGCACAAAAAGCCATGCTTGTGTAGGTCATGGTTAGGGAATGAAAGGGAGAATTAAAGTGGTATTGAACCCAAAACCAAAAATGTATTGCATCGCAGCTTAGGCTAGGTTCACACCACGATTTTACCATCCGATAAACGGACCGTTAAATCGGATGAGATCGTATGTGACAAAATCGTATGTAATCGGATGTCAAAATTTTCACTAAAAAATCGGATCCTGATTTTAAATAATGTCTGGGAAAAAGAAGATTTTTGAAGTTATGGATATTCAGGGGAACCCCGCCGGCAATTTAAAACAAAAATGATGTGCGGTTCCCCCTAAATATCCATAACCAGACCCTTCAGGTCTGGTATGGATATTCAGGGGAACCCCGCCGTCAATTTAAAACAAAAATGACGTGCGGTTCCCGGTAAATATCCATAACCAGACCCGTTATCCGAGCACGTTGACCTGGCCGGCCGCAGAAAAGAGGGGGGGACAGAGTGCGGCCCCCCTCTCTCCTGAACCGCACCAGGCCACATGCCCTCAACATGGGGAGGATGTCCCCATGTTGATGGGGACAAGGGTCTCATCCCCACAACCCTTGCCCGGTGGTTGTGGGGGTATGCGGGCGGGAGGTTTATCAGAATCTGGAAGACCCCTTTAACAAAGGGGACCCCCAGATCCTGACCCCCCCCTGTGTGAAATGGTAATGGGGTACACTGTACCTCTACCATTTCACGAAGGAAGTAAAAAGTATTGTAAAAAAACACACTGACACAAAAGAATAAAGTCCTTTATTAAAAAAAAAAAAAAAAACTCCAGCGCTGAAAAATCCACTCGTTCCCGGCTTCCAGCGTTGTCCTGATCCTGCGACGGGTGCGGGTGATCTCCCGCGATGAGAAGATCCAGCGTCGGGTGATCTCCGCTCCGGCGATGTGAAGATCCATCCATCCGGCGCAGCAGCATCCCGGACCTCCTCTCACCGCTGGGCACAGCCCAGCGAATGAGCGGCTGAAGCGGTGACATTTCTTATATAGAGGAGGCAGAGCCACCCGTCACGTGACCCCGCCCCCTCTGACGTACCTCTGCTACGTCACTGGGGAAGACCATGAAGAGGAAAGACCTTTCCTCTTCATGGTCTTCCCCAGTGACGTAGCAGAGGTACATAAGAGGGGGCAGGGTCACGTGACGGGTGGCTCTGCCTCCTCTATATAAGAAATGTCACCGCTTCAGCCGCTCATTCGCTGGGCTGTGCCCAGCGGTGAGAGGAGGTCCGGGATGCTGCTGCGCCGGATGTCTGGATCTTCACATTGCCGGAGCGGAGATCACCCGACGCTGGATCTTCTCATCGCGGGAGATCACCCGCACCCGTCGTTGGATCAGGACAACGCAGGAAGCCGGGAACGAGTGGATTTTTCAGCGCTGGATTTTTTTTTTTTTTAATAAAGGACTTTATTCTTTTGTGTCAGTGTGTTTTTTTACAATACTTTTTACTTCCTTCGTGAAATGGTAGAGGTACAGTGTACCCCATTACCATTTCACACAGGGGGGGGGTCAGGATCTGGGGGTCCTCTTTGTTAAAGGGGTCTTCCAGATTCTGATAAACCTCCCGCCCGCATACCCCCACAACCACCGGGCAAGGGTTGTGGGGATGAGACCCTTGTCCCCATCAACATGGGGACATCCTCCCCATGTTGAGGGCATGTGGCCTGGTGCGGTTCAGGAGAGAGGGGGGGCCGCACTCTGTCCCCCCCTCTTTTCTGCGGCCGGCCAGGTCAACGTGCTCGGATAATGGGTCTGGTTATGGATATTTAGGGGGAACCGCACGTCATTTTTGTTTTAAATTGACGGCGGGGTTCCCCTGAATATCCATATCAGACCTGAAGGGTCTGGTTATTGAATTTGCGGGGACCTCCGTTCGGGTTCCCTCAACCCTAGTAATAAAAAATCGGGTACAATTTATCGCACAGTCATCCGATTTAGTACGATTTACATTGACCACAATATAAAAAAAAAACGGACACGATTGTAATACGATTTCAAATCGGGACCAAAAATCGTGGGCAGACACGTTTTTTGATACGATTTTAAATCGTATGCGGATCAAATCGGATGCACTTGGGGACCTAAATTAATGAATGGCAGTGAATGGATCCGTTTTGCCATACAGATTTGTACGATTTTAAAGCTAAAATCGTGAGTAAAAAACGGATGACAAAATCGTGGTGTGAATGCACCCTTACCAATCATTCGATGTGGTGGCTGCATTCGTTTTTATTTTCTTTGGCTTTTTTTTCCCCCCCTATTGATTTCACCTGGTGATCTGGACCGTGAGACACAACTCTGGAGGAATGAGCACAGCGGACAGCAGCATGGTCAGTCGGGGATGGGGGGGCAGTGTTAAGTCTAGCAGATTTAGATACACTAACAAATTGAAGCCAAACTCCAGCTTGCACTTTATAATCTGTCACAGCAGTTTTCTTTTCCTTTTGGGGTAAAGGTTTTTACATAAATAAAAGCTGATCATTTGTAAGCACCCCTGCCAGTGTTGGGACCCCTTTCACACTGGGGTGTTTTTTAGGCACTTTTGTGCCAAGCATAGCGTCTGTGAAGCTCCTGAAAGTCGCCTGCCCTGCAGCCCAAGTGTGAGAGCCGTCTGGTTTCACACTGGAGCGGTGCGCTTGCGGGACGTTGGGAAAAAGTCCTGCAAGCAGCATCTTTGGGGGGTAGTGGAGGAGCGGTGTATACAGTTTCTCCACCACCCCTGCCCATTAAAATGGGCAGCGCTGCCGAAGCGCCCGCAAAGCGCAGCAGCGCTTTTCAGGCGCTATTAACCCTTTCTTCGCCCAATAGCTGGGTTTAAAAGCACCCCGCTAGCGGCACAAGAGTGCTGCTAAAATGACAGTAAAACGCTGCTAAAACTAGCGGTGCTTTACCGCTAACATGACCCGTTGTCGGTGTGAAAGGGGTCTAAGGGGTGTTTGTCTCACACATGTAACTTTATACATTCTGCTGGAAGGCTTGTTCTTTTGAAAAACAGACTTGCTGGCTGGATCACCAGATATAAAAAGAAGAAAGAAAGCCTGAAGAAGAAAACTAATGCAGCTATCACATCTAGGAAATGGTAAGCTGCAATATGTTTACAGCAGTCTTCACCTCCAGAACATAATTTGGGGGCGCATAGAAGAAGCTCATGAAAGCTTGGATGCATATTGTTTGGGGGTACGTTGGTGACTTGCCACGGGGGGGGGGGGGGGGCACTTGCCCACCTATTTTGTTGCAAAGTATTCATGCAGCAAGTTGGGAGATTTTGAATGAGCTTTAATTCATCCCTCTTGGAAGGAAATGAGACCCGGGCTGTTTATAGAACGCTGGCACTTTGCGCCGTAGATGCGAGGAAGAAGCGATGATATCATTTTATTGGCTGTCTCGGGCTCTTCGGAGTTGAAGCGCTCCCTAAATACATCGGCGCTTTTGATTCTGTTTCATTGTTTTGGATTTTACTGAACACAGAGTTCTCGTCACATTGCGGGCTGCTGCTTGCAACACAAAAATAGTTTTGAAGATCCATAAAACCGAAATGGAAAAAGGAACCTGATGTAGAGAGGCGGGTAGTAGAGTTCCTCACACCATGACGTGGATTTTAACACACTGTGGAGATTCCTATTTAAAGCGGAACTTCACTCTCCCAATCAGCGTTCATTGTCTTTAATCCTCAAGCTGCTAGTATTAGTAAATTCATAGAAAAGTATATAATATTTGTTTTAGTGACTTTGCCTCTGGAAGATTTTACCCCCTTCATGACCAGTCCATTTTTTGCGATATGGCATTGCTTTATTTTAACTGACAATTGCGCGGTCATGCAACACCAAATCAAATTTGTATTTTTTTTTTTTTGCCCACAAATAGACCTTTCTTTTGGTGGTATTTGACGGGTTTAATTTTTGCGCTATAAAGAAAGACTGACAATTTAAAAAAATATATATTTTTTTTTGCTTTCTGCTATAAAACATTTCAAAGTTTTTTTTTTTTTTAAACAAAATCATTCTGCTACATTAAGGGGGTTGTAAACCTTCGTGTTTTTTTACCTTAATGCATCCTATGCATGAATTGGTGTTTGGACACAACACCGGCAACAGAATACAGTCCGGTACAGGAAGATTTCGCTGTTTTCATAGCACAGCGGCTAACGAGGACGAAGTTGTCACCGCCGCCTCGGAGGCGGACATTTTCTTGGTTAGTTTCAGGACGGAGTAACAATCTTTGCTCATAATATCTTGCACCGGGCTCTATTCAGTTGCCGCTTTTGTGTCCAAAACCGCAATTTGTTAAAGTGGAGTTCCACCCATAAATATAACATTACATTAGTAGTTTTAAAAAAAATGTCATTAGTCCTTTACGATTTTTTTTTTTTTTTTTTAGATGCCTTCAAAGTGTTGTTGCTAGGCAGAATAGTTAATCTTCCCACTTCCTGCACCTAGGTCCTTAAGCTTCCTAACCTACACCGCACAGACTCCTGGGAATGTAGTGGGTGTAACTTTCCAGGAGTCTGTGCACTCCCCAGTCTCAAAGAATCATGTGACTTGGACAGCACAGGTGCTGAAACCTGATCTGACACTGCTTGTGCAGCACTGAGCATGTGCAAGGCAGGAAGTCATACAGTCTGGCTTCATGATGCCCACACTTAAGATGGCCCCAGTCAATTTCTATTTTATAAAGTGTCTAAATGCTGTAACAACCTAAGAAAACGGACCTTAGTTTACAGACTAACTTTACTAGAATACATTAAGCTTGTGTATTACAGGGGTATTTATATTTAAAACGTGAAATTGTGGCCGGAACTCCGCTTTAACCGCAATTAGTCTAAATCTGCAGTTAATGATGATTTAACCACTTCAGCTGCGAAGAATTTACCCCATTCCTGACCAGAGCACTTTTTGCGATGTGATGTGGCTCCCAAACAAAATTGGCATCCTTTTTTCCCACAAATAGAGCTTTCTTTTGGTGGTATTTGATTATTTTTTTACGCTATAAAATAGTGAAAATTTGGGGGGGAAAAATGCAATATTTTTTACTTTTTTGCTATAATAAATATCCCCCAAAAATATATATAAAAAAATTTATTTCTTTCTCGGTTTAGGTCGATATGTATTCTTCTACAATTTTTTTCCAAAAAAATTCCCAATAAACGTATATTGATTGGTTTGTGCAAAAGTTATAACGTCTACAAAATAGGGCATAGATTTATGGCATTTTTTTTGTTTTAGTAAAGGTGGTGATGTGCGATTTTTATCGTGACTGCGACATTATGGCGGACACATCGGACACTTTTGGCACCATTTAGAGACCATTGTCATTTATACAACGATCAGTGCTATAAAAATGCACTGATAACTCTGTAAATGACACTGGCAGGGAAGGGGTTAAACACCAGTGGGCGATCAAGGGTTTAAGTGTGTCCTAGGGAGTGATTTTAACTTGGGGGGGGGGGGGGGGATTTGGGCTCACTACAGCATGATAGAGATCACTGCTCCCGATGACAGGGAGCAGTAGATCTGTCATGTTGCTAGGCAGAACAGGGAAATGCCTTGTTTATATAGGTATCTCCCCGTTCTTCTGCTCCGTGACACGATCGCAGGCACCTGGCAGACATCGAGTCCGCGGGACCCAACCCTGTATCCTGGCCTAGGCCAACAAGGCCCAGGCCTAGGGCAGCACTTTGCAGGGGGGAGGCACGGAAAAAATCCCCGCCGGCTTGTTACACTGTTAGGGCCCTTTCACACGGGTGCGTTTTTGACGCGTTTTCGCGGTAAAAATAACGCTATTAAAACACTCCCCATGCCCCTCTCCATTGAAATGAATTAAAAACGCGGTAAAATCGCTGTGTTTTACCACAATTTTAGCGCTCCGTTTTTACCGCGGTTTTTAATTTAGTTCAATGGAGGGGGCATGGGGGAGCGTTTTATGAGCGTTTTAATAGCGCTATTTTTACCGCAAAAACACGGCAAAAACGCACCAGTGTGAAAGGGCCCTTAGTGTAGCGCCTGTCTTATGGGGAGGATTGGGCTGAGAGGCAAATTAGTCTAGCGCCCCCATAAAGCGTCCGCACTGCTTCTGGTATGCGGGCGGGCGGCAACTGGTGGGGGGGGGGCTTCTAATTTTGGCTGTCTTATCATCCTGGACTACAAACCTTCCTCACTGTGCTATATAATTCCTGCTGCACCATTGGCATGGTTATATCTTCTTAGTCCTCTCCATAAAATTATCAGAAATTTGTGCTTCAAGTGGAACTATAGGCAACACTTTTTCCCATTTTGGATAGAGTAAGGAAGGGTTATAGCCCCTGTCAGTAAATTGTTTCCATTTTTTTACCATCCCTGTCCCATTGCAGAGATTTCCCTTAATTTCCTGCCCTATAGCCAAACGGGAAGTGAGGGGAAATCTATGCAAATTAAGGGGATCCATTGCCCCCCCCCCCTGGCACTCAGAACTAGGGCGGGTCTTAAACAGAAAGGGGTGTGGCATTGACAGGAAGGGGTTGCTTATATTTAAATTGGGGGGGCACAAGTTTGGTCAAGCCTAGGGCGGCACAAAACCTAAATACGCTACTGGCGGAATCCACAGGCACGCGCCCACTATGCTGCGATTTAAAGGCGACGTACGGATACGTTGCTTTGCGCAGCCGTGCCATTCTGCCGACCGTATATCGTCGCGCAGTGGTCGGCAAGCGGTTAAAGAAAACAGAAAAAAAGCGAAAAAACGCGGCTGCTCATTCTGCCAGGTTTGACATTTTGTCAGAACTTCCTTTCCGTTGCATTATTATTAATTTTTTTTTTTTTTTTTTTTTACTACTAATGGCGGCGATCAGCGATTTTTTTTCCCCACAATTTTGACACATTTTTGGGTCTATTGTCATTTTCACAGCATAAAAATGCATTAAAAATGCATTGTTTACTGTGGAAATGACAATTGCAGTTTGGGAGTTAACCACAAGGGGGCGTTGAAGGGGTTAAGTGTGACCTCATTTGTGTTTCTAACTGTAGGTGGGTGTGGCTGTAGGTGTGACGTCATTGATTGATCGTCTGTTCCCTTTTATAGGGAAACACAATGACGGCCCCTGCGGTCATGGTCACGGAGCTTCGGACCGGGTCGCGGGCGCGCGCCCGCGACCCACGGCTGGGCACTTAAAGAGGACGTACCTGTACGTGCTTGTGCCCAGCCGTGCCATTCTGCCGACGTATATGTGCAGGAGGCGGTCCTTAAGTGGGTGGGTGAACCCTGGTCATACTATTGGCATTCATAAGGCACATAAAGCACAAACAAATTCATTTAATTTTTTTGTATTTGGCTGTTGAAACTTTAATACATTCCTTGCTTTCTCATTCACATAAAAGCCCCATAAAAGTTGCTTTTGAATTTTTCTAAATTCCGGGCTTATTTTTGTTGCTCAGTAGGTAAAAGTTGAGGCTGAACCGTCGGCGGATCGGGCTCAGGACATTGAGGCATGTCTGTATGTGTGCGCACTACAGTGACTCCTCTGTTTTGTAGCTGGACTCCGGAGCTGTGAACAGGGGCTCTGTGCCCGCCTGTGAAAGGGATCCTTGTCTCTCCCGTTCTGCCACTTCATTAATCACTGTTTACCGGGAAGAACCTGGTTCCAGGATCTCGGCTGTGTTCAGATGAATGCCGAAGGAGACGTGCTGGAGAATTGGAGGCTGGCGCTTACATTGTTAGTCCTTAATACTAAACTGAGATGGTATATTTCATGTAATATTTGTGTCCCTCGCCATGTGTGGTTGTAGACGGCATTTCGCTTTTTAACCACTTAAAGTGGAGTTTCCAGTTGTGCTCATTTGACCTAAAAAAGAAAAAAAAAAATGTTTTTTACATATCTGGAAATGCCTGTTGCTATGCGGTCCCACAAAATCTGCCTTTGGAATCACCTAGGATCCTGACATCATCTCCCTCTAATGCTCCTGGGAAATGTGTGTCATCATTTCCCAGGATGCAGTGCGCTGTCCAATTATCACTCCCCATCCAAGACTTCCAGGAAGTAAGTGCTTGTGGGCTTCACAATGCCCACAAGCAAAATGACAACGGTGTGGACATACCGTATTTATCGGCGTATACGCGCACTTTTTTGCCCTGAAAATCGGGCAAAATCGTGGGTGCGCGATATACGCCGATACCCACTTTCCCGCGCCGTGTATAGTCTCGTGTATAGTCGGGCAGTCTCGGCTCCTCTCTCCTGGACGTACAGGACGTGAGCGCGAGAGTAGCCGAGCCTGCCCGACTATACATGAGTGTACTGCGCTCGGTATATGCCGGCGCAGTATTCAAACTCGGCGCGGGAAACAAGCGGGGAGGACGCCGCAGAAGGACGCCGGACCCGACGAAGCGGACACCCGAAGCCGCAGACGGACGCCGGAACCGACGAGGCCGCCGATGAACGCCGCGCAAGACACCAAAACTGTAAGTACAAAAATCTTATTTTTTCCACAGGAATGCGGGTCCACTTTAGGGGTGCGCGCTATACGCCGGAGCGCGCAATACCCCGATAAATACGGTAGTTTTATAAACTATCTTTTTTGAATAACTATGCGGAGCGGCGGCGGCGGATTGTAAAATAGTAAGTGACCGGATTTATATTATAAAAACGCAGGATGAAAGGACATACGTTTAAAAAATGCCAATTGTGGCTGGAACCCCGCTTTAAGGACCAGAAGGCTTTACCCCCCTAATGACTAGGCCATTTTGTGCGATACGGAACTGTGTCGCTTTAACGAATAATTGCGCGGTCGTGCAACGCTGTACCCAAACGAAATTGACGTCCTTTTTTCCCCACAAATAGAGCTTTCTTTTGGTGGTATTTGACCACCTCTGCGGTTTTTATTTTTTGTGCTATAAACAAAAATATAGCGATAATTAAAAAAAAAAAAAAAAAAGCAATATTTTTTACTTTTTGCTATAATAAATGTCCCCACAAAGATATAAAAAAACATATTTTTTTTTCTCGGTTTAGGCCGATACGTATTCTTCTATATATTTTTGGTAAAGAAAATCGCAATAAGCGTTTATCGATTGGTTTGCTCAAAATTTATAGCGTTTACAAAATAGGGGATAGTTTTATGGCATTTTTATTAATAATTTTTTTTTTACTAGTAATGGCGGCGATCAGCGATTTTTTTTTTCGTCACTGCGTCAATTTTGAAAAAAAAAAATAATATTTCCTTTTTGCTGTTGTTATTATTTAGGTACTTATATAGCGCCGTACATTTACGCAGAGCTTTACATATACAATGTACATTCACATCAGTCCCTATCCTCAAGGAACTTACAATCTAAGGTCCCTAACTCCTACCTACCAGCGTGTCTTTGGAGCGTGGGAGGAAACCCGGAGGAAACTCACGCAGGCACAGGGAGAACATGCAATCTCCAGGCAGGTAGTGTCGTGGTCGGGGGTATAATAAATATCCAAAATAAAAATGTAAAAAAAAAAACACATTTCTTCCTCAGTTTAGACCGATACGTATACTTCTACATACGCAATACAAATTGCAATAAGCGTATATTGATTGGTTTGCGCAAAAGTTATAGCGTTTACAAAAAGGGGATAGATTTTATGGGATTTTTTTTTTTTTTTTCTACTAGTAATGGCGGTGATTTGCAATGATTTTTTTGTTTTTGTTTCAAATATTTTATTGAAGTTTTAAGAATTAAATATATAACAGTAAGTATACATAAATTATATAAATCATATAAGTAGAATACACAAAATTCTCCACAAAGGGAGAATTCAAATGTTGCATAGGTACATGTCCTGTCCAATAAAGGACAAAAAGAGGAAGAGGGGAAGGGGTGGGAAAGGGAAGGGAAAGAGGAAAAAGAGAGGGAATACATACAAATAACAACGGATAATAACCTCATCAAGATCACATAAGAAGGAGTGTTAGGAGAGAATGAAATATAAAAATTTCACGGCAGACAGATTGGACACTTTTGACTCTCTTTATGGGATCAGTGACATTTATATAGCGATCGTAGCTATAGCTATACAAATGCACTGATTACTGTTTAAAGGACACTGGCAGGGAAGGGGGTTAACACTAGGGGGGTGATCAAAGGGTTAAATGTTCCCTGGGGGGGGGTGCTTTCTAACTGGGGGGGGGGGGGCGGGGGGGAAGCACTATTTGTGTTAAAAAAAAAAAAATCGTTTTGGGTACAGTGTTGCATGACCGTGCAATTGCCAGTAAAAGGTAGCGGAGTGCTAAATAGCAGCAAATGGCCTGGTCATGAAGGGGGGGGGGGTAAAACCTTTCTGGAGCAGAAGTGGTTGAGAAAGAAGTGGGGGGGGGCACAAAAAAGGGGGCAGGACCTGTAACCTATGCTTCAGAAGTAATTCATACCTTATGGAGAGGGACGCACTTTGCCCCCCTTACTGCCTTGGGTGCTAAAGGACCCTTTCCCGACACGGATTGCAAGTGACTTGTATGAACAATTTCAAGCTTCCATGGCTTTCCATACACTCACATACTCGGCCAACAGGGGAGGTGAGAAGAGTGCGTTTGGTTTTTGTTACTCATTACTCCCAGAGCTGGAAACAAAGCCGGCTCTGCTACAAGCATAGGAACAATCTGACTTCTGTTACCTGGCTGATAGCAGGTTTCTCTTGCAGTATAAAGGACGTATTCATTGGTGCAGACTTTATGGATCGCTGTATACATAAAGAGAACAGGTAGCATTATCAGGGCTATGTCTCCATCTAGTGGTAGAAAGAGAGTACTCTAAGTCTTTCAGCCTTACCATTGAGGGGGAACACTGCGAATTAGGGGGGGGGGGGGGTAGAGGTTCTTGGTGTTTGTAAGACCGCAGCGCACATAAGGTGTGACAAAAAGTATTGCAATGACCGCCGTTTTATTCTCTAGGGTGTTAGAAATATATATATATATATATATATATATATATATATATATATATATATATATATATATATATAAAAAATGATTGGGGGTTTTAAGTAATTTTCTAGCAAAAAAAACTGTTTTAATCTTGTAAACGCCAAATCTGAAAAACAGGAAAGGTCCTTAAGTGGTTAATAAATTCCAATTTTGTTTCCAATGCACCATTTGCAAGGTTTAAAAAATGCTTTTATATTTGGCAAATGTTGAATATGAAAAAAAAGAGTCATGATTTGTATTTTAACCATTTAAGACCCGGACCATTATGCAGGTAAAGGACCTGGCCCCTTTTTTGCGATTCGGCACTGCGTCGCTTTAACTGACAATTGCGCGGTCGTGCGACGTGGCTCCCAAACAAAATTGGCGTCCTTTTTTTTCCCACAAATAGAGCTTTCTTTTGGTGGTATTTGATCACCTCTGCGGTTTTTAGTTTTTGCGCTATAAACAAAAATAGAGCGACAATTTAAAAAAAAATTCAACATTTTTTACTTTTTGCTATAATAAATATCCCCCAAAAAAATAGTCTTTATTGATTGGTTTGCGCAAAAGTTATAGCGTTTACAAAATAGGGGATAGTTTTATGTCATTATTTTTTTTTTCCTAGTAATGGCGGCGATCAGCGTTTTTTTCCGTGACTGCGACATTATGTCGGACACTTTTGGCACATTTTTGGGACCATTGTCATTTTCACAGCGAAAAGTGCTATAAAAATGCTGGTGGGGTTAACCACTAGGAGGCGCTAAGGGGTTAAGTGTGACCTAATGTGTTTTTCTTACAGTAGGGGGGCGTGGCTGGATATGTGACGTCACGGATCATCGTTCCCTATGACAGGGAACAGACGATCAGTGACACTGCCACAGAGAAGAACGGGGAAGGTGTGTTTACACTCGCCTCTCCCCGTTCTTCAGCTCCTGTGACTGATCGCGGGACACCGGCAGCGATCGGGTCCCGCAAGGCTGGGTTCTTAAAGAGGACGTACCTGTACGTTCCATGTGCCCAGCCGTGCCGTTCTGTCGACATATATCGTTGTGCGGCGGTCATTAAGTGGTTAAAATGGTGCTAGCAGCGTCTAAAATCTTCAGATGTAGAATTGTTCTACAGTCAGATGGCAAATGGATGAGCCAACCAAGTGCTGACATGTTTCAGGCACTGGGTGCTGGGGAAGGGACTAGTACGCTCAGGTTACAGAAAGTGAGCCCAGGGAAGACCTTGGCAGTGGGATGATGATGATCTTTTTCATAGTCCAGTGAACAGGCAGGTGACATAGGAAAGCTACAGTAGTGAAAGTCTGACAAATTTTAAATTAAATTAATGTCTTTAAAAATATCCAAATAAAAGAGCAGCTCTCGCTGCAATACTCACCCTATCGCCAGAGCTGACCCTGGGATAAAGTGCTTTCCTCGAGGATCATCGGGCTACCATAGTTTTGCAGAATGCTTCAGAGGGCAGTATAATGACAGAGACCAGTCTAACTAGATGGAAAACAATGGGGGGGGGGGGGGAATTATAAAAGCTAGAAGAATGGACAGCCGCACTTCCAAAAAAAAACTTAGGTTGTCTTTATTTTAAAAAAAAAGACAAATGCACTACAAAGTACAGCAAAACAGTGGAGATAGCAGCCTACGCATTTCACACTGCGGTCAGTGCTTAATCATGGGGGGTGAGTGGTTGCTCTACGGCCCCATTCGCGATCTTTTAGAAGCTCAAAAACACGAGGAGAAAAAAAAATTAATTATTCTCTATGGAGATGGTTCACATCTCCACTCCCATGTTGCCTGAAGTTCAATCTGGCAGATTTTGGCGTTTTTTGGTGCGTTCGTCTTCCCATAGAAATTAATGGAAAAGCGCCATTTTTTTTTTTTTGGATGATTTTTTGCTCAAATGAAAAAAAGTAAAAATAAATAATAATTTGTAATAAATGTAAAATAAATACACAAAACTAAAAATCATCATAAATAATTAAAATACATGAATAATATGTAATGATGTATTAATAAATAATCTCTAATCTTAAACATTAAGGGCCAGATTCACATAGAAATGCGTTGCGCTGCGGCAGCGGCGTAACGTATCCCATTTACGTTACACCGACGCAAGTTTTCAGCGTAAGTGCCTGATTCACAAAGCACTTGCCTGTAAACTTGCAGCGGTGTAACGTAAATCCGCCCGGCGCAAGCCCGCCTAATTCAAATGGGGCGGGGACCATTTTAATTTGGCGCGTTCCCGCGCCGAACGTACTGCGCATGCTCCGTCCCTCAAATTTCCCGACGTGTATTGTGCTAAATGACGTCGCAAGGACGTCATTGGTTTCAACTTTAACGTAAATGGCGTCCAGCGCCATTCACGGACGACTTACGCAAACAACGTAAAATTTCAAATTTCTACGTGGGAACGACGGCCATACTTAACATTGGCTAGACCACCTAGAGGGCAGCTTTTAGTTTTACGCCGCGTATCTCTACGGAAACGACGTAAACTTACAGCGACGGGCAAAGCGTGCGTTCGTGAATCGGCGTAACTAGTCATTTGCATATTCTAGGCTGACCGCAATGGAATCGCCACCTAGCGGCCGGCCTAGAATTGCAGCCTAAGATCCGATGGTGTAAGTCAATTACACCTGTCGGATCTTTGTGAGATCTATGCGTAACCTGATTCTATGAATCAGCCGCATAGTTACGACGGACGGATCTCAGAGATACGGCGGCGTATCAGGAGATACGCCGTCGTATCTCTTTTGTGAATCTGGCCCTCAATACATTATTATTATTATTATTATTATTATTATTATTATTATTATTATTATGAAGATTAATAATAATCTAATAACTAGTAATAATTAATGAATAAACACCAAGAGAAAAAATAATAATTATAATAGTAATAATGTATTTTGTGTTGGGGTTAGGGGGTTACGTTAAGGGTTATTTATTTTGTATTTATTTATGAGTTTTATTTGTGTATTTTACAATTTAATAATAAATAAAATAATAAAAAATAACCCTAACCCCTAAGCTTAACCCTACCCTAATCTAAACTGAACTCCAACCCCTTATCCCTACACATTTTTTTATAATTAATAGTAATAAAAGCAAATGCAAAAGCTAAAAAAATAAAAAAAAAGCTGAAATACCTAGCAACAAATGGGTTGCAACAGATAATGTATCCAAAGTCCAAAAACGCCTGTATACAAATGCACAAAGTCGCACAAAAACATTCCAAAATCACGCATTAAAAAACGCTGGGAAAGTGCTCAAAGACGCTACGCTCGGGTGTGAATGCAGCCTACAGGGGGTGAAAGGTAGTAAAGGGTGGGGGTGGGGTTGTGAGCTGCGGGATGTTCTTGCTCATTGGTGTCTATGCACCTTGACGAGGGGGATGGGATTAATCTCGATAGAGACTGAGAAGAAAAGTCTTTGGGAGGTGAACACTCCGTGTTTTTTTGGTGTTTGCAGCTGGAGTTGAGTTTCCAGAATGAAGAAGTGCCTGCTAGGTGCGCAGCACTGTGTGCCCCGCGTTGTGTGCCATAGCATGCTATAGTTTCATTCATTCCATCCTCGTGAATAATGGTCTGCCCCGCGGGGTCTCATTGTTCCTCCTCGATTCTATTCTGGGCTCTGGGCGACCCTCGTCGGGCTGAGGCTGTGGGAAGACTTCCGGCAATAAAATAACCACTGCGAGTACAAACTTGTCTCTCCAGAACTTTATGAAGAAGATTGGAGAGGAAACTTACAAGTAACACAACGTCACCCGGCTGATGAGTTCTTGCTGGTTCAGAGAAAGTAAACGTTTTGTTTTTGAAAAATATATTTACCATATTTATAGATTTCTTTCCTGTGAGAAAAATCATTGCCACTGTTTTTTTTTATTACTTGGCGACGATCGCACCAATTTCTAGTCATTGATCGTATGACGATGGGGCACTGTTCCTGTCGCTGGTGCCGACAATGGGGCACGGTTTCCTGGTGCCAACGATGGGGCACGGTTTCCTGGCGCCAGCGACAGGGCGCGGTTTCCTGTCTCCAGCGACGGGGCACGGTTTCCTGTCGCTGGCGCCGACGATGGGGCACGGTTTCCTGTCGCTGGCGCCGACGATGGGGCACGGTTTCCTGTCGCTGGCGCCGACGATGGGGCACGGTTTCCTGTCGCTGGCGCCGACGATGGGGCACGGTTTGCTGGCGCCAGCGACGGGGCGCTGTTTCCTGGTGCCAGGGCACTGTTTCCTGTCCCCGGCGACGGGGCACTGTTTCCTGTCGCTGGCGCCGACGATGGGGCAGGGTTTCCTGTCGCTGGCGCCGACGATGGGGCAGGGTTTCCTGTCGCTGGCGCCGACGATGGGGCAGGGTTTCCTGTCGCTGGCGCCGACGATGGGGCAGGGTTTGCTGTCGCTGGCGCCAGCGACGGGGCGCTGTTTCCTGGTGCCAGCGACGGGGCGCTGTTTCCTGGTGCCGGCGACGGGGCGCTGTTTCCTGTCGCCGGGGCGCTGTTTCCTGTCGCCGGGGCGCTGTTTCCTGTCGCCGGGGCGCTGTTTCCTGTCGCCGGGGCGCTGTTTCCTGTCGCCGGGGCGCTGTTTCCTGTCGCCGGCGACGAGGCGCTGTTTACACCCACTGGATGCCAGTACATTTTCTATTCCCGCTGGCCCTAGTCTCGCCTAAAGTCTGAAAGACCCATAAACTGGCACTTTGTTTAAAAAGTTTGGAGACCCCTTGTCATTGGATTTGTGGGTTGTAAAGGTGTTAAAGCTAAACCCTAGGATAAGCACATATTGCCTAAATCCATCCATCATGTGTATTTTTTCTTGAACCTCATTGTGATTTGTGTATTTCTTCCAGTTCTGTGCAGTAATCCTCACTGCTGCTCTCTGTCCTAGTGCAGGGTGACTGGTCTGGTCTCCGCCCCTTCCTGTCATTTTCTGCAGGCAGCCTGTAGAGTGGGTGGGGCCTGCTGGACCCTCTCCCACAGCTCTGCTCTCTGCACAGCCTATGTACAGCACAGTGATGATGTCACTTCAAGGTAATATCTGGGTTTGTAAAGACATTTGGGGAAGAAAAAGTGGATTTAGATCTTTTGTAGTTATTGAGGGAAATTTTAAAAATGATAGTTTTTTTCTCAGAGTTCAACTTCAAGCACAGTTCCTTCATCTGGATAACATTAACATGCATCTGATTAGGTTTTTTTTAGTTTTTTTTTATTTAATTTTTTTTACTTTTTTTAGCCCAAATCTTGTAACTCTGTATTCCTCATCTCTTCTCTCCTATGTTGCCTGTATGTGAAGATTCCATTCCATCACTGCCCAAATCTCACAAAAACAAGTGTTTCCTTCCATTCATCTTCTGCTCCAATGACTCTCCAGCAAAGGGTAGAGCACGGCCCGGTGTGTTGGCTGATAACTAACTGCCGCCTGCAGTCCCCCTGGCAGCTTGTTCAGTCTGCAAGTCATAAATGTTAATCTTCCATGATAATTATTCCTGCATGGTGTGTATAGTGTGGTGTTGTGGTTCTGAGGGTTGCAGTGTGTGCAGAATTATCTCATTAATACAGTTCTATCTCTAGAGCAGTGGTCTCCAACCGGCGGCCTTTTGCTTGTTTTTATCCGACCCTATGGGCATTAATTCCCCCCCACTGTCCACAACAGTTGAGCATAGTCACTGACAACGGGGCACTGTTCCTCCCACTGTCACAGACGATGGGGCACTGTTTCCCCCCCCCCACTGTCACCGACGATGGGGCACTGTTTCCCCCCCCCACTGTCACCGGCGATGGGGCACTGTTTCCCCCCACTATCATCGACGATGGGGCACTGTCCCCCCCCCCCCCCCCCCCCCCACTGTCACCGACGGTGACCGCGGTGACCAACGTTGACCGCGTTACTCGTTAACCAAGGTTCCACTGTATATAATAATCAAATGTAGTTTTCAGACTGTATAACCAAGACAAGCCACCATGCCACTTGCTGAGCGCCTGTAGACTTGGGAAAGTAAGATGGAAGGAGCACCTGGTGTACAAAGGAAATGCAAGTTTGATGGTAGATCAAAAGGTGTTTACTAAAAGTAACGGTAGGTACAATAAACTGACGCGTTTCGGAGGATAGGACTCCCCCCTTCTTCAGGGCTGTTGCTGGCAGCTATCAAATGGGAAAGGTTCCCAAGCCGGATAGCTATTTTGAAGGTTTTGGAAAAATGGCAGCTGTGGTTGCAGGGCCAGCAAACTTTGTTATCTTTGCCAAAACCCTGCAAATCAACCTCCTTCCTTCTTTACTTTTTCAAGCCTTCATGCAGAAATGACCACAAGGCCCTACCAAAAGGCAGCAGCCCTCACCCCTAAAGAGTTCACCGCCATTATCCAACATTGGGCACCGTATTCTGGAGGAGCTCTCATTACCCACCCATGCTATCACCCATCCATGACTAGTGACTGATCGAGTCAGTCCAGGGCGGTCTCCAGCACAAATGAGGTACATGCTAAACACCAGCACATTTTTTACTGTTCGTTCAGCTCTTTGGTGGAGTATAAAAAAGGACACACCTGATCAGTAGTGATGGAGAAACCACACATGATGGACCCCCCCCCTGATCAAGTCTGAATATTCTGTATTGCATTATTAGAATTGGTGGGGCAACTTTTTAAAGGCTTGCACAAAGCAAGGTCCGTAAAGACATGGATGAGCGAGTTTGAGGTGGAGGAACTTGACTGGCCTGCACAGATTCCTGACCTCAACCTGATAGAATACCTTTGGGATGAATTAGAGTGGAGACTGTGATGCCAGGCCTTCTCATCAAACATCAGTACCCTGACCTCACAAATGCGCTTCTGGAAGAATGGTCAAACATTCCCATAGACACACTCCTAAACCTTGTGGACGGCCTTCCCAGAAGAGTTGAAGCTGTTATAGCTGCAAAGGGTGGGCCAACTCAATATTGAACCCTACAGACTAAGACTGGGATGCCATTAAAGTTCATGTAATCGCAGGCGTCCCAATACTTTTGACAATGTAGTTTATGTAAAGTGCTGCGTAAATTGACAGCGATATATAAGTACCTGTAATAAAGAAATAAGTAAACCCACACATTTATAATGGTCCAATTAGACTATAACATCGGGGTAACCCATTTTTGGCGATGTGGTCCTATTAGGAATGGCACCCCAGAACACCTTATGAACTGACGTGTGTTGAAGTGCACTGGCAGAATACGGGCACCATTTTGGGTGTGTTTACCAGACGATTCACATAAATGGGCTGCCTCTAATGCAACCCGTCTTATTGCACCATAATGGTGTGAATGGGCCCTAATTGTTCTAGAATGGTTATTTTGGGTTCCTGCAAGGCATAGAAGTCAATGGTAACAAAGATAATTTGTTCCACATTGACTTCTATTGTATGCAGTACCACATTTGGCCAGAGGTTGGGGGGGGCGCAAGAGAGACTCAGAAATACTGAGCTGCTCAGATGCACTCGAAAACCCTCTGAGAGGTTCGGGGAACTGAGTGTTTACAAGTGCATTCGAAACCGCTCCGAGTGTCATTGCTCTGTAACGAGCGATCACGTGTGCCCGGCGGCGAACGCGCCCGCTGGGCACGCGCACAGGGGGGGTGGCCTGCGTGAGAGCCAACGTTCTATTACGTGCTCTCGCGCAGGGGAGCCGACCTGCCGCCGTGAAACTGGGGCGGCTTGTCGGCAAGAGGTTAAATGTAACCATATTGCTACACTTAGAGGCTCCTCTCCTCTTTTATTCTCAGTTGTGACATGATGCTACTCTTATATCAAGACATCGCTTGTATATCAAGTCAAACTTTATGAATACATTTTTCTTGTCTTGCAAAACGCTCTCAAACCAAGTTACTCTCAAACCAAGGTTTTTTCTGTAATTGCATGCAGAGAAGCCAGGCCTGCCATAGTTGCGTGTTTTGTGCTCCACACCTCTCTGTGATAATCACACCTGTATTAGAAAAATGTGAATGTTTGTTGCCACCCCTGCCACGTGACCCCGATGGGATTTGAGGGTGGGAAATTCTGAGGATTTTTTTTTTATCTTATAACGTTCTGCTTGTTTTCCTGCACAAGTCTAGGTGATGTGGCATTGTCTGCCCTGTACACAGTGTGGAGTAATGGCACCCGATGCTTGGCATGATTTCTCTAACCTGCAGGATGCCAGTAACCCCTCTGATTGTCTTCATACGTGCATTTCTGTCCACTCACGCTTGTTTCTGCTCTCTCCCTGCATGCCTCCTGGATCCGCAGAAGAGTTTAGCGGTGACGGTAATACTTGTGCTTTCATGCTTTCTTCTCTTTTTGTTGTTTGTTTTGTACTAATATATTGATTCCTACACGATCGGGCTGCTATTTTAACTGCTTCCTGCCCAGCAATCTGTACATTGGCATTCCAAAGCATATTGCCCCAGGGAACGTTCATCTACATCAGGGGTCTCCAAACTTTTTAAACAAAGGGATAGTTTATTGTCCTTCAGACTTTAGGGGGGGACGGACTGTGCCCAGTGGGAATAAACATTTTCCTGGTATTAGTGGGAATAAACGTTGCCAAATTTGGTATGGGGGGGAAATAGTACCCCATTGTTGGTATCATTGGGGGGAATTGTTGGTGTAAAGGCCCGTACACACGGTCGGACTTTCGGCCAACAAACTTCAAAATCCAACAAGTTATCACATTTGTCCGATCGTGTGTACGCTCCATCGGACCAACTTTTTCGGGTTTCATCGGACAAAAAGTTTGGTCTGCAAACGGACTAACTTTACGACAACAAAAGTCCGATGGTGCCTAGTCCGACCGTGTGTACAGCAAGCCATCGAACTTGTGTCCGAAGTACAAACACGCATGCGCAGAACCAATGTTAAAATCAACCAACAATAGCAGAAGTTAACCAAAGGGTGGCGATAAAGAGCAGAAAAACCATGTGATGTTGGGAAAGTTTTAGAAAATGTTCCAGAAAAGTTTGAGCGTGTGTATGCTATGGGTGTGACCGGACAAATCACTTCGGACAAAAATCCAAGGGAAAGTTTGTCCGATGTCCGACCGTGTGTACGAGGCTTTAGTGGGAGAAATGGAGCCCCATTGTTGATGCCAACAGGCAGAATAGTGTCTCGTATCAGTGAGGGGAATAGTATCTCAACGGCCGGATAAAGGCACATAAAGGGCCACATCCGGCCCCTGGGCCGCAGTTTGGAGACCAGTGATCTACATCATGTTGTGGGAAAATGATGACTGCAGCAGCTCCTAAATTTGATATCGAGCTAGCCCCGGTCTCGCACTAACCTTGGGAAACTGCACTGATTGGTTCCCCATCATGTAATCATTGTGACAACCAATCATGTGGCTTTGTTTGCTAAACAAACCTGCCAGCGCAGTTGTTGCTTTGCCTTTATCTGAGGGCCACAGTGACATCCGACGGGGGCAAGCGGCAGCGATATATTTATTTTTTTAATATAATACAGGGGGTCTCCAAACTGCGGCCCAGGGGCCAGATGCGGCCCCTTGGTTGCTCTTATCCGGCTCTTGGGGACACACTTCATCCCACTGATATAATACACTATTCTGCCCTCTGACACCAAAAATAGGGCATAGTTCTTTCCACTGATACCAATAATGGGGCACTATTCCTCCCCCCTAATACCAAAGATGGGGCACAGTTTATTCCCACTGAAGCCAGAAAAATGTTCTATTCCCGCTGACGACAATCCGGCCCCTCTAAAGTCTGAACAACAGTAAACTCCTGATATAATATAACGTAATTCCTTCATTTTAGGCCTCATGCACACTGGACGTTATAATGTTATAAAAATGCCAGTAGCTTTGAAGTGAGTTTTTCAACGTTTTTGCAATAAAATTTTCAATTTTTTCAATGGTATCAAAAACGTTGGCGTTGGAGCGTCTTTCTTTACAGCTGAAAAACTCCTCTCAGAACCCACTAGTTTTTTTTTTTTTTTTTTTTTTTTACAGCCAAAAACCGTTGATAAGTCTATATGTGTGC
The DNA here is from genome assembly GCF_905171775.1 of Rana temporaria. Lineage (NCBI taxonomy): Eukaryota > Metazoa > Chordata > Amphibia > Anura > Ranidae > Rana > Rana temporaria. The sequence goes on along the minus strand of NC_053493.1, from coordinate 410,284,979 downwards.
ATGGACACATAGGATAACATGATGGAGAGTTTGACTGCAGAAAAAAAAAATTCTGAAGCCAAAAACAGCAGCTGTAAAAACATCCAGTGTGCATGAGGCCTAATAGTAAAATGTTTAAAGCGGTGGTTCCCCCTTAAAAACGACTTTTTCTTATTCCACTGCCCCCCCACATTCCATCACGATTAAGGCTCTTATTATTTTTTTCCTGCTGTACATACCTTAGTACAGCATCTTCACCCGTGCATCCGGGTTGCGAGTCCCGCGGGAGTGGGCGTTCCTCACATGCTGGTGATTGACGTTTTGCCCAAAAACGAGCTCCCCCCGTCGCGTAAGCCGCGTCACGATTGGCGAAAGGAGCCGACCGGCGATGCGCATGCGCAGTATAGCGCCGACTCGCCGTTCGGCTCCTTTCGCCAACCGTGACGCGGCTTACGCGACGGGGGAGCTCGTTTTTGGGCAAAACGTCAATCACCAGCATGTGAGGAACGCCCACTCCCGCGGGACTCGCAACCCGGATGCACGGGTGAATATGCTGTACTAAGGTATGTACAGCATGAAAAAAATAATAAGAGCCTTAATCGTGATGGAATGTGGGGGGGCAGCGGAATAAGAAAAAGTCGTTTTTAAGGGGGAACCACCCCTTTAAGCAAAATGTAAAATGCATTTAAAAAACCTTCCTTTAAATCAGTGTAATTGTTTTTAGGTAATTTAGTTGCATAGTAGTTAATGCATAGACACTACTAACCTTGGTCAGGGCATCCAGTTTTCAGAGACTTCTGGTCAGACAAGAGTTAAAACGTTAACATCGTTTTTGCAGCGCTTTTCGGCCGCTAGCGTGGCGCTTTTAACCCCCACTAGTGGTCAAAAAGTGTAAAAAGCGTCGCTTTGCCAGCGGTTCGGTGGCGCCGCCCATTGGTTTCAAAAGACGGGGGCGCTCAAAGAGGCGGCTAGCAGGACTTTTTTTACCGTCCTGCCAGCGCACCGCTCCAGTGCGACAGCCCTCGGGCTGTCACACTGGAGTGAATGGAGCGGCTCTTTCAGGGCGCTTTGCAGGTGCTATTATTAGCGCTATAGTGCCTGCAAAGCGCCTTAGTGAGAAAGGGGTCTAAGTGCAAGGACTATTTCTTTTGTCGCTGTGACTTGAGTCACAGTAATTAAAATGGCACCCATTGAAATGAATGTGTGTCGCATCAGAAGTCACGCTAGTGTGGACTGATGTCTGTAACAATGTCTGCAAAGGCCCTCGCCACCCAAAAATTCTTTCAGTGCTCCTCAGCAGCAGCCAGCATTAAAACTTCTTTGAGTGGTGATTAAGGATGAGCTCTGGCGTGTTCGCATAGAACACGTGCAGAGCCCGCCAGGAAGTGTGCGCTGCGCTAATAACAGCCAGGGAGACATTTCACGATCCCTGCAGCCGAGCATTGGGACAATGTCTCCCTGGCTGTGATTAGCACAGCGCCGTGCACACTTCCTGGCGGGCTCTGCATGTGTTCTATGCGAACACGCCAGAGCTCATCCTTAGTGGTGATGTTCTCATGTGACAGTACTTCGCTGCAAAGCCCAGACACCCTCACATGGAAGCAGGTCGCATTCTCCAGCATACCTGGAAGCCCTTTTTTTTTTTACCTGTCTGTGGCAGCAGGAGTGGCAGGGGAGTGCTCACACTGAGACTTCCAATGGATCAGGGGGGCTTCGAAAAGACATGCCCTAAATGTTTGCTCTCTCCTCGTAATATCCCATTTTCACCCAGTTACTATCTTATAACAAAATCTGACCGCTACAGTCACAGTAGAGTCTTGGGCTGACAGGGCCTATTACCATGTTTCCTTGAAAGTGAGACCTACCCTGAAAATAAGACCTAGCGTTATTTTCCAGGAGGGCTGCAATATAAGCCCTACCCCGAAAATAAGCCCTAGTATAAAATGCTTGTAAAATCCTATAATCCACTCTATTACAGTATTATATAATGTACAATGTGTATGTTTCTGTAATATAAATGCAGGGAAGAGAGCTCTGGCGGGTCACAGAAGCGCAGAGCGGCGCTATGACAAAGTTATTTGGCACAATTGTATTACAGAAATACCTTGTACATTATATAATACTGCAATAGTGGATTATAGGATTTTAACTGTTCACACTGGAGATTCCTGTCAGGCAGGGAGAGAGAGGGGGAGAGAAGACAGCACATTACATGGTAAGACCTACCCCGAAAATAAGTCCTACTCGCCCTGTCTTTTGTTGCCAAAATTAATATAAGACCCGGACTTATTTTCGGAGCAATACGGTAATTCCTCCAGTAAGATGACCACATCTGCAGTAGATCAGGTTTTAAGACCTCATGCACACTTGGCGTTTAGCTGCGGTTGGAGGCACAGGTGCACATCTAACCCCGCTGCCAGCAGCATGTCAAACTCAGAGTCTGATGGCTGCTCTGGCTGGATGGAGCTGAGCAGTGCGCCCAGTGGTGTGTACATTTAGGCCAGTATGTGCCAGCAGTCTGCGTTCTTTGCATTTGCCCCTCAGCGCATACTGCCCTAAAATGACGTACTACGGAACTGCGCCATCCAGCCGCAGCAGCTGTCGGACTCTAATAGAATTTGCCAGGAAGCCAGGCAGTGGAACTGGGCAGCGGGCCCGTGCCCTCCAGCAACAGCTAAATGCTGGAGCCTCATGCATCTGGGCTAAACGTCTAGTATACACAAGGCCCAACATAAGAAAGGGACCCTGTGACACTTTTCCCTGTTAGTCTTGCTAAAGTTTAGGTGAACCCATCTACCTATTCTTACAATCGGTAAAATAGCATTACATCAAGCCCTCACTAACCACTCTAACTGAAGTCACTGTGGAGCAATTCATCCTCGAAGTTCACAGCAGAAGCACTTGCATCTTCCAGTGTACTATGCACATTGAACCCGGCACTGCAAAGCCACACTGCTTATCACTAACAGCTCTCCTCCATATTATTCAGAACATTGCAATGTTTTGGGCTGAAGGATTCTGCTGCCATCCTGGGGATTTCCTACACTGTTATTGGTGTTTTACTCATTAATCTATGCAATCGCTTTACTGTTTGAGGCTCAATTTTTTAATCAAACATGTAAGGGTGTAACCCTAATTTTAGATATGGCAGCTCATTAGAGTACCTGTCACCTACGAGCAGTCTATCTGTTCATAAAGAACATCCAAGAAATCTGAAAAACACCCCAAAGTGTCTAATGAATGGACAGCTTGTTTCTTTGCTAGAATTTGTATAGTTTGCATTTTATCTGAAACTCCATATCCAGCCTCTTATAGACACACATTTGAGGTATCGCCCTCTGCCCCGTCTGGAATGTTCTGCATCTTTGCAGTTTTCCATTCTTGTAGATGGGGGTTACTAATGCCCAAACCAAATAATGAATATTAAGAAGATTAAAAAAGCAGCTGCCAACATCAAAAGGTATTCACACACTAAAATGTAAATGGCAATTAAGGGGAATGTGGCACTTACTAAACAAATGGTTAATCCTCATAAATAATAATAATAATGTAAAGTGCATGAATGAATAAATTAATAATTAGATAAGGTGCATATATGGTATAAATAAGCAAATATAAACTTCAAGGCGCCAATATTACTAAATCCAGAAGAGATTGGTGAAAATAAACAATTGTGCAAAAAAACGAAATCCAAAGTGCCTCTTTTCCGACGGAGTCTGCCTGCTCCCGCCGGCTGAGCGGGAGATCTATCCGCTGAGCTGGCGGATGACAAGTCCCTCTCTGCTCACTGAGCGAGGAGGGGCTTGTGCAGCGCTGATGTCTCCTATGGCGAGATCTGATGACAACGAACAGCATGTCCGTTTTCTTCAGATCTCACCCATTCCGATCCGCCATGGACGGATGGGGACGTATCGCCATCCGTCCAATTTTGGCGGATCTGATCGAGTCGGATGTCAGCTGACATGTCTCCGCTGACATGTCTCCGCTGACATCTCCGCTGACATCCGACGCTCCATAGGACTGCATGGAGCAGGCCGTTCAGGCCCGCCGTCAAAACTGACAGGCGGACCTGAACGGTCCGATGATGTGAAAGGGGCCTAACAGTCAATGTTTTTCCAAGAAAAAAGTTAAGCCCCTTTCACACGTTTGCAGATGAAAAAGGGACATACATTGGTCCCTATGTGATTGCGGGTGTCAGCGGTTGAACATCCGCTGACACCCGTAATCGCCCACCTCCGCAAAGATCCGATTTTGTGGACGGAAGAAAATCCTATTTTTTTTTTCCGCCATCGAATCGGATGAACACGGACACACGGTCCGTGTTCATCCGATCCCCCCCATAGGGGAGAGCATAGAAAAGACAGGGCGGTCCCTGCACAGTCAGTCGCCGGCTCAGCTGGGATATACGGAGCGATCCCCGCTGAGCTTACTGACACACGGAGGCGGATCATTACTGATCCGCCCCGTGTGAAAGGGCCCTTAATCAAATATGTGCAGAAAATATATATAAAAAGTAATGTGAACAGTGACGCAACGCGTCAGAGAAAGAGCCGGGTGGCGTTTACTTCCGGCCGCGGCCGAGACTGGAAGTTCTTCATGTGCATGATGCTGTCTGATTTTAACTGTAATTGTAAGTTACTACGTTCATTAAATTAGTTTATGATAATACTGCACTTGAAGTTTATATTTGCTTATTTATACCATATATGCACCTTTTCTAATTATTCATTTATTCATTCATGCACTTTACATTATTATTATTTATGAGGATTATCCATTTGTTTAGTAAGCGCCACATTCCTCTTGATTGACATTTAGTTTTCCATGTTTGCTATCGCGATTTTGGTTTATATTAAAACCATACATTTTAATGACAAAGGCCATCCCTGCTTCAAACCTTACTTCGATTTTTTTGTTCTGCTCAAAAAGTTGCACGACTTGGGGCGGTTTCATATGAGCCCTCAAAATAGTGCTGATATTACCCCCTAATATTTTATGTCTCCATTATCGGGCTTTTAGCAAGGCATCGCCCTATTTTAGCTAGACTTCCCGGCTACTGCTGTACATTCTAGAGATTCTATCTAGTGCAATTTGTAGAGTCACGCCATCATTTGGCTTCCTAAGATCCCTGGATGATGCCTGAACTGAAGCTCAGTTCATTAAGAAAAAGAAACCATTGCCAGGGGGCAGTACTGTGATCTGTACGCAATCTTTTGTTCTCAGAGATCTCGGGCTGGGGGGGGGGGGGTAACCAGTCACCAATATGGCTGGGGGGGGGGTAACCAGTCACCAATATGGCTGGGGGGGGGGGGAACCAGTCACCAATATGGCTTGGAACCAGTCACCAATATGACTGTTGGTTTAATAAAGACCTAATTTTGTTGTTTTCATCTTTTAAATCTTCACTCTGTCACATCTTGTTGTCTCCTGTTGTCGTTTGGTGTTTGCAATGATGTCTGATGTGAGTAGCTGTCACTCTGTGTCTGACAGATATTTGGTCTTTTCTTGGCAGAGACTGATGACTATGCTGAGATTATAGATGAAGAGGACACGTACACCATGCCTTCCAGTAAGTACCCGTGTCCGGCTCTTGTCTCTTTTCAGAAATACAAGAGCAGACAAATGCTATCCGGGGGGGGGGGGGGGGGTCTGCAATTTTTAATTCAGATATGCAGTGTATTGACAAAGAGATAACGGGCTACCGCCATTACTGCCCAATGGTGATCAGAATTTACTGTCTGTTTTCTGTGGATCCTGGTGAAGTATTTTGCAATTTAAAGAGAACCTCTCACAACTGAGCGTATATGGGAGTCCAGGTATTCACACGTAAAGGATATGTTCACTTTTTTTGACAAATAATAATGCGTTTTTCTTTTTTGTATCGGCTTCTTTGTACGAGGTATGAGCAAGCCGATACAATGACAGATCTGCAGGAGAGCTGCATGGCACCCCCGGGATCTTCTGATCACTGATGCAATGCTTTCCAGGCTGCCAAAACCAAACCTAACAAATGCTATTTATTTTTTTTTACCTGCAAAAATAAAAACCTTTGCATTTATTTTGGTTTTGCCAGCTTGGCAAGCATTGCATCAGTGATCAGAAGATCCCGGGTGCCATGCAGCTGTCCTGCAGATCTGTCATTGTATCAGCTTGCTCATACCTCGTAAAAAGAAGCCAATATATTCTGATAGGAAGACTCCATGAACTGCCACAGTGCTCGCAGCGGCATGGTAGTTCGTTGAAAACTACAAGCCAACAGCCGCAAAGGCTGTCGGACCTTGTAGTTTTCCATTTACAGAGCACTGAGATATATAGATAGATATAGATATAGATATAGATATATATATAGATAGATAGATAGATAAAATATATATATATATATATGAATTAATACAGTACAGACCAAAAGTTTGGACACACCTTCTCATTCAAAGAGTTTTTTTTTATTTTCATGACTATGAAAATTGTAGATTCACACTGAAGGCATCAAAACTATGAATTAACACATGTGGAGCTGCTGCTCTCGTGCACGTCCCTGAATCGGGTCGGGCTCATGCAGCTTAGTTTTTTTTTTTTTTTACCTCTTTAGGCTTTAGAACCACTTTGAGTCTTAGAATATAATAAATGTTATTTATTTATATATATATATATATATATATATATATATATATATATATATATATATATATATATATATATATTAATAGATATATAGATATATAAATATATATTAATAGATATATAAATATATACATATATTAATAGATATATAAATATATACATATATTAATAAATATATATATATATATATATATATATATATATATATATATATATATATATATATATATATATATTAAAAGATATATAAATAGATATATTAATAGATATATAAATAGATATATTAATAGATATATTAATAGATATATTAATAGATATATTAATAGATATATTAATAGATATATAAATATATATATATTAAAAAAAAAATAACTTTTTTTGCAAGACCACCACAGTCCCCTCAAAAACAACCAGCTGTGCTGCCTGGTACAGTAATATGAACAAGACCTACCACCCCAACCCCTAAAAATGCTTAAGGCTTGGTTGTCTCTGGGGGGGGGGGGGGTACTATAGCTTACGCCCATACGAGCGCCATGTTTGCCCACAGGGTGATGTACAGCTGTTCCATGCATCACTGTGCACTCGGACGTGCGTCTGACTGCAAGAGTTGTTTGAAAGTTTATTTTTGTATATTTATTTGATGAAAACACAAGCCTAGTTGTCCCTGTACTAAATCTTTCTTCTGCAGACGATGCTTTTGTTAGTATTACACGGATTCATGTTTTTTCTTTCTCTGTATTGTATGTGCCTTTTTGTTTTGTAAAGTCAGTCTATTTTCTGTTCCCTCTCTAAATGCCAATCAGAAAACTATGGATTAGATGAAGGTAACGGGTCTGTGTGTACACAGTATTTGCCTGCCCAGTGTGAAGTGTTGCCTGTCCTTCATACATGTCGTCTTATTTACCATCCATTTATTATGGGTATGGTCTAGCTCCGCTATTCATTTTGCCAGAGTTTGTGTTTTTTTGTGGTAAAAATTATATTGTAAAGCAGGGTTGAGCTCAGGTAGGGCTCTTTCAGATGGGAAGAACAGACATCCGAACCACGGCTTTGCCAGGATTGTAACAATACAACTGGACCAGGCTGTACACATGCTGCAGTGGCAATGCTTTGCTTCGCAGTCCAAGCATCTTGAAAAAACGATAGCAAACCACTGGGCTTTTTATTTCATGTACCCTGCAAGGTAATATCATAATGCAGTAACATGCAAATTGCCTGAAGCCTCTCCCCTGTTTTTGGAGCCCCTTCCCAAATCATCTAACATGTACCTGTAAAGAAAAATAGGTTAGTTTTATAGTTCGGCGTCCATGGGCGTGACTTCACCATCCTTCCAGGAAGATGGGACAAAATCTCATGAGAAGACACTCTAGTCCAGTGATGGCGAACCTTGGCAACCAAAATGTTTTGGAACTACATTTCCCATGATGCTCCTTATGCTCTGCAGTGTGAATGAGTATCATGGGAAATGTAGTTCCAAAACATCTGGGGTGCCAAGGTTCCCCATTACTACTCTAGTCTATTGGAAGATAGTCTTCTCGTTAGATTTGGGCTGCTCTGTACTCCAGGAGGAGTGTGACGTCGCTGGGAGGAGTGTGACGTCGCTGGGAGGAGTGTGACGTCGCTGGGAGGAGTGTGACGTCGCTGGGAGGAGTGTGACGTCGCTGGGAGGAGTGTGGCGTCGCCCGGGAGGAGTGTGGCGTCGCCCGGGAGGAGTGTGGCGTCGCCGGGAGGAGTGTGGCGTCGCCGGGAGGAGTGTGACGTCGCCGGGAGGAGTGTGACGTCGCCGGGAGGAGTGTGACGTCGCCGGGAGGAGTGTGACGTCGCCGGGAGGAGTGTGACGTCGCCGGGAGGAGTGTGACGTCGCCGGGAGGAGTGTGACGTCGTCCTGAGTGGACAGGAAGAAGACAGGGGTGAAGTATAAACCATAACCCTTTTCGTTATAGGTACATTTTTCACTTGCTAATAATGGAAGAATTGTTAAGGGGGAGGTGGAACTTGCATTTTACCACAGGGTCTGCTTTAAAGGAGAAGTAGCGCAAAAGCTCTTTGGACCCTACTTTTCCTGGGGATTACAGGGGTGCTCTTAGTTCTGCACTCTTGTGACCACACCCGCCCTGTACTAAAGGCCTCTGTCATCTAATGCAGTGGTCATCAACCCTGTCCTCAGGGCCCACTAACAGGCCAGGTTTGCAAGATAACTGAAATACATCACAGGTGATCTTTGCTGCTCAGTGATTGCCGTATTCTAGGTCTGCATCTCCCCCAAGGTAATACATAAACATGGCCTGTTAGTGGGCCCTGAGGATATGGTTGCTGACCACTGGTCTAACGTCACTCAGCCGGTCCAGACTCTGGAGATATCCCAACTTTAATGTCTGGATCCACCCAGATGCCTGACCGGCAATCCAGCCACCCCCTCCCCTCCTCCTACTCCTCCACAGCCGGTAACTCCAGTGAACACTGGGGGGACCGAGAATAAGGACAGTGACTGACCGTCATCAGCTCACTGAGAACTGAGCAATCAGCCGTCTTTGATCACTCAGTTCTTGGTCTTCGAGGCAGCCGGGGGCGGGGGGGGGGGGAGATGCAGCATCCACCTTTTTATCTATGACTGTTTATTTGTTTTCATATCCCACACTTGTCTTTTAAAGTGAATTTCTTCTACTGTTAATAGAAAAAAATAAAATAAATGCAATATAAAACCCCAACTTCAGCCAAAACATTCTACTTTTATAATGGATCGAGTGGAAAAGAGAGACTATCAGGTTTTTATTGCCCTCTGTGTCCCTTTCGGGGGATTTTCCCATATGTTCTGTTTGAACGGGAAGTGAAGGAATATCTCTCCAATAGGGAAACGGATAAAAATAAAAACTTTTATTTGTGTGGTTGTCCACCCCTGAAAACATGTTTGTGACGTGCCTTGCTTGCCGTTGATATTGTGTGTGTGTGTGTGTGTGCGCGCTGCTGTGTACCTGTAAGAGAGGACTGTAGCGTCCACCATCGTCTTGTGTAGCTATTCATTGCCTAATGTTCTTGTGCACTTTACTTTTCTAACTCTGTTACAAAGTTTTCAATCATTTTCTCCTGACAGCGGGAGACTACGAGATCCAGCGGGACCGGATTGAGCTTGGGCGATGCATCGGCGAGGGGCAGTTTGGAGATGTACATCAAGGAGTTTACATGAGTCCGGTGAGTGGGTATCGGCCGCTATATTATTCTTTAAGGCTGCTTTTACACTGGGGGCGGCATTGGCGGTAAAGGTTTTTAGGTATTCAGCCGCTAGTAGGCCGAAAATGGTTAAAAGCTGGCAAAGCTCCAAAGATTCTGCTTGCAGACGTTTTTTCAATGTCCTGCTAGCGCATCGCCTCTGTGTGAAAGCACTCAGGCTAAAGGGGCCATTGAGGTAGGTGCTGTGATATAAAGGGGGGGGGGGTGGAGCTGTGATGTAACAGGGGGTGCTGTGGTATAAAGGGGGGGGGTGGAGTTGTAATGTAAAAGGGGGCGCTGTGGTGTAAGAGGGGGTGGAGTTGTGATGTATAAGGGGGGGGGGGTGGAGCTGCGATGTAAAAGGGGGTGTTGTGGTATAAACAGGGGGAGGGAGCTGTGATGTAAAAGGGGGTGTTGTGGTATAAAGGGGGGGATTGGAGCTGTTATGTAAAAGGGGGTGTTGTGATATAAAGGTGGGGGGTGGAGCTGTGATGTAAAAGGGGGTGTTGTGGTATAAAGGGGGGGGGGTGTGGAGCTGTGATTTAAAAGGGGGTGTTGTGGTATAAAGGGGGGGAGCTGTGATGTAAAAGGGGGTGTTGTGGTATAAAGGGGGGGGGAGAGCTGTGATGTAAAAGGGGGTGTTGTTGTATAAAGGGGGGGGGGTGGAGCTGTGATGTAAAAGGGGGTGTTTTGGTATAAAGGGGGGGGGTGGAGCTGTGATGTAAAAGGAGGTGTTGTGGTATAAAGGGGGGTGGAGCTGTGATGTAAAAGGAGGTGTTGTGGTATAAGGGGGGGGTGGAGCTGTGATGTAAAAGGGGGTGTTGTGGTATAAAGGGGGGGGGTGGAGTTGTGATGTAAAAGGGGGTGTTGTGGTATAAAGGGGGGGTGGAGCTGTGATGTAAAAGGGGGTGTTGTGGTATAAAGGGGGGGGTGGAGCTGTGATGTAAAAGGGGGTGTTGTGGTATAAAGGGGGGGAGCTGTGATGTAAAAAAGGGTGTTGTGGTATAAAGGGGGGGGGGGGTAGAGCTGTGATGTAAAGAGGAGGACTGATGCTACTGATGGAACTGTGATGTGAAGGATCGGAGTCGTCACACAAACATGATGAAATTTGATTCACTTGACCTCCTTGAATTCAATACCCGCGCTCTAGAGCATTTGCACTTTGCAGAGTGCACAGTCTATTTGCCTTTAGTAATTCCCCCCCATTGTATATTAGTGAGAGTGATATTACTGACTGTCGGAATGTTTTGTGGGACCCGTGTATACACAAGCTGACATTGTATTAGATCACCCCTCAGACTTTCACAGAAACATTTGGATTTATATGTTTTTCTTTCTTTCTACAGGAAAATCCCGCTTTGTCGGTCGCCATCAAAACCTGTAAAAACTGCACGTCGGACAGCGTGCGGGAGAAGTTCTTACAAGAGGCCTGTAAGTCTTCGCTGTTGGTTTTGTACACATGGCTAGTTTGGTCACCATTGCTCTGATCTATAGAACATGACAGCTATCAGGAGGTCTCTCCCTCAGGACACGTCTCTGTGTTTTCCCATAAAACCTTCTATTCTATTTAGAGAAGGTCGTGGTATTTGTGCAGCGATTCTTCCTTCCTGCAGGCGTCTGCACATGTCGCCATAGAATCCTCTTCCTGTGTTTTTTAAGTTGATGTGATTTAACCTCCCTGGCGGTATGATTCTTTCAGAAAAAAGATGCTGAAAGCGGTACCATTATTTGCAAGGAAATTTGGCGTTTTATACTGTAGGCCTGTAATTTTTAGGAATAACTCACTTAAATCTGACCAAACAAGAGTCTTGTAGGCATCCCGGGTATGACATTTTTTTAAAAACAAAATTATAAATTATAATATAATAAATAATTATAACAAGTAATAATGTAATTATAATAAAAAATTATTCAATAATGTAATCAACTCCAAATCACTGAAATTTGCTCAGTTGCAGAATTGTCGCTGTCATTACTTTTATTTTTTTATGACGAATTTCCCCACAAATCGCTATCGCACAATTCTGCAAGTGATTATAATTTATTATCGCTGTTTTCTAGCTGCTCTAAGGCTGCATTCACACTATAGCGTACTGAATGGCGGCGTTTTGTCCCGCGATTCGCGGCGACAAAACGCCGCGATTGTGAATGCAGCCTGTGACCCCCTCTATGGAGATGGTTCACATCTCCTAGCCGAAAGATGCCTGAAAAAAAGATCCGGGACCTTTTTTCAGGCGGCAGGCGGCCGGCGTTCGGCGTGGAGATGTGAACCATCTCCATAGAGGGCAATGCTAAAGCATCCCTCTGGCGTGTCGGGGCGGCAGCGGCGTTCACACTACAGGCGTATATACGCCTAGGTGTGAACGGGGCCTAAAACCATTTTTGACATAAAGGGACACTTTTGGTTGCTATGGACAATCTACAGTTTGCAGGGAGAAAGAACAGTTTTATTATATAAAAGAACATGTAGGACACTGGGCAGACCACTAGGGACAAGGGGGGTGTGTATTTTTTACATACAGTACTGTAATCTATAAGATTACAGTATACTGTATGTAATGTGTTTGTTTACGTTTTTGAATTTGGAGCCGTTCTCTGCTCCCGTGCGTCGTAACGTCGCAGGGAACAGAGATCGGCGGCACAGGGAGGACACTGTGTGAATCGAGCGAGGTCCCGCTCGCTCACACAGCGCGGTGGCAACGCTGGATCCAGGGACAAGGTAAGTAACTTTGTCTGCTGCTGCTGCGAGGCGAGCCCGAGTCTGACTCGGGGTTACCGCTTTTGGTATGAAAATCTCACCCCGAGTCAGACTCGGGAATACCGCTAGGAGGGTTAAATGTATGTTTAATAATATTTGTCTATATCGGTCTGTCTACAGAGGCAGAGATTAATGTGCTAGATATGCAGAACTAGGGCCACTAGGACTACTGCCCTGGCTCGTAGCCTCGCTACTCGTAATCCTGCTGGAGAATTGTAATAGAATGACGAGCCGGACTCCTCTCTGTATGATATACTGGAGTAGCTGAGATGATATTTCCTGGCATGTCCATTCAAATTAAAGCAGAGCCAAGGTCTGATCATAATCGGTTCCCGTTCCGGCCAATTCTGACATTCCTCTCCTACATGTTAAAATCTGATTGATTTTTTTTTTTGCTAGGAAGCTACTTCTAATCTTCAAACATATGTATTTTCTCTTTCGTTCATAGACGGACACAGCCTTCATTGGCATTAGGGTTATATCCGCTTCCACTAGGAGATCCTGGTAGGAAGAAGCATAACCCTAAGGTCAATGAAGGCTGTGTCCGTCTATGAACTCCTTTTTTCTCTTTCGTTCATAGACGGACACAGCCTAGTGGAAGCGGATATAACCCTAATGTCAATGAAGGCTGTGTCCGTCTATGAACTCAGAGAAATGGATTTTACGGTGAGTACAAAAATCCTATTTTTTTATCCGCTTCAGCCCGGACCATATTGCTGGTCAAAGACCAGAGCAGTTTTTGCGATTCGGCAACTGCGTCGCTTTAACTGACAATTGCCCAGTGGTGAGACGTGGTTCCCAAACAAAATTGGCGTCCTTTTTTTTCCACAAATAGAGCTTTCTTTGATCACCTCTGCGATTTAAATTTTTTGCGCTATAAGCAAAAATAGAGCGACAATTTTAAAAAAAATGCAATATTTTTTACTTTTTGCTATAATAAATATCCCCCAAAAATATATAAAAAAATAAATAAATTTTCCTCAGTTTAGGCCGATACGTATTCTTCTACCTATTTTTGGTAAAAAAAATCGCAATAAGCGTTTATCGGTTGGTTTGCGCAAAATTTATAGCGTTTACAAAATAGGGGATAGTTTTATTGCATTTTTATAATTTTTTTTTTTTTTTTTTACTACAAATGGTGGCGATCAGCGTTTTTTTTTTTCGTGACTGCGACATTATGGCGGACACATCGGACAATTTTGACACATTTTTGGGACCATTGTAATTTTCACAGCAAAAAATGCATTTAAAATGCATTGTTTACTGTGAAAATGACAATTGCAGTTTGGGAGTTAACCACGAGGGGGCGCTGAAGGGGTTATGTATGACATAATATGTGTTTCTAACTGTAGGGGGGTGTGGCTGTAGGTGTGACGTCATCGATTGTGTATCCCTATAAAAGGGATCACACGATCAATGACGGCGCCACAGTGAAGAATGGGGAAGCTGTGTTTACATCAGGTCTGCGGGTCCCGCGGTCCCGGAGCTTAGGATCGGGGCGCGCGCCCGCGACCCACAATTGGGCACTAGCAGAGGACGTACCTGTACGTGCATGTGCCCAGCCGTGCCATTCTGCCGACGTAAATGTGCAGGAGGCGGTCCTTAAGCGGTTAAAAAAATAATAATTCTACTTCCCTGCTCTGTGCAGTTGGTTTTGCACAGAACACCCCAGATACTCCTCCACGGGTTCCTTGTCGGCACTCCTGGCCCCTCCCTTCTGCCGAGTGCCCCACAGCAAGCAGCTTGCTATGGGGCACCCGATCCGAGCTACTGCTCCTATGTGTCTATTCAGACATGGAGGCTCAGCCCTGCCCCCTCCTCATTGGCTCACTGCTTTTGATTGGCAGGAGCCAATGGTGGCAGGAGACAGCCCCCCTCCCGCCGCTCTCTGGTGCCCTCCACCGCTTGCCGGAGTAGTCGGTAGAGGTGGAGGCGATCGGATCTTCTCTCTGGCTTGGTATGAAGACGAGTGAGGGGAAGATGGCCTCCATACCATTGCAGGGCGGAAACTACGTCAAAGCTTCACTTCTGCCCATAGCTCTTAAAGAGACTATTTTTTTTTTACTGAATTTTTGTGTAAATATGAGATGCGAGATCTTTTTGACCCCAGATCTTACATTTAAGAGGTCCTGTCATGCTTTTTTCTATTACAAGGGATGTTTACATTCCTTGTAAAAGTGACAATTTTCTTTTTAAAGAACAGTACAGAAGTGAACACATACGTGAGCTGCGCCCTCATATGAAAAACAGTGTTCAAACCACACGTGAGGTATCACCGCGATCGTTAGAGCGGGAGCAATCATTCTAGCCCTAGACCTCCTCTGTAACTCAAAACATGCAACCTGAAGAATTTTTTAAATGTCGCCTATGGAGTTTTTAAGGTTAAAAGTTTGTCGTCATTCCACAAGCGGGCGCAATTTTGAAGCGTGACATGTTGGATATCAATTTACTCGGGGTAACGTTATCTTTCACAATATATAAAAAAAAATTGGGATAACTTTACTGTTGTCTTATTTTTTTAATTAAAAAAAGTGTATTTTTTTTTCCCAAAAAAAAAGCGCTTGTAAGACCGCTGCGCAAATACGGTGTGACAGAAAGTATCGCAACGACCGCCATTTTATCCTCTAGGGTGTTAGAAAAATAATATATATTTATTTGGGGGCTTTAAGTAATTTTCTAGCCAAAAAATACTTTTTACAAGTTTTTAACTTGTAAACGCCAAATCTCAGAGGCTCGGTCCTTAAGTGGAAAATTCACGATTGCCAAAACGATTTTGTTATCTCTATATCTGCCCGTTTGTCTTTTTAGATAATCGAGTTTAGATATTTACAACAGGCTTATGGGCCAGACACAATTCATTTCTGTGTATTGTCTAAAATTAAATATGTACATGGAGGCATCCATATTTTTCTTAATTTATATGCCGTCACCATGCCTTACTGCACGTCTTTCACCTGATAGGTGTTAATGCCTTCCTACTCTATCCAAAATAAAAAGAATGGATTTAGATCCACCTCAATTTGTCTCACAATAAAAAAGCTTAAAGCGGAGGTTCACCCTAAAAAACATCTATATACCATTACATGCAGCATACTTGCGTCAGCTACAGTATGCTGGTATTTTTTTGTTATCGCTGTACATACCGTTATATAGCTGATTTTCTTTTCTTACTCCCGCGGGGAATAGGCGTTCCTATGAAAAGGCGCGTTGCGCGTTCCTAAAAAAAATAGCCGATCTGGTACACGGCGCTATACGGCGCCTGTGCACAGACTAGGAGCCGTGCAGAGCTGACTGCGCAGGCGCCGTATATAGCCGAGTCCCAGATCGGCTATTTTCGGAATGCGTGACGCACCTTTTCCACACGTCAATAGTCTACGCCTCTTCATAGGAATGCCTATTCCCCACGGGAGTAAGAAAAGAAAATGAACTATATAACGGTATGTACAGCGATAAAAAAAAAAAAATACCAGCATACTGTAGCTGACGCAAGTATGCTGCATGTAATGGTATATAGATGTTTTAGGGTGAACCTCCGCTTTAATGTTCTTCCAAGTAGGCGTATCCCTTGACGCCTTTATTTAAAAAAAAAATATTCTGCATGCGAAATCCACTGAAGTCAAGTGCATTATTTTCGACTCACCGGGCGAGTGTTGTAAGTGGTGAAGCACAACCATTGTGTAGAAAGAGGCGGCAGAGCCTGCATAAATGAGCAAATAGGGCTGCCCTCATGTAGATATATAATTACTATCCATATGTAGACAAGTTTCTTAAAACATTAGCACAGATTGGGGAGACTTTTTTTAAATCCAGCTGTACTCTGCCCAATGCATTCTTAAAAAGGCTATATATATTCTTAAAGGATGACGCGTCTTTTTTTTATTTCTTTCTCATTTGCAGTAACGATGCGTCAGTTTGACCACCCACATATTGTGAAGTTAATCGGAGTGATAACAGAAAACCCAGTGTGGATAATCATGGAGCTGTGTACACTGGGAGAGGTAAGTACTGACTTTTACAGACTTGTTGACCTTATCATTGAAGCCCAACAGAACTTTCAGTTTAACCACCTGAATACCGCTGTACATATATATGCGGTCTCGTGTTTAGGTGGTTTCACTGGGATCATGGTTGCCGCTACGACCATGATCTCGGTACTATTTAGTTTTTTTACAGCAGGCGATTCTGCACAGTGCAAGTCCCCTTTCACACGGACGGGCCGTTCAGGTCCACCTGTCAGTTTTTTTAGGCGGACCTGAAAGGACGCTCCGTGCACCTCTATGGAGCCACAGATGTCAGCAGTGACATTCCCGCTGACATCCGGCCCCCTCCGATCTGCCAAAGTGTGACCGAGGAAAACCCTATTTCTCTTATCGTCCATGAACGGACACAGCCTTCACAAGTCTTGACATATGGGTTATGTTCCTGTTCATAGGAGAGGAGTCCTCTCCTATGATAAAGAACATAACCCATATGTCAAGACTTGTGAAGGCTGTGTCCGTCCATGGACGACAGAGAAAAAGATTTTAAGGTGAGTACAAAAAATCCTATTTTTCCATCCGTCTGGCGGATCGATAGGATGACAATGGACTTTACCGTTCGTCGTCATGCAATCCCCCATAGGGGAGAGCGTTATTCTGACAGGTCGGTCCCTGTCTGCTCAGCGGGGATTGACGGAGAGATCCCTGCTGAGCAAAGTGGAGCCTGCACACGGACACGTCCGTGTGAAAGGGCCCTAAGAGTGTCTATAAAGCCGCTTGATTGCTTTTACAGGTGGCAGAAGAGGGCCCCCCGCTGCTGCCTTTATTGAGCTCTTTCATCCCATCTGGGAGCCCAGGACTGATGCAAACGTTTCAAAAGCATACACTGAGAAGAACGGGAGTTCCTTTCCCCCCTTCTCTGATGTGAGAAACTGGAAGTGGAGATGATTTTGTCACTTCCGGGTTCTGGTTTGTTTTGCAGTTCCCTTGTTTCTCGCCTCACGGGTCACCACTGCAAAGTTTTAATCATTGTTTGTAAGTTTTGTACTCATAGTTTTTTTTTTTTCTATTGACAGTTGCGATCGTTTTTACAAGTCCGAAAATACAACTTGGACCTGGCGTCCCTAATCCTCTACGCTTATCAGCTCAGCACAGCGCTCGCCTACCTGGAGAGCAAAAGATTTGTACATAGGTAAGAGGATCATGAATTATAGGAATCACTTTATCAGTCAATTATTTATTGCGCCTTCTAATGTCATAACTGTGAAATTGCCAAATTTTCATCGGGGGAAATAAATAGCAAGTCAAAAAAAAAATATATATATATAGCATGTACAATTGTAATACAAGTCATATTGTAATTTAATGTTATTAAAAATTACCCTTTTTTTTTTAATCTGCAGCTCTGTAATAGATCTGCACGTTGTGTGTTTTTTTTGACAGTCGTCAGCTTGAGCAGAGAACTCTCTGCACTGAATCAAGGAAATGCTGTATTAGGATCGCGAGGGCGGTATAATTGCAATCTCGATTCTTTAACAACTAATCCTGCAGCTCTACTCTGTAGTTTTCTGCAAAATGCAATATGGCGACCTGGAGATGTTCTGTACACAGATGGTGTATAGAACGCTCACCTGCTGGTGTGATTGGCTTACCAAGAAGTCTGCACTAAGATGCAAGTCAGATTTTTGTCATCCCCCTGGAAAAAAAATCATTTTTGGTGAGATACTCCCAAAGGGAAATCATGGATCCAGACCCCTCCCACTTTCCTTGTTAGCACCCTGCAAGTGCAGCAGCTGATTAATATTTATAAAACAACTGCCATACAGATTCACTTCGCACATGTACACAGACAAAACCTACATCTATTTCTTTAGAATAATAAAAGGTGGGAATCTGCTACATTGTTTGTTAA
This sequence comes from Rana temporaria, assembly GCF_905171775.1. Taxonomy (NCBI): domain Eukaryota; kingdom Metazoa; phylum Chordata; class Amphibia; order Anura; family Ranidae; genus Rana; species Rana temporaria. The sequence continues at coordinate 410,266,525 of NC_053493.1, read as the reverse complement.
AACCCCTGCAGTGTACATAGATCACCCAGATGGCGAGTGTGGTTTTCTCCACAAAAGTGGAGTTACTCTTTAAAGCAGGCATGTCCAAAGTCAGGCCCGGGGGCCAAATGCGGCCCCCCTGTTGATTTAATATGGCCCCCCTGGGGATTTGGATATATATATTGTTTGTGGCCTCCAGGGCCACCAAAGATATATACTGTATTTATTGGCGCTGACTTGGAGGGGACAGGGAGGGGGCAGGACGATTACATGAAGAGAATCTCCTGTTTACTCAGCAGCGTCTCTTTTGGAAGTTCCGTCTCCTGGGATGCCATTGGACGACTGTTCTGTCTATCATAGGAGGCGGGACTTTGTATTAAAGAGGCCACAGCGCAAACAAGACATTCTCCTGTTTGTAATCTGTGGGCACTCATCCCACCCCCTCCCTCTGCCCTCCGAGGCTGCAGATGGGCATCGTTCAGGCTGCACTGATGGCAATGGTGAGGCTGCATTGGTTGCAATGGTGAGGTTGCATTCATGGCAATGGTAAGCCTGTGCGTGTTATACGCTGATAAATACGGTATATCCAAATAACACGCCCAAGCTCATCCTTAGTCCTGAGCAGCGCTCTGGGATTCGTTGGGGCCACAAATAAAATATATACAGTATATCCAAATAACACGCCCAAGCTCATCTCTTCAACACACACAGCCACAAAGGCAAGATAATTCTTGTTGGGCCATGTATTAGTTGCTCAGACGAACACACTTAGACCGAATTGTAATTGTTCAAAGAATGTCAGGCAAAATAGTCGGCCCTCACACATGTTCACTTCATCAAATCTGGCCCTCTTTGAAAAAAGTTTGGACACCCCTGCTTTAAAGCATAAATGCACTTGAAGTCAAACAGGACAAATGATGAAATTCAATTAGTAAACTGTAGAGGAACAAACATGTAAAGGTATCAATGCCACAATAAATTACTTGCTGTAGACATTCAATATTCTTTCTTTAAAATGTTTGTTTTATTTTTAGATGGCCGTATTAGCATTTGAATCCCCCTATTTGAACTTTAAATGTCCTCCTCAGTTTATCGGCAGTTACGGGCTTTCAGTTTCTTTGTGGTTTGTGTGTCGCATATTGTACATGCAAAATCCCAGAAGGCAAATTTAATTTCAGCGCCACAGCGACCTCTACTGACTATTTTAAGCGGAAACAAATACAGTAAAACCTTGGTTTGAGAGTAACTTGGTTTGAGAGCATTTTGCAAGACAAGCAAAATGTTTTAATAAATTTTGCCTTTGGTATACAAGCGATTGCTTGATATAAGAGTAGTGTCATGTCACAACCGAGTATAAAAAAGAAGAGAGGAGCCTCTAAGTGCAGCAATATGGTTACATTTAACCACTTCCATACAGGGCATTTTCACCCCCTTCTTGCCCAGACCAATTTTTAGTTTTCAGCGCTGTCGCAATTTGATTGACAAGTGCGCGGTCGTGCGACGTGGCTCCCAAACAATATTCTCACCCTTTTTTCCCCACAAATAGAGCTTTCTTTTGGTGGTATTTGATCACCTCTGCGGTTTTTATTTTTTGCGCTATAAACAAAAGAAGAGCGACAATTTTGAAAGGAAAACACTATCTTTAACTTTTTGATTTAATAAATATAATTTTTTTTAAAAAAACGTTTTTTTTCCTCAGTTTAGACCGATACGTATTCTACATATTTTTGGTAAAAAAAAAAACGCAATAAGCGTATTTAATCAGTTTGCGCAAAAGTTCTAGCGTCTACAAAATAGGAAATAGAATTATGGCAGAGCTGAAGAAAGGGGAGAGGTGAGTGTGAACAAGCCTTTCCCCGTTCTTCATAGTGTGAGTGTCACTGATTGTCTGTTCCCTGTCATAGGGAACGTATATCAGTGATGTCACACTCCAAGCCACGCCCCCACACAGTAGTAATCACTCCCTAGCAAACTACAGGTTAACCCCATTCACTGCCAGTGTCATTTTTACAGTAATTAGTGCATTTTTATAGCACTGATCACTGTAAAAATGACAATGGCCCTAAGTGTCTAATGTGTCCGCCATGATGTCGCGGTCACAATAAAAATCGCTGATCACCGCCATTACTAGTAAAAAAAAAATATTAATACAAATGCCATAAAACTATCCCCTATTTTGTAGACGCTATAACTTTTGCACAAACAATCAATGCTTATTGCGATTTTTTTTTTTTTTTTTACCAAAAATATGTAGAAGAATACGTATCGTCCTAAACTGAGGGAAAAAAATAATTTTTTTGGGGGATACTTGAACAGTGGAGATTTAGGGGAGCCAAGTTACCGCACTGCCATGCAGCGTCCCAGCAATTAGCCCAAGGAGAGTTACAGAGGAGCTCCTCTGTGACTCTCCTTGGGCTAAGTGCGTGAGCTCCTCTGTGACTCTCCTTGGGCTAATTGCTGGGACGCTGCATGGCAGTGCGGTAACTTGACTCGGCTCCCCTAAATCTCCACTGTTCAAGTGTTGGGGAATCCCTGTCTGTTTGCAGCCTCAGCTGATTATCTTCAGCTGTATTGTCTCTCTTACTATTTACCTGCCTGATGCCTGCTCCCTAGCTGCCCATATTCTATTGCTTTTACCAGCATAGACTTTTACCTATTTTTGTTCCCCCTTGTTCGCTTTGGTGGACTTTGGTCAGCGAAACTTGCACTACGGTCCTTGACTCCGGACTATACCTCCTGAAGAAGCGGTCAGCCGCGAAACCGGCAGAGGTTCTTCTAGGACTCCTCCCCACAATTGCTGATACCTCACGGCTCCTTCCGTTTGCAATACCATCTCTGTATCTTCTTGCGGGGTTGTTAGTCCAAGCCTTGTTTTATATATGGAACATTGTATGTTTTTATGTATAATAAATGTAATTTTTTACTATACCGACTCATGTTATAAGTACAGAGAAAGTCCATTGATACATATCTTTACTGGGTAAAAGTCTGTGTGAGTCTGCGGTACTAGCGGCCGCTACCCCCCTATTCCTGTTGCCCCTTTATTTCCTAATTGATTTCGGATGATGGTACATTTTATTTTTTCATAAATTAAATCAATCTGAGGCTATACTCAAACTTTCTGCATTTCTATGGGGGTACCCGATCCGAGCCGCAGCTCTGTGTTCTCATTCAGACACAGAGCTGCCGTTCGGCCCTGCTCCCTCTCCTGATTGGCTAACTGACTTTAATTGACAGCAGTGGGAGCCAATGTTGCCACTGCTGTGTCTCAGCCCATCAGGAGGGTAAGTCCCGGACAGCCAAGAGACTCATGGACATCATTGGATAGAGTTGGGACTCGGGTAAGTATTAGGGGGGTTGCTGCACACACAACACTTTTTATCTTGATGTATAGAATGCATTCAGATAAAAAACCTTCTGCTTTTCAACCCCTTTAAGTAAAATAATTGTTTGATTGCCTTGTGAATGGAGATCCCTGCACAGCAGTGGCGTCGCTAGGGTTGGTGTCACCCGGTTGCGGTAAAACATGGTGTCACCCCCCCTCTGTCTATGCTGCCCTGCACCAAGCAGGCAGCGCACGGGCCTGGGCGCACCCCAAACCAGCCCCTGTAAATGATAGTATAGGGCAGTATAGTGGCAGGTTAGGGTAGTATAGAGTGGTATAGTGGCAGGTTGGTGTAGTGGGGTGGTATAGGACAGGTTAAGGTGGTATAGGGCATGTTGGGGTGATATAGGGTAGTTTGGGGTGGTATAGGGCAAGTTAGGGTTGCATAGTGCAAGTTAGGGTGGCATAGGGCAAGTTGGGATGGCATGGGAAAGGTTGGGGTGGTACAGGCCAAGTTAGGGTGGCATTGGGCAGGTTGGGGTGGTATAGGGCAAGTTATGGTGTCATAGGGCAGATTTGGGAGGTACAGGGCAAGTTAGGGTGGCACAGGGCAGGTTGGGGTGGTATAGTGCAAGTTAGGGTGGCATAGGGCAAGTTGGGATGGCATGGGAAAGGTTGGGGTGGTACAGGGCAAGTTAGGGTGGCATTGGGCAGGTTGGGGTGGTATAGGGCAAGTTATGGTGGCATAGGGCAGATTTGGGAGGTACAGGGCAAGTTAGGGTGGCACAGGGCAAGTTGGGGTGGCATGGGAAAGTTTTAGGTGGTACAGGGCAGGCTGTGGTGGTACAGGGCAGGCTGTGGTGGTACAGGGCAGGCTGTGGTAGGGCAGGCTGGGGTGGTACAGGGCAGGCTGGGGTGGCACAGGGCAGGCTGGGCATGTCAGCTAAAAAAAATAAACAATAAAAAAAAAAAACGGGATGGTGTCGCCCCTCTAGCGGGTGTCACCCGGTGCGGACCGCACCCCCCTAGCAACGCCTCTGCTGCACAGTCATTCTGTTACGTGTTCTATCTTGTGTCTTAACATTTCCAAATCTCTTTTATCAGAGATATCGCTGCTAGGAATGTACTGGTCTCATCTACCGACTGCGTCAAATTAGGAGACTTCGGGCTTTCTCGGTATATGGAGGACAGTACTTATTATAAAGGTGAGATGTATGCATTGCTCTTTTCAGTGTTGGTGGGGAATTTAATGATGCAGTAATATGGAACCGCTGCGCCAAATAGTTATAGGGTAAAATAAACAGAATAGGGAAAGAAATATTCGTATCTGCTTTAGGGCCTGTCCACGCTGCTCATACACTAAACCGAAGCGATTTACTGTGCAGGCAGCTGTCGGTGAGGGGGCGGTGTCATCAACTTTATTTAAAGTCCACAAAAAGACGCTTTATTCATTCATTTATTCTCCACGCAGCAGTGTTGTGCTTTGTGATAATTTGCTGTCACATGCCGTGCTGTCCAGGGTGCTGCATGTTATCACAGCTCACTGCATCGCAACTCCAGGCTTCATTGCCGTGCGAACGGGGCATACATAAAAACGTTTCCATGTACCCTAGGGGTGACTGGTATTCTTCCAGTGCTTAAAAGGCCAGTCATGGCAATATGTTTCAACGGGCCCTTAGACCAGTGGTCTCTAAACTGTGGCCCTTTTATCTGGCCCTTGGGGCACTATTCCATCAACTGACACCAATGATGGGGCACCGTTCCCCCTACTTTTTTATTTTAGTTTTTCCTTTACATTGCAAATATAAGGCTTCATTTCCATGGACGTTTTTAGAGCCACTTTTCTGAGCGCTTTTTGCAGCTTAAAAACAGCTCTCCATGTTAGTCTATGGCCTCATGCCCACCATGATGTTTTTGAGCTGTAGATGGCTGAGCCGTTTTTAAGCTGCAAAAAAAAACCAGGACCAGTGCGTTCTGAAGCTCCAGCTTTAGAGCTGTAAAAACGTCAGACGTTAAACGCTCAAAAACGCAGCGTTTTTGAGCTCCAGACCGCCGCATGTACATATACGTCGGCAGAATGGCACGTACAGGCACATTGGCGTACCTGTACGTCCATGCCTAGACGTGGGTCGGGGGTCCCGACCCCCCCCCCCCCCCCGCTACATGCGGCGGTCGGATTTCCGCGGGGAGCGATCCGGGACGACGGCGCGGCTATTCGTTCATGTAAATCCTCACTTCCTGGTCTTCTGTCTGTAACTCCACACAGTAATGCGAGGCTTTCTCCCTGGTGTGGAGTGTCGTGCTCGCCCCCTCCCTTGGACTACAGGAAAGTCAGGACGCTCTCTACGTTGCAGATAAAGGAGCTGTGTGTTAGTGGGCGTCCTGACTCTCCTGTAGTCCAAGGGAGGGGGCGAGCACGATACTCCACACCAGGGAGAAAGCCTTGCATTACTGTGTGGAGTTAGACAGAAGACCAGGAAGTGAGGATTTCTCAGAAGAAATAAGGACATTTAAAGGCGTTGTAAAGGGAAAAAAAATCCCTAAATAGCTTCCTTTACCTTGGTGCAGTGCTCTTTCACTTACCTCATCCTTCCATTTTTCTTTTAAATGTCCTTATTTCTTCTGAGAAATCCTCACTTCCTGTTATTCTGTCTGTAACTCCACACAGTAATGCAAGGCTTTCTCCCTGGTGTAGAGAAAGCCTCTTGAGGGGGGAGGGGGCGAGCAGGAGAGCCAGGACCCCCTCAAAAGGCTTTCTCCACACCAGGGAGAAAGCCTTGCATTACTGTGTGGAGTTACAGACAGAAGAACAGGAAGTGAGGATTTCTCAGAAGAAATAAGGACATATAAAAGCAAAATGGAAGGATGAGGTAAGTGAAGGAGGACTGCACTAAGGTAAAGGAAGCTATTTAGGGAAAGAAAATTGTACCTTTACAACCCCTTTAATAGAGGCAACCAGATGAAACTGCTACCAGGCGGGCTCTTTATTGTGGAAGAAATGTATTTTGAGCTGCACAAGCTCAGCTCAGTTTACATTCTGGCCCAGCGCCTGTGTGCCGGGATGGCTGTATACATGCTCAGGAGTGGACGTCGTCCTGTGCCGGCCAATAAAGACGGTTGCAGCCCAGCACCTGGAGGAAGGCTAGTAAAAGCTGCCAGCGAGTGACATCAGACTGTTGGATAGGCGAGTATCACAGAGTTTAGCTCTGCTTTAAATGCCTTTCAATTGCAGGTTACATGGAAAGGCCAGAGAAGGGAAACTGATTAATATGTATGCAAAAAAAAAACACTTCATTCAATCTTCATCAGAAGCTCAGGGCTTGTAAATTGTTTCAGAAAATGAAATGAATGAATTGTAAGCAGTTTTTTTATACAGAGATTAATCTGAAGCTTTTCTCCATCCTCCGTACAGCTTCCAAAGGTAAATTGCCTATTAAGTGGATGGCTCCCGAGTCCATTAATTTCCGACGCTTTACTTCTGCCAGCGATGTGTGGATGTTTGGTGAGTCAGATCCGTTTTATTTTTCCTCTTTGGCTGTGAAATATGCGCTTCATTTTTTTCCCTGTGACATCAGGTATTCATCTGTTCTTGTGTCTTTGATAAATCATTGCAAGACTCGCACAGCCGGTGGAACACATCTGCACTGTAGGTGGTGCGCTGCCTCAGGAACAGCGAGCGGGAGAGGGCAGCACACCGACTAATCATTTCCGCTGTAATTTTAGGGATTTTTCTCAGTGTTGAAAAAGGCTTTGGCTGCTGTATGAATGGGGAAAAATTGGTGGCTCCTAAGGAATTTTCTCTACTGATCCAATATTCTTAGAATGTAGTGCTTAGATTAGTCCATGAAATCCATACAGTGATCTGTATAGTACTTACCGTATTTATTAGAAAGGTAGTTTAAGGAAAAAAAAACCTTACATTTTTGCCCTGCGTCCATCGGCGACCTTGTCCGGCGTCCGTCTGCGGCCTTGCGCGGGGTCCGTCCAGCCTTGTGGGTGTCCGTCTGCAGCTTCCTTGCGCGGGGTCCGTCCAGCCTTGTGGGTGTCCGTCTTCGGCTTTGGAGGTGTCCGTCTGCGGCTTTGGAGGTGTCCCTCTGCGGCTTTGGAGGTGTCCCTCTGCGGCTTTGGAGGTGTCCCTCTGCGGCTTTGGAGGTGTCCCTCTGCGGCTTTGGAGGTGTCCCTCTGCGGCTTTGGAGGTGTCCCTCTGCGGCTTTGGAGGTGTCCCTCTGCGGCTTTGGAGGTGTCCCTCTGCGGCTTTGGAGGTGTCCCTCTGCGGCTTTGGAGGTGTCCCTCTGCGGCTTTGGAGGTGTCCCTCTGCGGCCTTGTGAGTGTCCGTCTGCGAGTCCATGCGCACCTTGCCCGGGTTGCAGCGGTGTTTGTTTTTGGATTTGGTGCCTCGGCCGAGCCAAGAGGAGCCAGATTTCCTGTGTGTTCGGCTTGTCTCGGCTTCTCTCGCGTGGCTGCAGGCGGAGCCAAGCGTGGCCGAGCCTAGCCGAGTGCGCAGTACACTCGGCTCGGCTCTAGGCTGCAGCGGGCGGAACCGTGCGTGGCCAAGCCTAGCCGAGTGCGCAGTACACTCTGCTCTAGGCTGCGGCGCTCAGAGACAGCGGGGATCGCGCACCCACGATTTCCCCCTGATTTTAAGGGGAAAAAAGTGCGCGTTATACACCGATAAATACGGTATATTCTAATTACATACAGTTAGGACGTGTCAACTATTATACGTGTTATGGTATGGATTTCATTGTTAAATAAAACCTATTCTAAGAATATTTTCCAAGTGAATGTTGCATTTACCCAGAGAATGATAACTAAAGCGGAACTTAAAGTGGAGTTCCACCCATTTTTTTATGTTTGTCTGTGCTGCATGCTCTAATCTCATAGTGTTGAGAATGGACAATTTTTATTTAATTTGTTGCTTGTAAATACCTTTATTTTGTAATCCTTCATTACTTCCTCCTCCTTATTTGCCTAGGCTATTTGCAAGGGTTTCTGGGATAGGCATCATGTATCCCAGTAGTCCTTGCAAACCTGACTGAAATCAATTACATTGCTTGTGCACTGAGCATGTGCGAGATATGCAAAGCTGAAATCCAGGAAGTCATACAGTCTGGCTTCATGATGCCCACGCTTAAAGCGGGGGTTCACCCTGTTAAAAAAAAAAAAATGTTTTTTTTTATTAGACCATTACATTCGGCATCGTAGCGCGAGCTACGGTATGCCGGTCTTACATTTTTTATCCCCGTACTCACTGTGCTATGGCTCATTGAAGATTCCGGGGAATGGGCGTTCCTATGGTGAGAGAAGGTGATTGACGGCCGGCCCTGGCACGTCACGCTTCTCCGGAAATAGCCGAAATAGGCTTGGCTATTCACGGCGCCTGCGCATAGCCTGTGCGCACGCGCCGTGAAGAGCCGAGACCTACTCCGGCTGTCTTCGGGTGCCAGAGCCGGCCGTCAATCATCCTCCCTCTCCATAGGCACGCCCATTCCCCGCGGGAGTCGGATTCTTCAATGAGTGATAGCACAGTGAGTACGGGGATTAAAAATTTAAGACCGGCATACCGTAGCTCGCGCTACGATGCCGAATGTAATGGTCTAATGATGTGAAGGAGGGTGAACCACCGCTTTAAGATGGCCACGGTCTATTTCTAGATTATAAACTATCTAAATGCTGTAACAACCTAACAAAACGGACCTTAGTTTACAGACTAACTTTACTAGAATACATTAAGCTTGTGTATTACAGGGGTATGTATATTTAAAAAGTGAAATTGTGGGTGGAACTCCCCTTTAAGAGAAGTACATTTTTTATTTTTATTTTTTATTCCCTATGCATACTTCTCTCATCAGACTGATGCTGCAGCTGTCCCCTGCCGTCTCTGCACTGAGAACCGAGCCACCGAACACCGCCGATGGCTCGGTTCTCACTCCTCCCCAAGCAGAGTGATGCTGACTGTCAGTTAGCATCATTCCTGCTCTACTTCTCCATGCTCATTGGAGCGCCGAGCAGTGGAGTCCCTCAAGGGTCACCCCTGTCGCCCGCGCTATTCAATATTTACCTTCGCCCACTCTTCAAAATTATCAGTAACCACGACCTACTCTACCATTCCTATGCTGACGACACTGAACTCTACTTTCGCATAAACAACAAAAAGGACCAATACCTCGGTCTAGAAAAATGCCTCACTTTGATAGACCATTGGATGACAGAGAGTCACCTTAAACTCAATGGATAAAAAAACAGAACAACTTCTGCTCCACGCAAACCAAAAGAGACTTGCAAGGACGCCATGGATACCCCCGCCCATCTTGGGTCAAACCATTACCCCTAGCACCAAAGTCAAAAGCCTCAGAGTAATTTTTGACTCCAACATGGCAATGGATGCACAAATTGGGTCAGTAGTCGGCGGCTCTCACCATCTTCTGCGTCTGCTACGAAGACTCGTTCCCTTCATCCTTTTTTAACTGCTTCCCATACCCCATATGATACGAGAGCTGCCTCTTAAAGCGGAGGTCCGCCCCAAAAACAAAAATAATTAAAACAAGCAGCTACACATACTGCAGCTGCTGGCTTTTAATAATAGGACACTTACCTGTCCTGGAGTCCAGCGATGTCGGCACTGCAGCTGATGTTTCCATCAGCTGCCGGGTGCATGCTGCCGCCATTGCGGGTAAGGGTACCCGGCAGTGTAGCCTGTTGGCTTCACGCCAGGATCCCTACTGTGCATGCACGAGGCCTGCTCCGTTCTACTAGTCCGGCAACAGCATAGTGAGCTATGCCCTCACAAAGCTTACCAGGAACTAGTGAGGACCAGTGTGGAGCCATCCTTAAAGGGGTTGTAAACCTTTGTTTTTTCACCTTAATGCATCCTATGTCCGGTCCCTCAGCCCCCCCCCCCCCCGTTTTACTTACCTGCCGTCCTTCTCTCCTTGGAGTCCCAGCTTTGATTGGTTAGATTGATGGCAGTGCAGCCATTGGCTTCCGCTGCTGTCAATGAAATCCAATGACGCAGGCGCCAGGGGGGTGGGGCTGAGTCATACACTAGGCGTCTATGTACGCCGAGTGTATGAGACAGGAGCGCACCCGCAGGGTAACCCCCTCGGGAGAGCGCTTCCCACAGGGGGTTATCTAATGCGGGGAGGAGCCACAAGAGCCACCCTGGGACCCCAGAACAGGAGGATCGGGGCCACTCTGTGCAAAAAGAAATGCACAGTGGAGGTAAGTATGACATGTTTGCTTAACCACTTGGAACCTCCGGCATTGTAAAATGACGGCCACAGGGTGGCTCTACAATGCCGAGAGGACGCCCTCGGCTCCTCTGGCCACTGGGGGGTGCGCCACTGCGGTGCCGATGCGCGTGCCTGGCGGACGCGAAGACAGAGATCCACGTCCTGTCAGGGAGAGGAGACTGATGCTGTGTCCCTTGTACATGGGGATACAAATCGGTCACCTCCCCAGTCAGTCCCCCTCCACCCACAGTTAGAATCGCTAGTAGGGAACACATTTAACCCCTTCCTCGCCCCCTAGTGTTAACCCCTTACCTGCCAGTCACCTTTATACAGTAATCGGTGCATATTTATAGCACCGTTCGCTGTATAAATGTGAATGGTCCCACAAATGTGTCAAAAGTGTCCGATGTGTCCGCCATAATGTCGCAGTCACAATAAAAATCGCAGATCACCGCCATTACTAGTAAAAAAAGAAAAAAAGTAATAATTCTGTCCCTTATTTTGTAGGCACTATAACTTTTGCGCAAATCAATCACTATACGCTTTTTGCGATTTTTTTTTTTTGGGGTATATGTAGAAGAATATGTATCGGCCTAAACTGAGAGAAAAATTTTTTTTTGTTTATAGCCCAAAAAATAAAAACCGTAGAGGTGATCAAATACCACCAAAAGAAAGCTCTATTTATGGGGAAAAAAGGACGTAAATTTTGTTTGGGAGCCACGTCGCACGACCGCGCAATTGTCAGTTAAAGCGACGCAGTGCTGAAATTTCGTCTGGGCAGGAAGGGGGTATATGTGCCCAGTAAGCAAGTGGTTAAAAAAAAAAGGGAATCTTTAGTGTCACTTTAAAGGAGAATTGCACTGTGTGCAAGGCGTGTTTGACTCCTTGCAGGATCTTATAAGGAGGTGAGAGTGAATTGCACTCGGTGGTGGGAGCACCTTAACAAGTGCTGTGGAGTCACAGTAAAGCACAATCTCAAATTTACCCGCGATTTTTTCACTTTAATAAGAAGATTTATTACTTTTATGTCGCTTTTGGACTTTTATTCACTGTTTAGATGTGGTTGTCATATTTTTTACTTATTCATTCATTAGCAGCGCTGTTACATTTTATACATTTTGATTCTGTTTATTTGTGGAAACACATAGGAGACAGCAGCAGCTATTTCTATTTATCTGTTTAGTTTTCACTATTGGGTGTCAGCGCGCAGCTATTCTAATTATTTCAGGTACTTGCACTGCTTGCATCCTAAAAAATATATATTTTTTTATTATTGAACATAAATCTGCATTCATGTGTGTCTTTTTTATATCTTTCTGGAGTCCAGCATGAAGGGCTTGTTCACACTAACTTTGGTCTGCAAACATCTCCATCTGTCTGTGGCTGTTATCCTCCATCCACTAAGGATTCATTCACACAAGCTTTGCTCTCTAAAAAGTGATCTGTGTTCAGATCTCTCTTCAGAGAGCATTTGACAGGCGGTTAGGAGGCGTTGTATCGCCTCCCCACTGCTTGCTTTAACCCAGGGGTCTCAAACTGGCGGCCCTCCAGCTGTTGAAAAACGACAAGTCCCATAAGGCATTACAAGACTAACAGTTACAATCATGACTCCCACAGGCAGAGGCACGATGGGACTTGTAGTTTCGCAGCAGCTGGAGGGCCGTCGGTTTGAGACCCCTGCTTTAACCCCACACTAGCACACTGCACCCACACCAGTCTATGGGCACTCTCATCCTTTTTTAACTGCTTCCCATACCCCATATGATACGAGAGCTGCCTCTTAAAGCGGAGGTCCGCGGGTAAGTGTAGTCTGTTGGCTTCATGCCAGGAACCCTACTGTGCTTGCACGAGGCCTGCTCCGTTCTACTAGTCCGGCAACAGGGGAAGGAGGAGGCAGGGATGGACTGGCCATTGGGACTACAGGGAGTTTCCCGGTGGGCTGATATGGCTTCAGTGACGGTGGACCGCGTCCCCCCTCCGCTCCTCTGTCTCTCCCTTCCTGCAGCGCTCACCTCCTCTCCCTCCCCGCAGCGCTCACCTGGGGGAACAAAGAAGCAGGGGGAGGACCAGAGGTGCAGGGACGACGACAGAGGAGCATGGGGGAGGGGACAGACAGCTGACTCAACAGCTATGGCCTTGTAGTTTCTCACTTCTGCCTAATCTTGTCCCATAAGGGGGGGGGCACCAAACGTATTCTTTTCCCCCGGGTGAAATAATGTCTAGCTTCCCCACTGGTACTGCCTATAAGAGTACCAGTACCAGCCGCTCTACTCTAATAAACTAAAATGGCTAGTGAAGGGGGAGAGGGGGCTTGGGTTGCCGGGGGGGTGCGGGAGTTGTCCGGCCGCCGTGGGAGAGACCTGTCAAAGTGGGCCAGTCTGGATGAAGTCCAGGGCCAAATTTTTGTCCCAGTCCAGCCCTGGGAGGAGTGTTTCCCAGCTGTGACATTACCTGCTGCTGATGCTCCTGGTAGTGGGAAAGGATACCTGTCAGAGGTGCCAATTGTGGCACCGGAGGGGGATGGGGGGTGGGGGGGAATCGGATGAGCGGAAGTTCCACTTTTGGGTGAAACTCAGCTTTAGGACTGAAGATCACACCTTTTAGGTCTAGCGCACGCCGTCTAATTTTATATGTACTTACAGTGGAGACTACAGAAGGTCATAGCAAGGCAGCCATTGTTGTCGCGATTTAGAAAATCTGCCCAGTTGAATTCTATGCAGCCATTGCTAGAGTGCATGTATCAATGAAGTAGCTGGAATGGGGCTGCAGGAGATCGGCAACAATGAGATGCAAAAAAGGAAAAAAATAGTTTTATACAAGGAGCTTTAGCAAACGAAGTGGTTGATTTATTAAAGACAAATAGACTTTGCACTTTACAAAGTGCAAGTGCACTCCGCAAGGGCAGTTGCTCCAAAGCTTAGTAAATGAGGTAAAGCTTCACTTTGCAAAGAATACCCAATCACATGCAAGGTAAAAAAAAAAAAAATTCTCTTATCGTCCATGGACGGACACAGCTCCTTAAATCTTGACAAGTGGGTTATGTTCCCTGTTTACAGTAAGTCCTCTCCTGTAAACAGGGAACATAACCCACTTGTCAAGATTTAAGGAGCTGTGTCCATCCATGGACTCAGAGAAAAGGATTTTACGGTGAGTACAAAAAATCCTATTTTTTTGCTTGCACATGATTGGATGATGGAAGTCAGCAGAGATTCTGCTCATTTACAGCACAGTGGTGTAGTGGTTAGCATTTTGGCCTAGCGGCAAAAGAGTCGCTGGTTTGAATCCCAACCACGACACTACCTGCCTGGAGTTTGCATGCTCCCCTTGTGCCTGCATGGGTTTCCTCCGGGTACTCCGGTTTCCTCCCACACCCCAAAGACATGCTAGTAGGTTAATTGGACTCTGTCTGAATGTGAGTTAGGGACCTTAGATTGTCAGCTCCTTGAGGGCAGGGGACTGATGTGAATCTACAATTTGTATATGTAAAGCTCTGCGTGAATTGACGGCGCTATTTAAGTTCCCAAAATAAATAAAAAAAAACATTTACAAAGTTCTGCAGCAACTGCACTTGAAGAGTTCAAAGTTTTTTTTTCTGCAATTAGTAAATCGACCCCTAAAATCTCAATCAGGGTTTACATCTACCGTATTTGCCGGCGTATAAGACGACCCCCTAATTTTCCAGCTAAAATTTTGGTTTTGGAATATACTCGCCGTATAAGACTACCCGCTTCCTACTAGTCTGACAGGAACAACCGCTGACAGAAACAGGCTTTTTTCAGCTTTTCTCAAATCTCACTGTGCCATTACATTACATTACATGCCTCCACTGTGCCATTACACGCGCCCCGCTGTGCCATTACACGCGCCCCGCTGTGCCATTACACGCGCCCCGCTGTGCCATTACACGCGCCCCGCTGTGCCATTACACGCGCCCCGCTGTGCCACTACACGCGCCCCGCTGTGCCACTACACGCGCCCCGCTGTGCCACTACACGCGCCCCGCTGTGCCACTACACGCGCCCCGCTGTGCCACTACACGCGCCCCGCTGTGCCACTACACGCGCCCCGCTGTGCCACTACACGCGCCCCGCTGTGCCACTACACGCGCCCCGCTGTGCCACTACACGCGCCCCGCTGTGCCACTACACACGCCCCGCTGTGCCATTACACACGCCTCGCTGTGCCATTGCCAAACTCACTGTCACAATCTCCCTACCTTCTCCTGTTGGTACCATTTGTCAGGCTGCGGGCATCCATTATTCAAAAGCCGCGCCTCCTCCTCCATGCTGTTCCGTGATAGGCGGAACACTAATTTTCCCAGCAGAGCCTCTGTTCAGTGTTCCGCCTATCACGGATGTCCTCTCGTTCGAGACCGAGGATGAGAAGGCATCCGTGATAGGCGGAACACTGAAACGGAGGCTCTGCTGGGAAAATGAGTGTTCCGCCAATCACGGAACAGCATGGAGGAGAAGGCTCGGCTTTTGAATAATGGATGCCCGCAGCCTGAACACACAGGTACCCGGCGTACAAGACAACCCTCGAGTTTTAAGGCATTTTTTTACATGCCAAAAGTCGTCTTATACGCCGGAAAATACGGTACTTTGTCACAACTGGTTGCAGTACCTTAAAATACCATTGAGTGGCACTACCGTTTTCACCGCTGGCAGTCATGTCGCCCCACCGCCAAAGCATTTGTTCATGTGACTGAATTCCTGTGTGTTTGATGATGTGCTCGCAGCAGATCCTCCTCCTCTTGTTGCCCAGGTAAGTATTATTGGGCTCCTTCTGCGTTTCGGGGGGAGCAGATGTGGGTCTCCCTTTTTTTTTTATAGGTCTGGCTTAATACAGAATTATTACTTGCTGTCAGCGGGGAGGATCATGCTGGGGAATTTCTCCAGCTCACATACCCCCACATGGCCCATATGATCGATGGTTGTTAGGAATTGCCGCATTGTAGATTTTTCTCCCAGGAAATGTAAACCATCTTCACATTTCACATAAACTCCAGAAGGTGCCAACTTCAGAAATAATTCAGTTACGAGGTCACAATAATCCCCTGCTTTGTTTACAGAACATTTCTCTACACGAAATCGCCAGAAATGGCCGTATATGGAGAAAGTCGTCTCTTTACTCCACTTCATTAGAAGTTTCAGCCTGTTGGCAGCATCCCTGGGATTTAAAGGGAGCCATTCCAGCTTTGTTCATGTAAACGATACGATTGTTTTACAAACTATTTTCTTATTTAATGCTAATTACAAAAATGATGTTTTCTGTTCCAGTCTGGGGGTCAGCCATGATTTTCTTTACCCGTCTTATTGGTATTAGAATCGATGAATGCAGATGTCTGATTGGAGCCAAGGCTCGGTAGGGGGAGAACTGGGGCGCCAGTGTTTAACCACTTAACCCCCGGACCATATTGCTGGTCAAAGACCAGAGCACTCTTTGCGATTGATTCGGCACTGCGTCTCTTTAACTGACAATTGCGCGGTCGCGCAATGTGACTCCCAAACAAAATTGGCGTACTTTTTCCCCCACAAATAGAGCTTTCTTTTGGTGGTATTTGATCACCTCTGCGGTTTTTAGTTTTTGCGCTATAAACAAAAATAGAGCGACAATTTTGAAAAAAAAAATGAATATTTTTTACTTTTTACCATAATAATAATCCCCCAAAAATATATAAAGAAAAGTTTTTTTCCCTCAGTTTAGGCCGATACGTATTCTTCTACATATTTTTCATTAAAAAAATCACAATAAGCGTTTATTGATTGGTTTGCGCAAAAGTTATAGCGTTTACAAAATAGGGGATACAATTATGGCATTTTTATTAATATTTTTTTTTTAATAGTGATGGTGATCAGCAATTTTTTTTTTTGTCAGTTAAAGCGTCGCAGTGCCGAATCGCAAAAAGTACTCTGGTCTTTGACCAGCAATGTGGTCCGGGGGTTAAGTGGTTAATTTCCTTTGGCGGAAAAGTTTTATCCCTATTGTGGGGTCACCCGTAGGGTATTTGTACATTGAAATCATATCCCCTCTCAAGCGTCTCTTCAATTTGTCCCCCTGACAAGACAAGCTGGGCGCTGACAGACGTTCCCTTTGTGAATCCTGCTTTACTCTGCAGCAGGTGAAAAAGTTGTGAAAGAGTCGCCAACAATAAAAGTGTTAATATCTGAGCAAAAAAAAAAGACGACATTTCAGCAATACATACACATTTCCTTATGTTTTATACCTGAAAAAAAAAAGTACAGAAAAATACTTGTTGCTCTTTCCAGAACTTCAGTGAACTCCTAACTTGTCCTGAGTTGAGTTGATGAGGTTTGAAGCAATCCCTTATCTCCATTGAAAGCTCAGGACGTTGTCACCCAGTAAGAGGAATACAGGCCTTTTTGACATGAGCACAAGGGTTTATTTTATTGAAAGCTGAAGATTTTTTTATCTCTTCACTCCCCAATGGCTCCTATTTTTGGAAATAAAATTTTTACCCCAGGGCTCACCCCAAGTAATTTTGAATGGTGGAAGAACAAAGGCCTGATACGCATAGCAGACGCCTGTGATACTAATGGAATGCTACAATATAAACTCCTAGAGACACGTTATAAAATACCAGTTTCTGAAAAATTCAATTATGATCAAATAAAATGTTTTATAGCTGATATACAGTGTGAATCTAGTTTAACGTCAATGTCCAAAATGGAATATTAATGTCGGAAAATCGACAGGAATCTTGGTCATATTTCTATTATCTATTCTATTTTGACTGATTCTTCTGTTAAATTCGGTTATATGGAGAAATTGGAAAATGATATCCAGGAGACTATTGAGCTTGTTGAATGGCATAAAATGGCTCAGGGAGCGTCACGCTCACTTATGAACACTTCTATAGTCGAGGCAAACTACAAAATACTTTTGAGATGGTACATGGTTCCCTCTAGACTTGCATCCTTTGTACCTAGTGCTTCTCCTCTTTGCTTCCGTGGGTGCGGAAAAGAGGGGACGGTGTATCACATATGGTGGGAGTGCCCCAAGGTGAGGCGTTATTGGATTAGGGTTTATAACTTTATATATACTCTTACTCAAATAAATTTAGTTAAATCG
The DNA here is from genome assembly GCF_905171775.1 of Rana temporaria. Taxonomy (NCBI): domain Eukaryota; kingdom Metazoa; phylum Chordata; class Amphibia; order Anura; family Ranidae; genus Rana; species Rana temporaria. The sequence goes on along the minus strand of NC_053493.1, from coordinate 410,248,897 downwards.
CCAAAACAAGCGTTGCTGGGATACGAACTAAAAAATGCCTCTGAGCCTAGGTTCACACTGCTGCGAATTCAAAATCGCGGTAAAATACGCGATTTTACCGCGATTTCGCGGCCGCGATTTTGCCGCGATTTCGGCCGCAATTTAATGTAAATCGCGGCACGAAATCGCAAAAAGTAGTACAGGAACTACTTTTTGAAATCGCAGATGCGGCGTCGCACTGATTAGGACAGTGCCATTGCCGACAATTGCCGCCGATTTGAGATGCAATTTGACATGTCAAATCGCATCTCAAATCGTTCCAAATCGTACCCAGTGTGAACCAGGGCTGAGCCCCATAAATGCCTCATAAAATGTATCTTTATCTCAGCTAGAATGATTATAGCTAGATTGTGGAAATCTGCCATACTGCCTTTCGAACAACTTAAACATAAACTCTCCTGGATCATGCTAAATGAACGTATGACTGCTATTTTACATGATAGGCTGGATTTCTTCAAGGCTGTCTGGGAGCCTTGGATCAGTTACCTATCTGTTGATCCCAGATCTCTTTCAGTCTAAATTGTTGAAAAATTATATTGGGTGTCACGGAGATACTTTCCCCCCCCCCCCCTCTTTTTTTTGGTTCATTTTAACCATACTCTGACTTGCTTGACCTATGATGATATGGCTTGAGAAGTCTAGGTTCTTCTCACCCTGTTTCATCCTTAAACTAGACTATTTCTGAGGTGTTGGGGATGGTTGTAGGCCTTTTGGTTTATATTACTAGTTGTCCATTTTTTGCATTTATCAGTACAGACATGTCTTTACATATATGTGCTGTTTATTATTTATGACCTGAAGTGCCTTGAACTTAGTTAGATTCGACTTCAGAATCTATTCAAGGACTCTGAGTTAGTTAGATGTGTAAGGAAATGCGTCTTAAGAGATTTATATTGTATACAAATCTTACCGTCTTGTGTGATATCGGCTGATGTAGAAACGTTTTATATGTATTTTCTACTGCTTTTATTTGCCATTTGTACATCTTTCTTTGTAACAACAAATTGTTCTGTGGTAATTGAAAATACATTTTAATAAACATATTTAAACAGAAAGCTGAAGATTTACAGACAATTGCTTTTAAAAAAAAACTTAAAATATTAAAACTTCTGAGATTTCTTTGATTGGGTTTACACCATATACTTTAATATAAATATATACTGTATGTTGGCTGCAAAATCTGCTTTTCCTGTCTATTTTTACTGGGCAATGACGTCTCTTGTGCGGGGAATTAAACGTTCTATTTGTATATTTGCAGGTGTCTGTATGTGGGAAATCTTAATGTATGGAGTGAAGCCTTTCCAGGGAGTGAAAAATAATGATGTGATTGGTCGGATAGAGAACGGCGAGCGCTTACCAATGCCAACCAACTGCCCCCCTACACTCTACAGCCTTATGACCAAGTGCTGGGCGTATGACCCCAGCCGGAGACCGCGGTTTACCGAACTCAAAACACAACTGAGGTGAGGCCCCAGTCAAGTTTTTTTTAATTTTATTTATTTTCTTTGTAACAGACCTGTGACTAGAATATTACGGGTTAAGGAAATTTTCCAACACTCGCCTCCCCATATTCTACCCCAACAACAATTCCATTACTGTGAAACCTCGGTTTACGAGTAACGCGGCTAACGAGCATTTTGAATAACGAGCAACTTTTTTTTTTAATCCTGACTTGGTTCGCGAGTGTTGTCTCGCAAAACGAGCAGAATTCAAGCTAATGAGGTGTGCAGTACCGCATTTGGCCAAAGGGCACCAGTGACACTCGGAACGGTTCGTAAATACTTCAAACCTTTCCCACTTTAAATAAAATCCGATTTAAATCTAAAAAAATCTGATTTTAATAAAAAAAAATTGCTGGTTTTAAAAAAAAAAATCAAAATGTTATCCACCCTGGCTTGGAGAGAGGAGCCAGCGTGTGACAGGGGATTCCCAGCAGCTCTGGGCTTAAAGCGGAGATTCACCCAAAAGTAAACCTCCACTTTTCGGAGCCCTCCCCCCCCTCAGGTGTCACATTTGACACCTTTCAGGGGGGAGGGGGTTCAGATACCTGTATAGAACGTGTATTTGCACCACTTTCTGTCCCGCCCCTCTGCGCCCAACACCGCCCCCCGTTGTGTTCTGGGAAACACACGGCTCCCAGAACACAGTGGGGACCAGTGAGAACGGCGCAGTGCGACTCGCGCTTCACTTCCTGATTCCCTCACAGAGGATGGCGGCGGGGGAAGCTGAGAGCCGAGCTACTGCTCGGCTTCGGCTGCTGACGTCGTGGGTGACCTGGACAGGCAAGTGTCCATTTTTTAAAAGTCAGCAGCTGCCGTATTTGCTGCTGGCTTTTAAAAAAAAAAAAATTTCAGGTGAACATCCATAAACTGGAGATTGCATGTGCTTTAAAAGCTGTCTGAGGACTTGTTCACACCAGTGGCTGGGGGGGGGGGGGGGGGGGGGGGCTGGGCGGTAAAACCCAGCGGTTGAGCTGCGCTTTTACTGAAAGCTGAAAAGCTGTGCAAATGTTCTGTAAAGCTTTCCATAGACACTGCTCTTACACAGGCTGAAGCCTTTATATTCATCATCAAAGACTCCATACAATCTCTAGGGATTACAGTGCATGATGAATACAAAGTATAAAACAAGTGAAAACTACTTTCCCAAATTAGAACATGAAATGCGCCAGAAAAAATGAGTTTACTCTGCACGACGCAGGTCTGAGGAGACAGGAAGTGAAATGATCCTATGTTTCCATGGGCTGCTTTTTTAAACCGGAGGCTTCATTTCATTCACACATTGTCATTCAGTCTGGGATATTTACATGTTTTTGCCATGGTGTGTGACCCTAAACCTGTGGGAATACACATGAGAAAGGTCAAAGTGTGTATGTTTGAGGGGGGGGGGGGGGGGGGGCGGTAAACATAAGTGATATAACTGTTCTTGAGCCCTTTAAAAAAAAATGTCAGCTAACCTCTCTTATGTAACCACTTAACAGTTTATAATTGTGTTTTCCTAATTAGAATTGTTCTAGTGGTTAATCACATTCATCTGGACTTGTTCCATAATGTTGAAGACATTACTGGACCTATCCAGGCCACTTCTTCAGTTCTAATGATTAATCAGGAGATACCTCTCCTCCTTTACCCACACAAATACTACGGACACCCATCTGTGTCTCCATCGGGGAGATTTCCCTTCACTTCCTGTCCCATAACCAAAACAGGAAATGAGAGGAAATCCTTCTGTCCCCATTGGAAGATTTCCCTCTGTTCCTTTTTAAAGCGGATGTGCCACGGAAAAAAAAATATTAAAAGCCAGCAGCTACAAATACTGCAGCTGCTGAGTTTTAATATTAAGACACTTACCTGTCCTGGAGTCCAGCTCCGTCCGCAGCAGAGGACGAGCGATCACTCGTCACTCTGCTGCTCCCCCCGCCATCCTCAGTGAGGGAACCGGGAAGTGAAGCACTCCGGCTTCACTACCCGGTTCCTACGGCGCATGCGCGAGTTGCGCTGCGCCACTGATTGGCTCCCGCTGTGCTCTAGGAGCCGAGTGTTCCCAGAGCACAACGGGGGGAGGACGGGAGGTGACATTCTGCCCGCAGTTAACCCGAAACTGTGTGGCCAGAAGTGGGTGCAAATACCGGTCTTTAGACAGGCATCTGCACCCCCCTCCCCTCTGAAAGGTGTGTCAAATAAGACACCGGAGGGGGGGAGGGTTCCGATCAGTGTGAGTTCCACTTTAGGGTGGAGCTCCACTTCATCTTAAACTTTCTAACTATCCGATTAGGGACCGCCGCACGACTAAATACGTTGGCAGAATGGCACAGCTGGGCACATGGACGTACAGGTACGTCCCCTCTAAGAAGCCCAGCCGTGGGTCCTGTGCTCTGTGACCTCGTCCGCGGGACCCGATCGCCGCCGGTGTTCTGCGATCGGTTCACAGAGCTGAAGAACAGGGAGAGGTAAGTGTAAACAAACCTCTCCCGCTGCTTCCTAGTGAGCCTGTCACTGATCGTCTGTTCCCTGTCATAGGGAACGACGATCAGTGACGTCACACGCCCAGCCACGCCCCCCTACAGTAAGAAACACATATTAGGGAACACTTAACCCCTTGAGCACTGTTTGCTGTAAAAATGTAAATTTTGCTAACTTCTCATCCAAATTCTAAATTGCTGCATTTGTAAATTTTAAAAGCCAATATAAAGCAATAGTGGTGGTAAAAAAAAGTACGGGTGGCCGTGTCCTATGCCTACATACGTTTGTTAGTAGGTGTCCCTTAGGGATGAGCTCTGGCGTGTTCGCACACTTCACGTGCAGAGCCCGCCAGGAAGTCTGCACGGTGCTGCGCTAATCACAGGCAGGGAGAGATATTCCCGATGCTCGGCTGCAGAGATCGGGAAATGTCTCCCTGCCCATGGTTAGCGCAGCGCCGTGCAGACTTTCTGGCGGGCTCTGCACGTGGAGTGTGCGAACGCGCCAGAGCTCATCCCTAGTGTCCCTCATTCCCATCTCAAAATATTGGGAGGTATGCAATTTTTGCTCTGCGTCTCCTTTAGGAAGAATTTGCTTGAAAGAAATATACAACATAGCCAAGCGATGACCATGCCAGTTGGCATTGGGGTGAAAGCCAACGCTAAGAGGCAATTCTCACTATATTGAATTTGAATTCATAGGTTTCTGTGCACTGTGTTAAAAGAGAAGTGCAAGAATCCAAAAAAAAAATAAACATACCTACCCAGCATCGATCCAGTGCTGTCACCCTGGCAGCTCTATACCAAGAACTGGGTGATCAAAGACCGCTGATTGTTCAGTTCTTGGGTCTGCTCGGAGGTCTGCCCCTCCAGCGCTTAATGGAACGGCGGGCTGTGGAGGGGGCTCTAGCTCCCAAGTTTGTGGGAACAGTTTGGGAATGGTCCCTTTCTGTTCCAACATGACTGCACACCAGTGCACAAAGCAAGGTCCATAAAGACTTGGATGAGTGAGTTTGGGGTGGGGGAACTTGACTGGCCTCAGCCCGATTAAACTCCTTTGGGATGAATTGGAGTGGAGACTGTGAGCCTGACCTGAGAAATGCGCTTGTGGAAGAATGGTCAAACATCCCCATTGACACCCTCCTAAACCTTGTGGATGGCCTTCCCAGAAGAGTTGAAGCTGTTATAGCTGCAAAGGGCGGGGCCAACTCAATACTAAACCCTACGGACTAAGACTGGGATGCCATTAAGTCATGGGGCAGATCCACAAAGAAATTACGCCGGCGTATCTATTGATACGCAGGCGTAATTTAAAAATTCTCGCGTCGTATCTTTGTTTTGAATCCTCAAAACAAGATACAACGGCATCTCGGCTTGATCCGACAGGCATACGTCTTAGTACGCCTTCGGATCTTAGATGCAATTTTTCGGCGGCCGCTAGGTGGCGTTTCCGTCTAAATCCGCTTTGAGTATGCAAATTAGCTATTTACGGCGATCCACAAACCTACGTCGGCCTGGCGCATTTTTTTCCATCGTTTGCATTCGGCTTTTTCCGGCGTATAGTTAAAGCTGCTATTCTGAGGCGTACTCAATGTTAAGTATGGCCGTCCTTCCCGCGTACAAGTTTGAATTTTTTGCGCAAGTCGTTCGCGAATAGGAATTTGCGTAGAATGACGTCACCGTCGTAAGCATTGGCTGTTTCCGGTTTAATTTCGAGAATGCGCACTGGGATACCCCCAGGGACGGCGCATGCGCAGTTAAAAAAAAAAAAAACGTTGTTTACGTCAGGTCACAACGTATTAACATAAAACACGCCCCCATCACTTCCATTTGAATTCCGCACCCTTACGCCGCAACAGATACACTACGCCGCCGTAACTTAGGGCGCAAATTCGTTGAGGATTCAAACCAAACAAAAGTAAGTTACAGCGGCGTAGCGTATCTTGGATACGTTGCGCCCGGCGCAGATGTATGTGGATCTGCCCCCATGTGTGTAAAGGCAGGTGTCCCAATACTTTTGGTAATATAGTGTATGTCCCTATAGCTTAATCTAATTTCCTTGCTTTGGGATGCTGGAATAAGGTAGGGGAGTGTTGTACTGGTATAGAAGCACAGAAGAGCAGAGATAGGGATCTATGTAATTTTTTGATTTTGGAATCATTTAAAAGCAGATTTAGGGAACAAAGTTCTCTCGTGTAATTGAAGAAGATACAGAACCCATGACTCTTATTTGTTTGAAGAATGTTTCTAGTGTGCCGGATTCTCTAGAACATTTTATTTTCCCGTGATCAATGTGCGCCCTGTGCTCAGGCCATGGGTTTTGGTAGCATCCAGTGTCCGATTCTTTTATCAATGAGTCCTCTGTGAGACGGAGGCTCTTCTCAACCTCGGCCTCGGAAGGACGTCTTGTCTGACGATTCACTTGTCTGTTTTTGATCTTTCAATTACCGAGTTTGTCTGAGTTCTTGGAAAAAAATAGCTCAAAAAACATTCCATGCTGGTTTTACAAATATGCAGACATTTCATCTCCAGATTTGAGTTTGGTGCTTTTTCGGTGTCTGAACGTGTTCTCCATACAAGAAGTAACATAACTCCATGTACTGCTAGTGTCATACAGGTAACATTAAAGAAACCCTGACACCAACTTAAAGTGTACAAAATAATCGAGAATTGACATGCTGCTTACCTCTGCATCCTTTAACATCTTTGTCACTACTGTGTACCCCCTCTCCGCAACTGCACCTCTGGACACATTTACATAACACAGCCCCCTGCACCTCTGGACACCTTTTACATAACACAGCCCCCTGCACCTCTGGACACCTTTTACATAACACAGCCCCCTGCACCTCTGGACACCTTTTACATAACACAGCCCCCTGCACCTCTGGACACCTATACATTACACAGCCCCCTGCACCTCTGGACACCTTTTACATAACACAGCCCCCTGCACCTCTGGACCCCTATACATTACACAGCCCCCTGCACCTCTGGACCCATTTACATTACACAACACCCTGCACCTCTGGACCCCTTTACATTACACAGCCCCCTGCACCTCTGGACCCCTTTACATTACACAACACACTGCATCTCTGGGCCCCTTTACATTACACAGCACCCTGCATCTCTGGGCCCCTTTACATTACACAGCACCCTGCATCTCTGGGCCCCTTTACATTACACAGCACCCTGCATCTCTGGGCCCCTTTACATTACACAGCACCCTGCATCTCTGGACCCCTTTACATTACACAGCACCCTGCATCTCTGGGCCCCTTTACATTACACAGCACCCTGCATCTCTGGGCCCCTTTACCTTACACAGCACCCTGCATCTCTGGGCCCCTTTACATTACACAGCACCCTGCATCTCTGGGCCCCTTTACATTACACAGCACCCTGCATCTCTGGGCCCCTTTACATTACACAGCACCCTGCATCTCTGGGCCCCTTTACGTTACACAGCACCCTGCATCTCTGGGCCCCTTTACCTTACACAGCACCCTGCATCTCTGGGCCCCTTTACGTTAGACAGCACCATGCATCTCGGGGCCCCTTTACATTACACAGCACCCTGCATCTCTGGGCCCCTTTACATTACACAGCACCCTGCATCTCTGGGTCCCTTTACATTACACAGCACCCTGCATCTCTGGGCCCCTTTACATTACACAGCACCCTGCATCTCTGGGCCCCTTTACATTACACAGCACCCTGCATCTCTGGGCCCCTTTACATTACACAGCACCCTGCATCTCTGGGCCCCTTTACATTACACAGCACCCTGCATCTCTGGGCCCCTTTACATTACACAGCACCCTGCATCTCTGGGCCCCTTTACGTTACACAGCACCCTGCATCTCTGGGCCCCTTTACCTTACACAGCACCCTGCATCTCTGGGCCCCTTTACGTTAGACAGCACCATGCATCTCGGGGCCCCTTTACATTACACAGCACCCTGCATCTCTGGGCCCCTTTACATTACACAGCACCCTGCATCTCTGGGCCCCTTTACGTTACACAGCACCCTGCATCTCTGGGCCCCTTTACCTTACACAGCACCCTGCATCTCTGGGCCCCTTTACGTTAGACAGCACCATGCATCTCGGGGCCCCTTTACATTACACAGCACCCTGCATCTCTGGGCCCCTTTACATTACACAGCACCCTGCATCTCTGGGCCCCTTTACATTACACAGCACCCTGCATCTCTGGGCCCCTTTACATTACACAGCACCCTGCATCTCTGGGCCCCTTCACATTACACAGCCCCCTGCACCTCTGGACCCTTTTACATTACACAGTACCCTGCACCTCTGGGCCCCTTTACATTACACAGCACCCTGCATCTCTGGGCCCCTTTACATTACACAGCAGCTCTGGGCCCCTTTACATTACATAGCACCCTGCACCTCTGGACCCCTTTACATTACATAGCACTTTGCACCTCTGAACCCCTTTACATTACACAGTCCCCCCGCACCCCTTTACATTACACAGTCCCCCCGCACCCCTTTACATTATACAACCCCCACAGCTCTGGACACCCTGCATGTTACACAGACCCCACTCCTTCAGCGCAGACCCCCCCAGTGCAGACCTGTAACCACTGACTTAATATTAGGACACTTACCTGTCCACTAATCCAGTGATGTTTGCGCCTGAGCCTGTTTTTCAGTCGGCTCTCAGGGTTCTCCTGCCACCGTCTCAGGTAAGGGAAACAGGCAGTGAAGCCTTGCAGCTTGACAGACGGTTCCCTACTGTGCATGGGCGAAGCACGCTGTGCTTTCTGAATCACCCGGCGGAGGGAGGAGAAAGGAAGCTGAACTTCCGGATGAGTTCGCCACGGCAAAGTCAGCCAGATGTGTGGGAGTGAGTACCTGTCAAGACCAGGTACCTGCTCCCCTCTCACCGCCAAATGTGGCAGTGGAGGGGAGGGGGAGACAAATAAGTGGAGCTTCCCCTTTTGGGTGGAGCTCTGCTTTAATAACCTTTTATGTAGCAGCTTGGGGAGGAAAAAGGGGAATACTATAAAGCAGCTCTTCTCAACCTTTTCCACACCAAGGAAACATTGAAATAGCTTTCCATTCTCGGTGAACCCCCTGCTGGAGAAATGGGGTGGGGCATAGCTGATGGATGTGAATCTGTAGTTTCTGGAGCGGAGACAAGAAGGTCCAGCTTCGGAGCACTGGAAATATAGCGATAGCTAGGCTCCCAGAACCCAGAGAAAATGTAAAGTGTAAATTTAACCGATAAATCCACAAGGTGGCATGCCCCTCATTGGACTTAACCCATAGTAATCCAGCATTTGGCAGAATTCCTGGAGTTCGGCTTTAAATTGCCCCTTGCTTTTTCCTGCCCTTTCTCACTGCCTAACTTTTTTTTTCTTCTCTCACTAAGGCTCCATTCACACCTAGGCGTATTGTCGCCTGTAGCGCAACGCTATTGCAGCCTGCAATACGCAATTTGTCATGGCAAATTGCGGTAACATACGCCGCGTTCAGGTGTGAATGTAGCCTAAACCATGCCATAATTGTCTGCTGCACCCATTCAATACTACAATTCCCATTGCATGATGGGAAATGTAGTCTGAAACGTGGGACGAGCACTATCCTGAGTTAATGTTGGCGCTAACTTTGATCCCTCCTTGTGGTGCTTGGGAACAATACAACAATAATGACATCATGGACTTTTAAATGCCGAATTTAGCAAAATCTATGCAAGTGTGGAAAAAAATAAAATGCTTTTTTTTTTTTTCTGTGGAAATGTATTGTTGAGAATTTTAAAATATCTCAGAGTTTTAGCTTTAATCATGTCTCTGTAACTAATTTTCCCCTTTGGGAACAAAATGAACTCTGTAACAGATAAAAAAAAAAAACGTTTTTGACAATGAAAATGAAAAATGTTAACTTCCAAACTCAGCCGCTCATGCTAATAATGTGTTCCCAAGAGAATCCCCAACAGAGGAGGAGGAATCGCTATAAATCCCGAGTGATGGGAATTCCAGCATCATTTTTGCTTTGTATTTTTTGGCTGCTTTGTTTTTTTTTTTTTCTATACAAATCTGCCAATTCTTTTCCGTTTAGAAAACAATGTTTTTGTGCCCTTTTTAAGAATATAAAAGACACTCATCCTCATCCTAAGTTCCATCACTGGCCTTCAGAATCCTTTAGAGGCCCACTTAGATCTGTCCATCCTGATAGATTGCATTATGGCAGTCACATCTTTTGTGTTAAATCGGCCATACATGGATCGAAATTCAGCTGGATCAGCAGGGACCGGCTGTGTTTTGATCCATGTATGGGCACTGTGGTTGTACAGAAGTGAATCCGTCATACAATGCCACCCCTAGATCAGGGGTGGCAAACTCAAACTCAAATTCATCGGGGGCCGCATCAGCAGTATGGTTACCCTCAAAGGGCCGGGTGCGCTACATATACAGTGCATGGGTCAGGATTGCGCTACGTACACAGTGCATGGGTCAGGATTGCGCTACGTACACAATGCTTGGGTCAGGATTGCGCTAAGTACACAGTGCATGGGTCAGGATTGCGCTACGTACACAATGCTTGGGTCAGGATTGCGCTAAGTACACAGTGCATGGGTCAGGATTGCGCTAAGTACACAATGCTTGGGTCAGGATTGTGCTAAGTACACAGTGCATGGGTCAGGATTGAGCTAAGTACACAATGCTTGGGTCAGGATTGCGCTAAGTACACAGTGCATGGGTCAGGATTGCGCTAAGTACACAGTGCATGGGTCAGGATTGAGCTAAGTACACAGTGCATGGGTCAGGATTGCGCCAAAAAAATTCCTCACATCTGTACTCTATCCTACCTTCCTACCTGGACCAGCTCTGGTACCTCCCTGTGTAGGCTGCTCCCTCCCTTTGTATTGGGCTATAGTACCTTTTTTTTTTTATTGGGCTATAGTGGTACCATCCCTCTGTGGGCGGATCTCCTGTGTTATCAGTACTTTGTTTTTACGATAACTGTAAAATAGCAGCATACAGTGCAAAACTGCCAGCAATCTCTGCCACAACATTCAGTGGCATGCAAAAAAAGCCGGCATCGCTGGCTGGAAGGACTGGGGAGACGGGGTGGAGGTGGAGACGATGCGGAGAAGGAGGCGGGCACCAGATCGGCATTGTAAGCCGTCATGCCTGCAGAAGGAGCGGTGGAGGCGGAGACAGGGCGGAGGAGGAGGCAGGCACCAGAGCGGCATTGTAAGCCGTCTTGGCTACAGAAAGGGAGGCGGAGGCGGAGACCAGAGTGGCAGCATGAGACACAGCGTTGGAGGCGGTGGTGGAGACGGAGCGGCACAGAGTAAGGGGAATATGTAATGATTACATATTCCCCTTATGTGCCGCTCCGCCTCCAACGCTGCGTCTCAGGCTGCCACTCTGGTCTCCGCCCTGTCTCCGCCTCCCTTTCTGCAGCCAAGACAGCTTACAATGCCGCTCTGGTGCCCGCCGCCTCCGCTCGTTCTACATTGTAATGCCTGCTCAGACTAGCCACGCTGAAACCTGGCAAAATTGGGTGGCTGCTGTGCGGGCCACATTACAAGGTCCCGCGGGCCTTGTGTTTTGCCACCCCTGGCCTAGATTGTATAATAAGGCTTACCTGTAGGTAAAATGAATGTCTCCTAAACCTGTACGGTTTAAGAGATATTCGCTTTGCATGCAGCCGCTGACGTCAGCGGTGCATGCACTGTGAAGGTCTGGCAGACGCTGCTGGACCTTGCCGGAAAAAAAGTTTTCCTCGCAGATGCACGGGAGTGACATTGTTGTGGCTACGGCCACTCACGGCGCCAGAGCCACGAACCCGGAAGACATGGCGCGGACAGATATTGAGATCTAATTGTCTTGTAAGTATAAAATAAACTTTTTTTTTTTTTTGGGTGGTGGGTTCTATATTAAAAAAAAAAATATATATACTTGCTATGATAATAAAATAAATATATTATGTAAATATATTATGTGTGTATGTGTGTGTGTGTGTGTGTATATATATATATATATATATATATATATATATATATATATATATATATATATATATATATATATATATATATATATATATTCATATTCATAAATAATATATTTCTTTTAACGATAATATATATTTTTTTAAATATAGAACCCACCACCCAAAAAAAAATTATATATGTATGTGTGTGTATATATATATAAAATGTGGTTACTAATCTTATTCAGATATACAGGGGGGGGGGGGTTTTCTGTGGGTGTTTTTTTTTTTTCTTCTTCATCAGAAAATTAGTCAAAGTTTCAGCTTTTTTTTTTCTGTGCTGCTAAAAATACTGAGTTTGGGAAAATATGTCACAGTGTGACACTTTGCCCTGCTGGATATTATTGTGTGCCTGCTCCAAGTTATTCAGCAGCTGGAGAGGAAAGGCCACGGGACTCCCATGGCTCGGTGTCCATGTATGGGGCCCGTCTCCTCCCCCAGTGTGAAAACACAAGATATTTATATGTGCCGTGCATACAGGCAAATCTTCGCACCCCTTCACTGCCAGGGCGGCTTCATACAGGGGCCGAGAGAGAGAATTTATCTTGCAATTACTATTGAATTTTTATTTTTTTCTTTCTCGGTTTAGTTATAACAATGAGTGCAAAAGGAAGTATTGATCTTTTAAGTGACCCCGTCAAAAAATGACACCTACCTAAGAAAAAAGCCGAATTTTACATACGTTTCTGTCATCCCATTTGCTAAACAACTGTGTTGCTCCAAGAGCCAATCTGATTCAACAGCTGAGCCAGGCCCCTGTGGTTCCTCCTGCTGACCTCTAGTCGCCGCAAAACACAATGGTGATGTTAGGAGTCATCAGGGGGGACATGCTCCTTCACGCAACTCAGAAGTATGGAATTAAAGAGGAAGTAACCCCCCCGAGAAACGGGGGGGGGGGGAATAACCTGCAAGAGAAAGACATAATGAGCTAGTATGCATAGCTTACCTGAGATCTAAGCCCCCAAAGTCCTCCTCGTTCCCCTCCGCCACCGCCATGTCTCCTCGCATCTTCTTCCTGTTATCGCCGCTCCGGCGCTGTGAATGGCTGGAGCGGCGATGACGTCACTCCTGCCCAATGCGCAAAATCACGGCATTAACCCGATAATGCCATCGACAAAACGGCACTTTCAGTGCGCCTGCGCCGTTGTCTACACATCGGCGCCTGTCATTTCTGCAAATATCTTCTAAACCTTTTAGGTTTGGGAGATATTTGTTGCACCTACAGGGGGCCAGATGGAAATAATTAGATAGCACTACGTGGGTAAATTCTTCCTCATGATTTAACACTTACCTTATTCTTCGCTCTAGAAGACTCCCTCCGTCAATGCGACTGGTTCCCCCCCCCCCCATCATTGGTCTTCCCGGGAAGGAATAGTGCTGCCCCATCATTGGTGTTCCTGGGAGGAATAGTACTGCCCCATCACTGGTGTTACCGGGAAGGAATAGTGCTGCCCCATCATTGGTCTTCCCGGGAAGGAATAGTGCTGCCCCATCATTGGTGTTCCTGGGAGGAATAGTACTGCCCCATCACTGGTGTTACCGGGAAGGAATAGTGCTGCCCCATCATTGGTGTTCCCGGGAAGGAATAGTGCTGCCCCATCATTGGTGTTCCCGGGAAGGAATAGTGCTGCCCCATCATTGGTGTTCCCGGGAGGGATAGTGCTGCCCCATCATTGGTGTTCCCGGGAGGGATAGTGCTGCCCCATCATTGGTGTTCCCGGGAAGGAATAGTGCTGCCCCATCATTGGTGTTCCCGGGAGGGATAGTGCTGCCCCATCATTGGTGTTCCCGGGAGGGATAGTGCTGCCCCATCATTGGTGTTCCCGGGAAGGAATAGTGCTGCCCCATCATTGGTGTTCCCGGGAAGGGATAGTGCTGCCCCATCATTGGTGTTCCAGAGAAGGACGAGTGCTACCCCATCATTGGTGTTCCCGGGAAGGAATAGTGCTGCCCCATCATTGGTGTTCCCGGGAAGGAATAGTGCTGCCCCATCATTGGTGTTCCCGGGAAGGAATAGTGCTGCCCCATCATTGGTGTTCCCGGGAAGGGATAGTGCTGCCCCATCATTGGTGTTCCAGAGAAGGACGAGTGCTACCCCATCATTGGTGTTCCCGGGAAGGAATAGTGCTGCCCCATCATTGGTGTTCCCGGGAAGGAATAGTTCTGCCCCATCATTGGTGTTCCCGGGAAGGAATAGTGCTACCCCATCATTGGTGTTCCCGGGAAGGAATAGTTTTGCCCCATCATTGGTGTTCCCGGGAGGAATAGTGCTGCCCCATCATTGGTGTTCCCGGGAGGAATAGTGCTGCCCCATCATTGGTGTTCCCGGGAAGGAATAGTGCTGCCCCATCATTGGTGTTCCCGGGAAGGAATAGTGCTGCCCCATCATTGGTGTTCCCGGGAATGAATAGTGCTGCCCCATCACTGGTGTTCAGGGGAAGGAATAGTGCTGCCCCATCATTGGTGTTCCTGGGAGGAATAGTGCTGCCCCATCATTGGTGTTCACGGGAGGAATAGTTTTGCCCCATCATTGGTGTTCCCGGGAGGAATAGTGCTGCCCCATCATTGGTGTTCCCGGGAAGGAATAGTGCTGCCCCATCATTGGTGTTCCCGGGAAGGAATAGTGCTGCCCCATCATTGGTGTTCCCAGGAAGGAATAGTGCTGCCCCATCATTGGTGTTCCCGGGAAGGAATAGTGCTGCCCCATCATTTGTGTCCCCGGGAAGGAATAGTGCTGCCCCATCATTGGTGTTCCCGGGAATGAATAGTGCTACCCCATCATTGGTGTTCCCGGGAAGGAATAGTGCTGCCCCATCATTGGTGTTCCCGGGAGGAATAGTGCTGCCCCATCATTGGTGTTCCCGGGAGGAATAGTGCTGCCCCATCATCGGTGTTCCCGGGAGGAATAGTGCTGCCCCATCATTGGTGTTCCCGGGAGGAATAGTGCTGCCCCATCATTGGTGTTCCCGGGAAGAATAGTGCTGCCCAATCATTGGTGTTCCCGGGAAGGAATAGTGCTGCCCCATCATTGGTGTTCCCGGGAAGGAATAGTGCTGCCCCATCATTGGTGTTCCCGGGAAGGGATAGTGCTGCCCCATCATTGGTGTTCCAGAGAAGGACGAGTGCTACCCCATCATTGGTGTTCCCGGGAAGGAATAGTGCTGCCCCATCATTGGTGTTCCCGGGAAGGAATAGTGCTGCCCCATCATTGGTGTTCCCAGGAAGGAATAGTGCTGCCCCATCATTGGTGTTCCCGGGAAGGAATAGTGCTGCCCCATCATTGGTGTTCCCGGGAAGGAATAGTGCTGCCCCATCATTGGTGTTCCCGGGAATGAATAGTGCTACCCCATCATTGGTGTTCCCGGGAAGGAATAGTGCTGCCCCATCATTGGTGTTCCCGGGAAGGAATAGTGCTGCCCCATCATTGGTGTTCCCGGGAGGAATAGTGCTGCCCCATCATTGGTGTTCCCGGGAGGAATAGTGCTGCCCCATCATTGGTGTTCCCGGGAAGGAATAGTGCTGCCCCATCATTGGTGTTCCCGGGAAGGAATAGTGCTGCCCCATCATTGGTGTTCCCGGGAAGGAATAGTGCTGCCCCATCATTGGTGTTCCCGGGAGGAATAGTGCTGCCTCATCATTGGTGTTCCCGGGAGGAATAGTGCTGCCCCATCATTGGTGTTCCCGGGAAGAAATAGTGCTGCCCCCATCACTGGTGTTCCCGGGAAGGAATAGTGCTGCCCCATCATTGGTGTTCCCGGGAAGGAATAGTGCTGCCCCATCACTGGTGTTCCCGGGAAGGAATAGTGCTGCCCCATCATTGGTGTTCCCGGGAAGGAATAGTGCTGCCCCATCATTGGTGTTCCCGGGAAGGAATAGTGCTGCCCCATCATTGGTGTTCCCGGGAGGAATAGTGCTGCCCCATCATTGGTGTTCCCGGGAGGAATAGTGCTGCCTCATCATTGGTGTTCCCGGGAAGGACTAGTTCTGCCCCATCATTGGTGTTCCCGGGAAGGAATAGTGCTGCCCCGTCAGTGGTGTTCCCGGGAGGAATAGTGCTGCCCCATCATTGGTGTTCCCGGGAGGAATAGTGCTGCCCTGTCAGTGGTGTTCCCGGGAGGAATAGTGCTGCCCCATCATTTTCATTATTACTTTAACCACTTGCTTGCTGGGCACATATACCCCCCTCCTGCCCAGGTGAAATTTCAGCTTTCGGCACTGCGTCGCTTTAATTAACAATTGCGCGGTCGTGCGACGTGGCTCCCAAACAAAATCGACGTCCTTTTTTCCCCACAAATAGAGCTTTCTTTTGGTGGTATTTGATCGCCTCTGCGGTTTTTATTTTTTGCGCTATAACCAAAAAAGAGCCACAATTTTGAAAAAAATACAATATTTTTTACTTGTTGCTATAATAAATATCCCAATTTTAAAAAAAAAAACATACATTTTTTTTCTCAGTTTAGGCCGATACGTATTCTTCTACATATTTTTGGTAAAAAAAAAAAAAAAAAAACGCAATAAGCGACTGGTTTGCGCAAAAGTTATAGCGCCTACAAAATAAGGGACAGAATTATTATTTTTTATTATTTTTTTTTTTTTACTAGAAATGGCGGCGATCTGCGATTTTTATTGGGACTGCGACGTTATGGCGGACACATCGGACACTTTTGACACATTTTTGGCACCATTCACATTTATACAGAGATCAGTGCTATAAATATGCACTAATTACGGTATAAATGTGACTGGCACTGAAGGGGTTAACACTAGGGGGTGAGGAAGGGGTTAAATGTATTCCCTGCATAGTGTTCTAACTGTAGGTGGAAGGGGGGTGACTGGGGGGGATGACCGATCTATGTCTCTATGTACAAGAGACACAGATCGGTCTCCTCTCTCCAGAGACAGGACGCTGTCTCTGTGTGAGCCGGCAATGAGAGATGATCTCATATGTAAACATATGAGATCATCTCTCATTGGCCGCACAGATCGCATCGCAAACGGCCACTCTGATTGGCCGTTCGCGGCGATCTGTGATTGCCTGTGTCCAAGGGACACGGCCAACACAGAGTTTCCCCGCTGCGCGCTCTGAAGCACGCGCGGGGAACGCGCAAAGGGGCGGACGTCAATTGACATCCACTTGGATTTTCGGATCCGCGCTGTAGCCGTCATTTGACTATAGCGTGGATCCCAAGCGGTTAAATAAACCAAAAAATTGCATATTACTTTTATTTTATCCGATTTAATCGAAACAATAATCTGCCAACTAATCGATTATGAAACTAATCGTTCGTTGCAGCCCTTAAAATATGTATTTTTTTTTTTTGGGGGGGGGGGGGGGGGTGGTATGTAGGAATGTGCCCATGATATTCTAATAGATATGGCTTTATAAATGTTTTTTACATGATGCAAGCACCAGGAGGGTTAATAATCGTGTTCTGCATAGAATCCATACCTCCAGATATACATCTGAGCCCGGCTTTGTTGTTGAGGAAAATCTACAAGGCATCTGAAACATGCAATGTTATTTTTACAGCCGGGCAGGCAGCTGACTCTCTTATTTTCCTCGCTGGATGCTGGTGGATTGGAGCCACTCTCCTACAGCCCTATAGAAGTATTTATAGAGGGGGGGGGGAGTGAAAGTTGTGCCGTATTTTCCTATCTGCGTGAGTAATATGGGAAAAATTATTCATTTCTGGAGAATTGGCGCACGCTCGGATAGTATAGGGGTGCACCCGGCGCGGCGTTAGAGGAGATCTGTGGCGTTCTGCTGCCCGAGGAAGCTTTGCTTTATGGAATCTCCGCTGACTTCAAATTTCCTTCTAGTGTCTAAGAGGATGGCAGCGGTCCAACATTAACAATCCACATAGCAGAGTGAGGAGGCGGCAGCTCGCCGGGCTGCTGAGCACAAATTCATGCTAGCCTTGTGCACAGCTTTAGGTAAGTTCAATCTAAAGATTCTGTCCTGTTTTTACAAAAGGTTTGGGGGGGCTGCTTGTCCCGTTCTCATTTTGCTGGAGCTGACGAGTGTCCTGCAGGGCATGCTTGGACATGTAGTTCCTCTAATCTTGGAGACCTGTATGCACCTGATTTGTACCTTTTCTTTAAAAATTCTGCACACTCCTTTTTTTGTATTTTTTTTGTTTTTGTTTTTTTACTTTTTTCTTAGTTGGGGTTGTAACTTTAAGTATAACTAAAGACAAAACATTTTTAATTCAGTTTTAGAATGCTGGGAAGGGTTTCATCAATTATTTATTTTATTTTTGCAGTTTGTGTCCCATTGGGGAGATTTCGATTTTTTTTTCCTGAAGACGCAATTGGAAGGGGAATTCCCTCTAAGGCTCCATTCACACCTAGACGTATGTTACCGCGGCGTATTTTGCCGCGACAAATTGCGGCGTTTTGTCCCGCGATTTGCCGCGACAAAACGCGGTAAAATACGCCGCGGTAACATACACAGGAGGGGTGACAACATTGTCAGCTATGGCCGAAAGCCGCCTGAAAAAAAGGTCTGGGACTTGTTTTCAGGCGGCAGGCGTACGGCGGTCGTCGTGGAGATGTGAACCATCTCCATAGCCGACAATGTAAACTCACCCCTCCAGCGTATATGGGGCTGCTGCGGCGTCGCGCTACAGGCATATTTACGCCTAGGTGTAAATGGGCACTAAGGCTCCATGCACACTGAAGCTGATAAAAGCTCAAAAAAAAACGCCAGTAGCTTTGCAGGGAGCCTTTCAAAGTTTTTTTTACCGTTTTTGCAATAGCTTTAATCAGCGTTTTTGAGTGTAGCTTTTTTTTTTTTTTTTACCTTTTTTTTTTTTTTTCAATGGATAAAAAGCTTTTTTGAGCGTTTTTCGGCCTTTTTGCAGTTTTTAGCGTTTTTTTCGCCAATAAACGGCACTTTGAACCCAAATTTCGGGCGTTCAGAAAAAAGCCAATAAACTCCAAAGCTCATTAACACTAAAAAATGCCCAGGTGTGTATAGGCTAACATAGAGTTCAGTTTATGGGCTTTAAAAAAAAGCCAAAACGCCAATAAACTGCAGTTTATCAGCTTCAGTGTAAAGGCTCCAATCACACTGAAGCTGATAAAAGCTATAAAAAAAACGCCAGTAGCTTTGCAGGGAGCCTTTTAAAGTTTTTAGCGTTTTTGCAATAGCTTTAATCAGTGTTTTTCGGGGTTGTTTGTTTTTTTTTTTTTTTTTTTTACTTTTTTTAATGGATTAAAAACTGCAAAAAAAACGCTGTCACTTGCGTTTTTGAGCGTTTTTCTGCGTTTTTCAGTGTTTAGCGTTTTTTTTTCCGCCGAAAAACGGCACTTTGAACGCAAATTTCGGGCGTTCAGAAAAAAGCCAATAAACTCCAAAGCTCATTAACACTAAAAAACGCCCAGGTGTGCATGGGCTCATAGGCTAACATAGAGCTCAGTTTATGGGCTTTAAAAAAAAAAGCCAAAACGCCAATAAACTGCAGTTTATCAGCTTCAGTGTGCATGGAGCCTTAAGGCCTTAAGGCTCCATGCACACTGAAGCTGATAAAAGCTATAAAAAAAACGCCAGTAGCTTTGCAGGGAGCCTTTCAACGTTTTTTTTAGCGTTTTTGCAATAGCTTTAATCAACGTTTTTCAGTGTAGCTTTTTTTTTTTTTTTACTTTTTTTTCAATGGATTGAAAACCGCCAAACGCTGGCACTGGCGTTTTTGAGAGTTTTCAAGCGTTTTTCTGCGTTTTGCTGCATTTTGCATTTTTGAGAGTTTTTTTCGACAAAAAACAGGACTTTGAACGCAAATTTCGGGCGTTCAGAAAAAAGCCAATAAACTCCAAAGCTCATTAACACTAAAAAAATGCCCAGGTGTGCATGGGCTCATAGGCTAACATAGAGTTCAGTTTATGGGCTTAAAAAAAAAAAAAAGCCAAAACGTCAATAAACTGCAGTTTATCAGCTTCATGGAGCCTAAAGCCTCGTACACACGCACGGTTTTCTCGGCAAGAAAACTTCTGGCAGAGTAAACGGAGCGTGTATACGCGGCTTTAAGAAAACTGCCCAGAATCTCGACAAGAAAAATAGAGAACCTGCTCTCTGTTTTCTCGTCGTGATTCTCTGCAGTGTTTTCCTGCCGAGAAACCCAGGCGTCTGTATGCTTACCTGTCGCCGTGGAAACCCGAAAATGACTTTGACGCGTGCGCGGTAGCTTCCAAGGAAGAGGTAGGGGTGTAGCAAGATGGCGGTGACGGCATCGAATGTGACGAGCGCATGCTCGTGGTAGTCGATGACGTCACGGCGTTCTTGCCATTCAAAAGAACAGCGGTTATTTTGAATAGAGTGTGTGTACACGCGGCCGGCAAGAGAATCTTGCCAAGGATGTCGTCAGGAAAAAACAACGTTTTTTTTTTTCCTGACGAGATTCTGGGCCGTGTGTACAGGGCTTAAGGCTTGGTTGAAATGTGACCAAGCGCGGGCACGTTCAGGGCAGCACCTTTAATGACTCGGAGTGCCCTACATGTGAGAAACATGGAAAATAAAACCCAGACACATGGTGCGTTTGCAGATGCATAGGGTCTATTAATTCCCCCGCCGCGTGGCAGCGCATTTCCCTGTATGTCAGGATAGCGCGTGATTTTGCGCGTTAACCAGCAGTAATGTGAACCCGCTATTTGTGTTTCGGGGACTAACTTATGTTTTGGATTTTACTTTTTCTGTCCCGGTGTTGATAAATACAAAAGGGGCGAATTTCCACAGTGGGGACCCAGACAGTAATGAATACCTGACAGGGGTTCTAAGCCAATCACACGCTATTCAAAGCTGCAAACAAGGTTTGGCATTAGATGTACTTTTTTTTTTGTTTTGTTTTTTTGTCCCTCCTTTTTTATATCATAATCATTCACAACTGATAGTCTTATGCTGCGTACACGCAACCGTTTTTCATGTCATGGAAATAAACTGTTTTTTTCTTGACGTGATCCTTGTCAAGCCTGCCTTGCCTACACACGATCGTGAAAAAAAAAGCTCTAGCAAAGCGCGGTGACGGACAACACGTACGACGGCACTATAAAGGGGAAGTTCCATTCGAATGGCGCCACCCATAAACCAGCAGTGACTGTGGAACCGATTATCTGAGTTTCCATTGATGCTTAGGAAACTCGCTTTGATATACAAGTGCTTTGGATTACAAGCATGCTTCTGGAACGGATTATGCTTGTAAATCCAAGGTACTACTGTACCTGCATATGACCTGGTATAAGCCTCTTGTAGTCCCTGTACAGCAGGGCTGGAGTGTGAGGGGAAGAAGCAGCACAATGAGCCAAGCAGGGCTGTCTTAATGAGTGGGCACTGCCCAGGGGCCTCAGCTGCATCGGGGGCCTGCACTTTCCCCAAAGCAGCTTGTCCTTGAGCCCACGCTGCCCCAAAATTGGAGGTATATCTGGGGTGTAGAGGGGCCATAGTGATGGGGAGGCATCAATCTAGCAGATATATGTACAGGACAGCTTTGTTACTTTATGTATGTAGTATTTTCCCACTGTTTGCTCTACAGAATGATTGTTTATGTAGTTAATGCGGAGCTCCACCCAAAGGGGAAGCTCCGCTTGTCTGCCTTCTACCTACTTGATGTCTGTTTACCTTTAAATAGCACACGCCCCTTAGAATTAGGCGGGCTTGCGCCGGACGGTGCCGGCGTAAGTTTTCACGCAAGTGCTTGGTGAATCAGGCACTTGCGATGAAAACTTGCAGCGGTGTAACGTATATACGATATGTTACACCGCCGCAATTCTTTATGAATCTGGCCCAATGTCTTTCGATATTTTGTCTTTGGGGTTGGCTCTGATTGGTAGTAAATCATGGGAGATATTTGCTTCTTTTTGTAAGTATAAAGTTGAGGTTTCCTAACCCCTGAGCTCTGTGTCTGTTGGTAACGTTCTAATTTACTCAGACCAGGAATTGTATGTTTGTGAGAACGGAATGCCAGTATTTTGTCTAGCTTCAATCCTAAATTGATTGGCCTTTGCATGGGCTGATGACATAGCCTAATGGTCCTTTCACACTAGCCTGGGGTCCTTTTTGTCTTTTTTTTTTTTTTTTCTGGTGGTGAGTGACTAGCACGATACATTCTTTCAGCAATGTTTTTAATTTTTTTATATTTTTTGAATTTATTTAAGAGTATACAAAGTTAGTGCAGTGTGTTGCAAAAACCTGTCACGTGATCAGTCTGTACTCTTTGATCCTCAGGATTGGAGCATATCCTGTGCCTGTGGATACGCACAAATTGGGAGACAGGTAAATTCTTGCATAAATGTTTTAGCATACAGAGATGCAATGTGGCATTCCTGTCTGTAGGTTAACTGTGGAGATTGTTGGAAGTCTTATTTTTCCTGGCCAAAAGAAACTGTGATATCAAGGAAAGCAACAGATGACCTAGAAGAGAATGGGTTCAAATCTGTGTTATTATTTCAGCTACTTATTTAGCGTTGTCAATTTACGCAGTGCTTTACATACACATTGTACATTCACATCAGTCCCTACCCTCAAGGAGCTTTCAACTTAAAGCGGGAGTTCACCCAATCAAGTTTTTTTTTCTCTTTTCCCCTTAGATTGATGCTCGTTTTGTCTAGGGGAATCGGCTAGTTGTTTTAAAATATGAGCCGTACTTACCGTTTTCGAGATGCATCTTCTCCGTCGCTTCCGGGTATGGGTCTTCGGGACTGGGCGTTCCTTCTTGATTGACAGTCTTCCGAGAGGCTTCCGACGGTCGCATCCATCGCGTCACTAGTAGCCGAAAGAAGCCGAACGTCGGTGCGGCTCTATACTGCGCCTGCGCACCGACGTTCGGCTTCTTTCGGAAAGTCGTGACGCGATGGATGCGACCGTCGGAAGCCTCTCGGAAGACTGTCAATCAAAATAGGAACGCCCGCTCCCGCAGCCCATACCCGGAAGCGGCGGAGAAGATGCATCTCGTAAACGGTAAGTACGGCTCATATTTTAAAACTAGCCGATTCCCCTAGACAAAACGAGCAGGAATCTAAGGGGAAAAAGTGTCATGTGCGGGTGAACCTGCGCTTTAAAGCGGAAGTAAACCCATGCATAAAACAGTTACCTATGGCAGTTGTAGATTAAACAGAGGCCAAGATGGCAGCTTCCTTGGCTAAAAACGATAGGGGGGTTTACTACCACTTTAAGGTCACTAACACGCATTCATACATATACTAGGACCAATTTAGACAGGATCCAATTAACCTACCAGCATGTGTAAAGGCCTGTACACACGATCGGCTATTCCAACAACAATTGTCCGATGGATGTGTTTTCTCTGATAATTCGACCGTGTATGCTCCATCGGGTAATTGTTGCCGGATTTTTATGCTCTCAAATTGTCCAACAACAAATGTGTTCCGTCAGATTATCCAATCGTGTGTACACAAATTAGTCGGACTAAAATCCAAAGTACAAACATGCATGCTCTGAGCCAATGCTAACCATCAGACAACATTAGCAGAAGTTGCCCAAAGGGTGGCGCTAAAGAGCTGAAAAAAAAATGTAGTTTAATGTATGTTGGCTGAAAATGTTCTGCTTGTCTGTATGCAGAACAAGTTCACAGACAAGACCCTTCGAACAAAAATTCACAGATTTGTCCAATGAGAGTTCGATCGTGTGTACGAGGCTTTAGGGTGTGAGTGAATTAGACCTGAAATCAGTTGAGGGTGCTTTTTTATGTGTGTGTGTATATATATATATATATATATATATATATATATATATATATATATATATATACACATACATACATACATACATACATACATACATACATACATACATAAATTTTTTCGGACTTTGTTTTAGCTAATTGAAGATAGTTACGAGTAACGGCACATTTGAAGCGCTCCCATTGAAGTCTATTGGGGCCAAAAACGTACGACCATGTCCCAAGAGAGCTAATGTACCGTAATTTATCTGAGCGTTGAGGGACAATACACTGATCATATGTGAACAAGCACAATAGATTAACATGCGTCAAAAGCTGAAATGCTTCTGGAAAAAAGCAAAGAAAATAACTAATTCCAAACCACAAAAGAAACGTCATCTATATACCCAAACCATGTATGAACATGGTTCTGGTAGATGGTTAGTTTCTCAAGTGACTAAACAGATGTGTGAAAGTCATTGAAGGTCCACCACCTCCCATCCACAGAGCACTTCTTTTTTTTTTTACAGAAAGTGATTGTACAGCTTTTATGAATTGAGCAGAAGGGACGGGCATAGTCTGCAATTTTGTCGAGTGCCAGTATTTTATATTACCTCCCTCTGCACCGGAAGATTACAGCTGCAAAGATAGTGGGGGGGGGGGGGGGTGGGAATAGAGGAATGAACATTTCAGTGATGCTGCCACCAGCACAAGGGATACTTCTTATTCAATGTACCGTATATACTCGAGTATAAGCCAAATTTTTCAGCATATTTTTTGGTGCTGAAAATGCACCCCTCGGCTTATACTCGAGTCACCTTTTTGCGCCTGATCTCCCGGACTTTGTAGCCCCACTCTTTCTCTAGAAGTGTGCAAAGTTTGTTGTACGGCAGACCTATGGCCGGGGAGCACAGATTTTTTTCAAAGCCGGGCACCCCTTCCATAGACTCCCATGTTAAACTGTAATTTATCTGGTGACTTTGAGGACCCGGTACCGGCTGGTCATGGGTCTCCTGGACCCGAAACTTACCACACATGTAGCCACATTTCTCCTCTACAAGTGTGCAAAGTTTGTTTTCTGGGGGACCTACGGATGTGGAGTACTGATTTGTTTTAAAGCCAGCACTTCTTCCATAGACTCCCATGTTAAACTGTAATTTCTCTGGTGACTTTGGTAACCCGGTACCGGCTGGTCATAGGTCTCCTGGACCCGAAACTTGGCACACATGTAGCCCCATTTCTCCTCTATAAGTGTGCAAAGTTTGTTTTCTGGGGGACCTACGGCTGGGGAGCACTGATTTTTTTTTTAAAGACAGCACCTCTTCCATAGACTCCCATGTTAAACATCAGTCTAGGCATGGGCACAGTGAGGCATGGGCACAGTGAGGCATGCACATGGGCACAGTGAGGCATGCAGATGGACACCCTAGGCTTATACTCGAGTTAATACGTTTTTCCCATTTTTTTGTGGTAAAATTAGGTGCCTCTGCTTATATTCAGGTTTGTCTTATACTCGAGTATATACGGTAACTACCATCCCTTGTGCTGGTAAAAGAAAAAAAGCATTAACTAATCTTAAGCTTTAAAGCCGAGTTCCACCTAAAAATGGAACTTCCGCTTAACCCACTCCTTGCCCCCTTACATGCCACATTTGGCATGTAATTTTTTTGGGGGGGAGTGAGGGCTTCAGGAGAAGGGGACTTCCTGTCCCACTTCCTCCTTCCGCCGAGGGGCTGGAAAGGCGATTAGCTTAATCGCCTTCTTGCAGCCCCTCCCTGTAGGCGAGCGCCTGTCCAATCGGACCGCGCCGCTCGCGCATGCGCAGTGGGTGCCCGGCCGTGAACCTGAAAGCTGTCACTGCCGGGTGCCCGCACTAGGAATGAAGACGCCGGCCGGTGAGGGGGGGCGAGGAGCGGAGCCCCGGTTGGCGCGTCGCTGGAGCCGTGGAGCAGGTAAGTGTCTGTTTATTTAAAGCCAGCAGCTACACTTTTTGTAGCTGCTGACTTTTAATAAACTTAAAAAAAGGCTGGAACACCCCTTTAATGTTCTTTACACATTTGCACACAGAGCATGACATTGGGGGTTATTTACGAAAGGCAAATCCACTTTGCACTACAAGTGAAAACTACAAGTGCAAAGTGCACCTGAAAGTGCACTTGGAGGTGCAGTCGCTGTAAATCTGAGGGGTAGATCTGAAATGAGGGGAAGCTCTGCTGATTGTATTATCCAATCGTGTGCAAGCTAAAATGCTGTTTTTTATTTTCCTTGCACGTCCCCCTCAGATCTACAGCGACTGCACTTGCAGTGCACTTGTAGTTCGCACTTGTAGTGCAAAGTGGATTTGCCTTTTGTAAATAACCCCCAATGTCACTTTGTGTGGAGACGTGCTTGATCTTTACGTTCTTTCCATCTCGCCAGAGTATTCAATGTGTCTGACTAAGAGCCGGTTCACACTGGGTCGCGTCCCATTTAATGCAATGGAACCGTTGTAATGGGAGCGACGCAAGTCGCTCCGACTTAGAAAAAGGTTCTTGCACGACTTCGGGGGCGGCTCGGGGCGACCTGCATTGACTTTCTATACAGGAGTCGTTTTGCAGAGTTGTGCCGCGGAAGTGTGAACCGGCTCTTATGTTCTTTACTTCTTTTTGTTTGCATCTACCCAACTAGTTTCACAACTTTCCCAACACCTTAAAAGTAAAACCTCTTTCTAGACTAGCTCTTACTTTGTGTGTGTGTGTGTGTGTGCGCGTTTTGTGTATTTTGCACTTTGGCCTAAATATTTGTAACTGCCTTCATGACCATACACATGACATTTCTGCCATTCCTTGAGCTGCGTATCTCCACTCTCATATCGGTGATGAAGTCTTTGCTACAATATTATTCTGGGCCATGCAGAGGCGTATCTAGTGAAAATGGCGCCTATGGCAAGCACTGAAACTGCGCCCCCTGTCAAAACATTTGAAACCTTTCAGATAACCAGGGACAGGGAGGGACGCAGTGCGACGAGGACAGAGAGGGACACTGGGGACCACTGGCATCTGGTGCTGAATTTTTTTTGGGGCGGCGCAAACAAACTGAAACAAAAATCAATTACAGCCACTGTGCCCATCAAAAGCAGCCACTGTGCCAATCAAACACAGCCACTGTGCCATCAATGGCCAGTCATCGGCCGTCATGGGGGCGCCTGTCACTCCCCTCCCCAGGCCAAGATGCAATATTGGCAATTGCTGTGCTGGCGCCACGCTTCAGCAGACCGGCTGCAACGCGGGGGAGCTACATTAGTGCGGGAGGTGGCCGCAGGAGGACGGGTGGGATTGTTTTTCGTGTGGGGGGTAGGTTTTTGCCGCCCCCCTCCCCATGGCACTTGCCATGGCTGCCATAACCTAGATACGCCACTGGGGCCATGTTGTTCCTGGGTGGCTACAACATGCAGAGAGACAGACATATTGCTGGAAATGTAGTATGCCTGGCTAACTTTGACATTTAATATTTATGTGAGTTTATGTAAGCTCTCAGGGGGAGATTTACTAAAACTGGAACACATCGATTCTGGTGCAGCTGAGCATAGTGATCAATCCGCTTCTTATTTAATCTTGTTCAATGTGGGCCCCTTTCACACGGTCAGACCGTTCAGGTCCGCCTGTCATATTTGTCGGCGGACTGAAACGGCCGCTCCATACGTCTCTATGGAGCGTTGTATGTCAGTGGAGACATGTCCGCTGACATCCATCCCGATCCGCTAAAATCGGAAGGATGGCGATATGTCCCCATCCGTCCATGGGCGGATCGGATCTGTCCGTTTTCATCAGATTTCTCCATAGGAGACAGCGGCGCTGCACAAGCCCCTCCCCGCTCAGTGAGCAGAGAGGGACTTGTCATCCGCCGGCTCTGCGGAGAGATCTTCCGCTGAGCTGGCGGACACCGCTGAGATCGAGTCCACCTAGTGTGAAAGGGGCCTAAGGCTCCGTTCACACTAATGCGTTTTTTGATGCATTTTGCAGAATTTTTTTTTAACATGGTTTCCTATGGAACATGTTCACATCAATGCTTTTTTGTGCCTCTGCGTTTTTGGAAAGGGTCGGGGACTTTTTCCCCACAAAAAGCAGCGTTTTGCATGTACTAGAATTTCAATGGACCTGCATCCAAAACACGAGTACGGCGATTTTTGCCGTGGTTTTCTTTTTTATTTTTTTAAACCTGTTTATAGCTGGTTGTTAAAGGAAATTAAAATGTAAAAAAAAAATTGCTGGCTAAAAAAAAAGCGCTTTGAAAGTGCAGCAAAACTGGTCTTTTTCACGTGACCTCGAAAAGCGCCGCAAAAAGGACTGGCGCTTCTTCCGAGCCTATAGATGTCCATGTTCATATGTCTGGGGAGCGACAGGTGTTCAGTGCAGCCAGTCTGTCAAAATCAATGACAAGCTGAAATACGCGGCAGCTGTACAGATCTTCCTGGACATCCCAATGTTTACATCTGTTCAGGGATGGACACACAGCTGGGTTGAGTTTTAAATATACCATTTGAAAATGTTTGGTTTTTCTCTTCAGGAAGTGCAAAAAAATACATGTTGGTCATGCCTAAAATTAACTATTGTGGTTCTAAAGTCTTAAAGCGGAGCTCCACCCTAAAGTGGAACTCCCGCTGATCGGAACCCTCCCCCCCTCCGGTGTCACATTTGACATTTTTCAGGGGGGAGGGGGGTGCAGATACCTGTCTAAAGACAGGTATTTGCACCCACTTCCGGCCACACAGTCTGCGGGTAGACTGCGGGCAGAACGTAAGTTCCCCCATACTGCACTAAGGTAAAGGAAGCTATTTAGGGGGAAAAAATTACCTTTACAACCCCTTTTAAAAAGTCAGACAAATTATCAGCCCCTGATATTTACAGACCGTTGTAAAAATAGATTTTGGCAACCCTGCCCAGTGACAACCGTTTCGTTAGGTAGGAACCTCAATTAGCTTCACAGGCAGACAGGGGCGGACCGACAACTTATGGGGCCCCCGGGCAATAGCAGATTATGGGGCCCTGGGCTTACAGATGGCCACCATGCCAGGAGGCAATGCAGAGGCGGGGCAGCTACAATCTCAGGATTTTCACATCAGAAGCATGTCGGTTTCAGACATATCAGGGACAGATGTAAAAAAAAAAAAACTGATTTTTTACATACTGTCCCTGGTTTTACTGAGCCTAGCAACCCTGATGGGGCCCCCGGGCAGTGCCCGAGTGCCTCAATGGTTAGTCAGCCTCTGCAGGCAGAAATCTAAATGTATCACTCTACCCATATAGGTAGATTCAAGTAGATGTGCCTAAACTTGCAGCGGCGTAGCTTAGTGTGTTTAGGCTACGCCACCGTAAGTTAGCGAGGTGAGTACATGATTCACAATGTACTTACCTGCTAAGTTACGGCGGCGTAGCCTAAATCGGCGGGCGTAAGGGCGCCAAATTCAAATGTGTGGAAGGGGGCGTGTTTTATGTTAATAAGGCTTGACCTTACGTTTTTTTCGAACTGCGCATGCACCGGGAGCCTACATTTCCCAGTGTGCATTGCGGCTAAGTACGCCACACGGGCCTATTGATTTCGACGTGGACGACGTAAATCCAGAATTTTGACGCGGGAACGGCGGCCATACTTAACATTACTATTCCATTAGGACTAAGCTCTAACTTTAGGCGGCCTATCTCTAACGTAAACGGCGTAAAAGTACTGCGTCGGCCGGGCGTACGTTCGTGAATCGGTGTATCTACTCATTTACATATTCTACACCGACCGCAATGGAAGCGCCACCTAGCGGCCATCCGGAAAAATGGCAATCTAAGATAGGACGACGCAAGCCGTCGTATCTTAGATATGTTTAAGCGTATCTCTGTTTGAGAATACACTTAAACATAGGTCGGCGTAGATTCTGAGTTAGGTCGGCTTATCTACTGATAAGCCGGCCTAACTCTTACTGAATCTACCTAATAGAGTAGATGAAGACTAGGACCCCCATCAGCCCAGTTGTTGTCCCTCCTGGAGATTTCTCCTGGCTTCCCGTCTGGTAAAACGTTTGTCATCTGGACACAAAGTGAAGGAAAATCTCTCTTGTGGAACAGCGAATGCCTTTTCCATTCTATCCAAAAACTAAAAGCACAAGTCTGGGCAGGGCATTCGCTTTAATATGATAGTTTTTGCTGTAAATGTAATCTATAGTTTTATATCGGGATTGGAGAAGAAGTCCACTCTCGGGTCTCAGTTTTTCCGGCATTCCTGTGGTAGGATGTTTAGCTTCTGTCACTGCTTTCTGCTGCAGTACTTTTATCTCGTAGTAAACAGGCTCACAATTTAACTTCTGTAGCGGGTCTGCTGGAGGAGTACAGCCTTCCCTTTGTGAAAGGGGGGGGGGGGGGCACAGTGACAGCTGAAATGACATGCATATAGTAGATATCGCCACTGTGTCTTGTCAGAGGCTGACACTCAACACCTCTGTCCTCTCATTCTCTTTGCAGTACAATCCTAGAAGAGGAGAAGATTCAGCAAGAGGAGCGGATGAGAATGGAGTCCAGGAGGCAGGTGACGGTGTCCTGGGACTCGGCGGGGTCAGATGAGGCACCGCCAAAGGTCAGTAAATGAATTGTTCTCAAATTTAAATTGATTTTTCTTGTACATGATTGCATTTTTAAAATGCCACTGCAGGAGTGTTTTTCTCCCCTCCAGCAGGTTGTAGGTGGTGGGAAGGAAAATAATGGGTTTATTTTGCTTGGGTTCTATACAGACCTGGAATTTAGCAGAAGGATGACTAGAGCCCCTACTAATGGCCACAGCAGGTGTACATGGATGGTGGAAATTCCTCATAATGGGCACAGCAGGTGTACAGACTCAGGAACTCAGCCCAGGGATGGTGGAAACCCCTCATAATCGGCATAGCCGCTGTACAGACTCCGGAACTCAGCCCAGGGATGGTGGAAACCCCTCATAATGGGCACAGCAGGTGTACAGACTCAGGAACTCAGCCCAGGGATGGTGGAAACCCCTCATAATGGGCACAGCAGGTGTA
This sequence comes from Rana temporaria, assembly GCF_905171775.1. Lineage (NCBI taxonomy): Eukaryota > Metazoa > Chordata > Amphibia > Anura > Ranidae > Rana > Rana temporaria. The sequence goes on along the minus strand of NC_053493.1, from coordinate 410,218,161 downwards.
CAGACTCCGGAACGCAGCCCAGGGATGGTGGAAACCCCTCATAATGGGCACAGCAGGTGTACAGACTCAGGAACTCAGCCCAGGAATGGTGGGAACCCCTCATAATGGGCACAGCAGGTGTACAGACCTGGGAACTCAGCACAGGGATGGTGGGAATTACTCATAATGGGCACAGCAAATCTGCAGACCTGGAAACTCGGCACAGGGATGGTGCAAACCCCCCATAATGGGCAGAGGAGGTGTACAGACCTGGGAACTCAGCCCAGCGATGGTGGAAACCCCTCATAATGGGCATAGCAGGTGTACAGACCAGGTAACTCAGCACAGGGACTACCCCCGAAGGAGCTGCTGGTTTGTTTTGGGTGGAATGTTACCTTTGCATCTCCGCCATCTAGGGTACTTGATGAGAGTTGTAGTAAATGGAATGTCCACAGGTGTCTTTTCTGTGCTTTTTATTACCCAGCCGGGTAAAAACGATTAACAATAGAAAGGTGAAGGGATAGCAAATAGGATACAGCAGATTCAGGTGTAACTGCATACGGGAAACAGTCCTGCTTCCAACAACACTTTACTTTGCCACTCCAGCCGGAGCGGGTATAGCGCACCTGGACAGGCCTCTCTCACAAGCCTGACAGCCAGAGTCACTCGAACTCAGGATCAAGTCTCTGCCACAGACCCTCCCAAAAGAATGGAGACAATTATGGTCCAGAATCCTCTCTCTGTAGATTCAGCACCTGGATCTCCTTCAGGTAGTTTCTGCAAGTAAGACCCCTTTCACACTGACACGTTTTTCAGGCGCTGCTATACCGCCTGAAAAAATCGTGCCCTGCAGGCTTCAATGTGAAAGCCTGAAGGCTTTCACAATGAAGCGGTGCGCTAGCAGGACCGCTCCAAAAGTCCTGCTAGCCGCATCTTTGGAGCGGTATAGGAGCGGGGTGTTTACTGCTCTCCTATACTGCTCCTTCCCATTGAAATCAATAGGAAACCGCGGTAATACCGCCCGCAATGCGCCTCTTCGGCCGCACCCTTTTTCGGCCGCTAGCGGGGGTTAAAACCGCATCGCTAGCGGCCGAATATCGCGGTAAATACGACGGTATAGCGGCGCTAAAAATCGCGCCGCTATATCGTCACCGCACCTCCACTGCCCCATGTGAAAAGGGCCTTAGCGACTGACAGGCGACCAACATCTCCAACCTGTCAGATCCCCGGTAGTCCCCCGATGAATGGACAGGCCCCTCCTGGAACACCATCCTCATGCTTGGTATACTTCGGACAGACTCCTAATCGGTCAGCCTCCTCCAACTGGACGGACAGCTCGGGACCCCCTCCAAATTGGGGACCCTGTCAAACACTGGGCACAGCAGATCAGTTGCTCCGTGCCAACGTGGTCCCAGAACCAGGAACACTGCTACCCACGCACACCCTGGCCGGGAGGGCCATATGCGGGGGTGTTATGGAATGGCTACCCCAATGGTGGGCGCCACACAAGGAAGAAGACCTTGAGGCCATGGCGTCTGCCCCCTTTATACCCCTTCCCAGCATGCACAGCGAGGTGACCCACCCCTGACTGGCCTCCAAGGAGAGATACTCAGTCTCACTTGACCCCACTGCTGCCACCTGCCGTCCGGAGGGTGACCTGAGTCCCCAGACGAAAGGTTAGCCCACAATATAGCCAAGCTAAAACAGAGACCCAAATTTAAACAATCAAACTAAGTCAGAGCTAATTATTTCTCTGAATTCTCCTCCTAAATTGAACATAGCACCGGCTCTGAAAGTAGCCCGGCGCTACATGTACTATAGATTCTATGAATAAAAAGCGATCTGTGAATGGAGGAGGCCGACCACCCCACCAATACGCAATACCAGCGTGAAGATAGATCTTGGTAGTTATATGTGAGGGGGAAAACGGACATTTGATCATTTCTTTTTATACAAATGACTGTTTTTTTATTGGGTTTTATATACCCGACATTCTGTGTTTGCAACATTGTTGGCATCAGGGGCAAGCATCTTGACAGGTCCTGGTACTCCGTATACTGGTATGAGGATGGTTCTCTACAGTGGCGGTTCGTCCATAGAGGGCGCTGGAGCGCCACCCCCTCTGGCTCTCACCGCCACTGAGTCTAATAACATAGATTCATGCATTGCACGAATCTGTTATTGTCGCCGCTGCCGCCCACTATTCAGCTGGCCGGATGTTGAGCGCCAGCCAGCTGAATAACGGCAGCTGGTTGGCTGTACAGAAGTGCTTATCAGAGCCAGCGGCTCTGATAGGCTTTCCGAGTACAGCCCTCGGGTCCCCGGAAGCTTATCCTCGGAACGCACGGGGGGTGCGTTTCTTTGGATAAGACTGACAGGCGTCTCAGCCAATCAGGTTGGCCGGTTCTGGCTACCGGTAACCTGATTGACTGAAGCGTCATCGAGGGTGGGAGAAGACATCAAGGACGTGGATAGCTGACTCCAGTAAAGGTAAGTGCCGGGCAGGGGGGGAAAGAGGCATTTTACAGGGCACAGCGGCGACGAAGGGCACAGTGACATCAATGGGCACAGTGACATCAATGGGCACAGTGACATCAATGGGCACCGTGACATCAATGGGCACAGTGGCGACAATTGATGGCACAGTGGCGACAATTGATGGCACAGTGGCGACAATTGATGGCACAGTGGCGACAATTGATGGCACAGTGGCGACAATTGATGGCACAGTGGCGACAATTGATGGCACAGTGGCGACAATTGATGGCACAGTGGCGACAATTGATGGCACAGTGGCGACAATTGATGGCACAGTGGCGACAATTGATGGCACAGTGGCGACAATTGATGGCACAGTGGCGACAATCGATGGCACAGTGGCCGACAATTCATGACATGGCACAGTGGCGACAATTCATGGCACAGTGACTGCATTTGATGGCATGGCACAGTGGTGACAATTGATGGCACAGTGGCTGCGTTTGATGGCATGGAACAGTGGTGACAATTGATGGCACAGTGGCTGCGTTTGATGGCATGGAACAGTGGTGACAATTGATGGCACAGTGGCTGCGTTTGATGGCATGGAACAGTGGTGACAATTGATGGCACAGTGGCTGCGTTTGATGGCATGGAACAGTGGTGACAATTGATGGCACAGTGGCTGCATTTGATGGGCACAGTGAGGCTGCAATTTTTTTTTTCCGTTTGCGCCCCCCCAAAAATTTTGAGCACCAGCCGCCACTGGTTCTCTGTCTGTCCTAACTCTCCGTCACGCTTGAATTATCTCTCCGTCTATGACTAGAGTAGCCAAATGTCAATTATCCTCTCATCTATGACTGGCCTAATGTCATGGAAAAACGGAGCTAATCATGTCCTTGATGGTTTCGGTTGCATCAGAAAAGTGGACTCGTTATATGAATCATTTCTGGTATTATTTATAAGTTACAATAACCTGCCTGCCGGTGGATTCCTCTGGTGAATTCTTTGCTCTTCGTTGTAGGTTGTGTTTATTCATAGTTTCTAGACTTCCATCGCTAGGAGAATTTCCTCTCCGGAAGTTGCTGTCCTGATGTTTGACATAGTTTGGTGTTTTGTGAGGCCTGTCCCTGCAGAAGGACTCCATGTTACATCTGTAGGAAATGGTGTTGGTGATAACATTTTATGACCCGTATTTTTTTATCGTCACTAGAAGACAATTGTGTTAAACATTGTTCCATAGCTAATGTTGCCTTAGATCACTGCTTGTAAACATTACGTGAGGTCTTGTGCTTTGTGATGCACACCGGATGCAGTCCAGTGCGTTTTCTGCATCAAAAACGCGTTGGGGACAGTGTTTAACATGGATTCCCATCCAGTGCAGTCAAAAAAAAGTACAACTTGTTTTTTATTTTTTCTGAATGCAACACATCCGGAACGCTGCAACGTAATGCACATGTCCTCAAAAAGATATATATATATATATATTTTTTTTCTGCATGTATTCACATTTTATAAATGATAATCTTTAACATTTTCATGTACACTGTACCAAAAGTATTGGCACACCTGCACCTCAGGATAAACCACCCCCCCCTCCATCAGTACCGACTTCCCACTCAGAATAAACCACCCCCCTCCATCAGTACTGACTTCCCACTCAGAATAAACCACTTCCCTCCATCAGTACCGACTCCCCCCTTAGGATAAACCACTTCCCTCCATCAGTACCGACTTCCCACTCAGAATAAAAAAATATTTTGTTTATTTTTTGTGGTTGAACTGGATGGACTTGTGTCTTTTTTCAACCTGACTAACTATGTAACTCCCCTCCATCAGTACCGACGCCCCCCCTCGGGATAAACCACCCCCCTCTATCAGTACTGACTCCCCCCCTCGGGATAAACCACCCCCCTCTATCAGTACCGACTCCCCCCTTGGGATAAACCACCCCCCTCTATCAGTACCGACTCCCCCCTCGGGATAAACCACCCCCCTCTATCAGTACCGACTCCCCCCTTGGGATAAACCACCCCCCTCTATCAGTACTGACTCCCCCCCTCGGGATAAGCCACCCCCTCCATCAGTAGCGACTGCCCTCTCAGGATAAACCACCCCCCCTCCATCAGTACCGACTGCCCCCCAGGATAAACCACCCCCCTCAATCAGTACAGACTTCCCCCTCGGGATAAACCACCCCCCTCCATCAGTACCGACTCCCCCCTGGGGATAACCCACCTCCTTCATCAGTAGCGACTGCCCTCTCAGGATAAACCACCCCCCTCCATCAGTACCATCTCCCCTTCAGGATAAACCACCCCCCTCAATCAGTACAGACTCCCCCCTGGGGATAACCCACCTCCTCCATCAGTAGCGACTGCCCTCTCGGGATAAACCACCCCTTTCCATCAGTACCGACTCCCCCCTCGGCATAAGCCACCCCCTCCATCAGTACCGACTCCCCCCTCGGGATAAACCTCCCCCCTCTATCAGTACTGACTCCCCCCTCGGGATAAACCACCCCTCTCCATCAGTACCGACTCCCCCCTCAGAATAAACCACCCCCCTCTATCAGGACCGACTCCCCCCCTCGGCATAAGCCACCCCCTCCATCAGTACAGACTTCCCCCTCGGGATAAACCACCCCCCTCCATCAGTACCGACTTCCCCCTCGGGATAAGCCACCCCCTCCATCAGTAGCGACTGCCCTCTCAGGAAAAACCACCCCCCCTTATCCATCAGTACAGACCCCCCAGGACAAACCCTTAGAAAGGTGTTGCCCCCTCTGCGGGAGGGGGGAGGGGGGGTCAACAGGGTAGTAAAGGGAAAGCTGTTAAACGGGTCAGAGTTAAAAAAAAAAAAAAAAAAAAAAGATAAATGATTGATCAATTCTCATATCGTGGTGTTACGCTATGTCTACACTATTTCTTTACTTTATCCAAAGTTTTGGCTTCAGCTGCACTTTAAGACACACATTTCACATATTTTATTTGTAAAAAAAATATTGGAAAATCATTTTCCTTCCACTTCACATTTATCTTCCACTTTGTGTTACATAGTTACATAGTTAGTCAGGTTGAAAAAAGACGCAAGTCCATCCAGTTCAACCACAAAAAATAAACAAACAAAATAAAAAACACAGTGCAATCCCATACACCTAACTCCATACCCACAGTTGATCCAGAGGAAGGCAAAAAACCCCAGCAGAGCACGATCCAATTTGCAACAGCAGGGGAAAAAATTCCTTCCTGATCCCCCCGAGAGGCAATCTGATTTTCCCCGGATCAACTTTACCTACAAATCTTAATACTCAGTTATATTATGTACATTTAGGAAAGTATCCAGGCCTTTCTTAAAGCAATCTACTGAGCTGGCCAGAACCACCTCTGGAGGGAGTCTGTTCCACATTTTCACAGAAACCTTTCCGTATTTGGAGATGAAATCTCTTTTCCTCTAGATGTAAAGAGCGCCCCCTTGTCCTCAGTGATGACTGTAAAGTGAATAACTCAACACCAAGTTCACTATATGGACCTCTTATATATTTGTACATGTTGATCATATCCCCCCTTATTCTCCTCTTCTCAGGAGAGAATAAATTTAGTTCCTCTAATCTTTCCTCATAGCTGAGCTCCTCCATGCCTCTTATCAGTTTGGTTGCCCTTCTCTGCACTTTCTCCAGTTCTCCGATATCCTTTTTGAGAACTGGGGCCCAAAACTGAACTGCATATTGCAGATGAGGTCTTACTAATGATTTGTACATGGGGGGCAAAATTATGAATGAATGAATGAAAAACTTATAAAGCGCGGCGCATGCGAACTGAATCGCTTCTGGGCGATATCTCTGTGTTGATCTATCACATAAAATTATTTATGTTTTTGGTCGTTACATAACAAAATGTGAAACATTTTCAAGGGGTATGAATACCTTTTCAAGGCACTGTACATGTTTGGGGAGGGGGGGGGGCACAATTTGGCTTGTTCACCCTGTGCTCTATATTACCTTGGATGTCGCATGATCAGGAGCTGGTCCCCGCCTGATACTGATCTTTTAGCTGTGACTAAATGGTGTTTTTGACAGCTCGGTCTCTATGTTGGGAGTGCGCTTTCAGCACAGAAAACTCTCGCCACACATACGTGTTACCCGGGGAGCAGAAGATTAAGAAGTTGGATTTGAGGTGCTGAGAATGCAATTGAATGATTTAAACTCCTGTCTTTTTTTACCACGTGCAATACAATGCTGGCGTTCAGACCTGTCTGCAGATTGCTGCTCAGACCAGACATCTGTATTTCTACTACACACACGTGTTTTACATGTGTCACACAGGTTTACAGGCTGCTGCAAGGTATTTTAATTCTTTCCTTGTTGCTGGAATTTTAATAACAAAACGGTGGTTTTTGTGCCAAGTCAGGATTTTTGAAGCAAACTCTAGAGGTAACCTTGCCATGAGGATAAAGCAATAACTTCTGTACTGCGTCTGATGAGCGGTGTCAGGTGCACCCTTTGTGATCAGTAGGGTGCTGGCTTTACTGCGGTGTAAGAATTATGCAGATGTTGACTTGTTGGAAAAAGTCGGTGATGAAGATGTCCTCTGTTCCTATGATCAGTGATGTCACAACGCTGCTGCTCGATTTTCAATGCAGGACAACCAGCGTTGTCACCCTGGACGGGGTAATCTTAGATGAATGTGTCGTTTGAACTGGCTTGAAGAGAACAAAATTAAAGCTGAATTCTAGCAACAGTTTAAAAAAACGAACCTTCAAAAAGTAAAGCTTCCTCACTCTTCCCACCCCCTCCCGCTTCCACAATTTATGATTTTTGATTTTAGTCTTTGATATTTTTTGTACTGCCAGGCAGCCCTTCCTTCTTTCTTGTCTAGGTGAGAATGGTGTTGCAGTCTGATGGCACTTGCACACCACCAGAGTCCTTGCATGTGCCACAGGGCCTCCAGACCCGCTGATGATTTGCGCACATGCAGAGGGTTTCCCAAGCAAACGTGTGAAGACCACGCAGGTGTGAGGCCTGGGATTTTGAGTGTCTGGGCATGTGCAGGAAACCCCCTGCAAATGCACAGATGTGCTGCAGGTCTCTGTGGGGTCCCAAAGGCCTCTTTGGCATCTCTGCACACACACTCTATTTTTCAAGATGGTGGCTCTGGGATGAGTGTTTAGAAGCTGAACTCCAGTGTAACGGAATGGCCCGTGATACCCAGAGACTTTTGAAGGATGCAGGGTACTCCTGTGCCAGCTTCACCAATGACTCTTATGTCTAGGGTCATCTTATGTCCAATAGGGGCATAGGATGACTGAGAAATGATATCTCGGATTACATGAGATGGAACAGTAATGATGATTCATGTATTGCAGGATATCTTGAAATATTACAAGTTGTTTATTCTGAACCCAACAGGTCAATAGAAGAGTGATTCATTCATGTGGGGACACATACTGTTGAGGTGTTAATTGAGTCTGGCTCCTAAGATATTTCATTGTGCTATGCTAATTGACATTGTATGGTGTGAAAGTCTATTGATGATAGATGTGGAATGTGAATTAGCATGTCAATTACGTCTACAAAGGAATGTATATTGTGTAGCAGGTGAGAATAGCTTATCGCGGAGTCAGAACGTCTGGGTAATGATTAGTAATTAGCTCATGTAGATTATTCTGAATGTCATTATCTAAAGGAATGTGTATTGAGCTCCGTGTGTCATGTTGTGGGTAGAGTTGAGTCATTGTTCACTCTTGGTTTCTACTGTATAAAAGAGCTGAGTTTTACCATTAAAGTGTCATTCTGTTTGGAACCAGAGAGCAGAGCTGTGTGTCTTGGTCTTCCGGGGGAAATCCAATGGGCCCTGTCTGCTGGATTGTGGAGTGTCGAGGAGCTGTCGTGGGTTGGTGGAATGGAATATCGTAAACGGTGTTAACCCCTGACCGTTACATTCAGCCTTATATATTTTTCTGTTTTGCCCACACTTGTTGCAATTCCTCCTATTTGTTCAAACTGAATATTCCCTGTTCCCTGCAAACTTGTATCTCCACAATATAACCCTCTGAAGCTGCATCGGCTATCTTGAAGCTGCCTTCATTTTCTCTCAACGACTTCCATCAGTCTCTTCTCCGCCTTATCTGTATCGTTGCCTTTTGGCTAAGATCAAGTGTAGTATCTGTTCTTATCCATTACCAAGTGTTGGCGCTGTGCTACTGTCCCTAGCCTACGGCGGTGGGTTGAGGGGTGGTTATGCAAATCCACTTAGTGTAATGGTAACCTGGACGGTTAGTATCGTGGTGAGCCGAAACCGGACTGCTCGACGAACTGAGGGTTGTTAATAGGTCTCCTCTAGAGAAAGCCCGAAAGGTTACTTCCTGATGGGGGTGGAGAGGCACTGGGTCTGGTCGAAGGTCGGGTCCCGAAAGAAGCCCGTGGTGTATGTGCCCCTGGAGTGGCAGTCCAGGGGTGGTGTAATTACTCACTGTGTGAGTGGGGCACTTTGGGTTTTACTGGCACCTTGGCCACTGCACCATCAAACTTTTTTTCTGCACCTGTCTCTTGGGCCAAGCCTTTTGGCCAGTACCAGCGGAATGTTTATTCCTGGCCTTAGGGCCATAACAATGGCATCATTGCACTTTCTTAACTTCCCTTTTCCCCACTTTGTTGTGTCTGTCACTTGTTTTGTTTTTTTTTGGTTGTTGGTGTACACCTTTTGTTTCATGTTTGATTAGTAGGATGTACTGTGTTTTCCCACAGTACATCCTTTTAATATAAGCCCTACCCCAAAAATAAGCCCTAGTTTAAAATGCTTGTAAAATCCTATAATCCACTCTATTACAGTATTATATAATGTACAATGTGTGTGTTTCTGTAATATAATTGCGGGGAAGAGAGCTTCCGGCAGGTCACAGAAGCGCAGAGCGGCACTATAACGAAGGTACTTGGCACAATTATATTACAGAAACACACATTGTACATTATATACTACAGTAATAGAGTGGATTATAGGATTTTACAAGCATTTTAACTCAGTTCACACTGGGGATTCCTGTCAGGCAGGGAGAAAGAGGGGGAGAGAAGACAGCACATTACATGGTAAGACCTACCCCGAAAATAAGCCCTACTGCGTCTCTTATTGCCAAAATTAATATAAGACTCTGGCTTATTTTCTGGGAAATGCTGTAGGTCCTTAGGCCTGCCCTAAACATCTTGGGAGGGGGTGGACATGGCCGCCTGATTTGGTTTGCCCTCTCTCATGGGGTCTCGCTTCGGGGGAGCCCCCACCTAGTACTTGGGGTGGTCTGTTTTCAGCAGACCTCCCAGAGAACGGGGTCCATCTGGTTTCGGCCAGATGGACCATGTGAAGTACCCTAGTCCCCGTCTGGAGCCCAACGCCCCGGGTGATCAGGACAAAGGTCCCTTCTCTTTGGAGGAGGACCATATGTACACCCTGTCCACTTTTTGTGTCTCGCTTTATGGTGTGCACTTTGCACTGGGTGGAGTTTTTGGAGTGTGTTCACACACCACAGGCTTTAAAAAATAAAAAATCTGTATCATTTGCTGCTCACCTTCCACAGCTCTTCTCTTACTCCAAACTATCAAACAGAGCATTATATGTAAAAACACACCCCCGGCATCCCTTTAGCTGTTCAAGCATCTGATAGATTGCACAGCTAAAGTTTGCAACACCTGCACATGCGAAGAACGGCACAGCCGAGTTTACGATCAGCTGTAGACGGCGCCTGCGCACCATAGCTGACATTGTGCCACATGCTCTTGATGCTCGTACAAGTCTGCAAGGGGCGGATTTCTTCTTGATGGGTGCATGTGAGTGGCGGATGTCTACATGAAGGGGGCGTAATTGCTTGTGTTAGTTTCTGTTTAGGAATTCCGCCCCCATCTTGGCAGCTCTGGCCATCATTAAAAAATATGCCCCCTTCATGTAGACATCTGCCCCTCACACGCGCCCACAAATGAACATATCCTCCCCTTGCAGACTTGTACGAACATCGGGAGCATGTGGCACAATTTCCGCTATTCGTTCGGCACATGCGCAGTTCCGGCCGGGGCAATTTTCAATAGGGGGCCCTTCTTGACAGAACCCCCGGCCCAGTGTTGCCAACCTACCAGATTGAAATTTCCTGGCACAACACCCGAAATTTACTGGCGCAGCCAAGTTTTTACTGGCATTTAACAAAAGTTACTAAATTACATTTATAGGTGCAAATGTCAGTATTTAGGCTACACACAAGTACGCTAGGCAAATAGCAATGTGATTTAAGGTAGATATTAAGGTAAAGAAACCTATTTTTGTTATTTTCGATAAAATAAGGGCAAATTATTTAGTCACATCACCCCCTGCCTCCATGCCCCTCTGCCACCAACACCCCCTGCCTTCACCTCCCACTGAGGTGCCACAGTCTCCCCCTGCCTCCAGTCTCCCCCTGCCTCCACCCCCCTCTGCGGTGCCACCAATATCCCCTGTCTTCATCCCCACCCTCTGCGATGCCACCCTCCCCCTCTGGGGTGCCACCAACACCCCCTGCCTCCATCGCCCTCTGGGGTGCCACCAACAACCCCTGTCTCCATGCCCCACCCTCTGCGGTGCCACCATCCCCCTCTGTGGTGCCACCAACAACCCCTGTCTCCATGCCCCACCCTCTGCGGTGCCACCATCCCCCTCTGCGGTGCCACCAACACCCCCTGCCTCCAATCTAAATGCGCAGTTCCAAGCCAAACCGATCTCGGCTATTTTTACTGGCACTTTCCCGCAACCACGGACATTTACGAACGAGGGGGAAAAAGTGCCCTTTTTTACGGATGGTTGGCAACCCTGCACCGACCTCTATCAACCAGCAAAACAGACCAGGCCATCAATGCAGCCCCACTGGGCTACAGAAGAGGCATTAATTGAAGAACAAAAATGTTATTGCATTTTGGTCCGGAAGGCACAAAGTTATTATAAGCATACATTACACGTCCGCTTACAACCACATGAATAAAAGCTGATTGCAAACTCTCTGGTAGTATTAAATTTTGTCCCAACACCTTTAACTGTCACTTTTGCTGGTAAATGTAGTCTAGATGTGGAGAGAATAATAAAGGCATGTGATAAAAAGAAAAAGCAATTTGTATACCAAATACTGTCATTACAGCTATAAACTACAGTTACCAGAATGCAATATTTTGCACTGTAGTGATCCCTTGTGTGCAGCTATAAATCCTTTTTTAACAGTTCTTTCCACATGACTGTACTGTTCAGGAATTGTTTCGCTCGCAGTTTCCTGGCTCTGCTTGTTGTTTGCACCTTGTCGGGTGCTGGCAGTTCGGCGCTGACCCCTGACCTAGCGATTGAGAATTTTCACAGCTGGGAGTGTGGCTGACGGGTCGTTAATGAGGCTGTACAGGGGCTGTTTATTGACTCTGACACTTCTACTCCACCACACGAAGTGTTCTGGTGTCCTCTGTGTCCTTCTCACTGAGTGCTAACAGCTGTCCGGGCAACTGCTGCTGCTTGCCCCTTTCGGTGTACCAGGATGAGGATTGGCAGCGGACAGCTGGCGGGGGTGCTTAGACAGGGCTGCCGTGTGTCCAGTTATAACAGAGGGTTAACTTACAAAACAAAACAGTCTTACTGGTTCTCAATGACTTTATTTTTCTGTTTGCAGCCCAGCAGACCAGGATACCCCAGCCCAAGATCCAGCGAAGGCTTCTTCCCCAGCCCGCAGCACATGGTGCAACCCAACCACTACCAGGTAAAAAACATTCTTTTGTCATTTTTATCTCCAAGAACCTTGCAGGCTTAAGCCCCCATACACACTATTAGATTTTCTGCAGATTTCTCTCTTCAGGTTTACCAAAACCATGTAATATGAGGTCAAACCTTAAAGTGGAGGTTCACCCAAAAACTTAATTTTTAACATTAGATTGATGCTCATTTTGTCAAGGGGAATCGGGTGTTTTTTTTTTTTTAAATCGAAGCAGTACTTACCGTTTTAGAGAGCGATCTTCTCCGCCACTTCCGGTTATGGGCTGCGAGACTGGCCGTTCCTATTTGATTGACAGGCTTCCGACGGTTGCATACAACGCGTCCCGGTTTTCCGAAAGTAGCTGAACGTCGGTGCGCAGGCGCCGTATAGAGCCGCACCGACGTTCGGCTTCTTTCGGCTACTCGTGACGCGAAGTATGCGACCGTCGGAAGCCTGTCAATCAAATAGGAACGCCCAGTCCCGAAGACCATACCCGGAAGCGGCGTAGAAGATCTATCTCTAAAACGGTAAGTACTGCTTCGATTTTAAAAAAAAACACCCGATTCCCCTTGACAAAATGAGCCTCAATCTAATGTTAAAAATTGTTTTTCGGGTGAACTTCCGCTTTAAAGCGGATGTTTACCCTAAAAACATGTATATACCATTACATTCAGCATACGTCCGACATGTACAGTATGCTGTTTTTTTCGCTGTACATACCGTATTATTATTCTTTTCCACCCGGGTTCTCACTCCCGCGGGAGTAGGCGTTCCTATGCATCGGCGCAATGTCACCTGGGACTTGGCCCACATGATTGACGTGCTTGATAAAAACGTCCCCACCCGCGGATAAGGCGCGTCACGAGTTCCGAAAATAGCCGAACTGGGAGTCGGCTCTATACGGCGCCTGCGCAGTCAGCTCTACACTGCTCCTAGTCTGTGCGCAGGTGCCGTATAGAGCCGACTCCCAGTTCGGCTATTTTCGGAAACTCGTGACGCGCCTTATTCGCCGGTGGGGAAGTTTTTATAAAGCACGTCAGTCATGTGGGCCAAGTCCCAGATGACATTGCGCCGCTGCATAGGAACGCCTACTACCGTGGGAGTGGGAAGCCGGGTGGAAAAGAACAATAATACGGTATGTACAGCGGGAAAAAAAAACGGCATACTGTATATGTCGAAAGTATGCTGAATGTAATGGTATATACATGTTTTTAGGGTGAACCTCCGCTTTAAGAGTTTCAATTTGTATGCAATCACGCAGGCCCTTTGCACTACATGGTTTTGGTAAATCTGAAGGCAAAAATCTGCAGAAAAGCTAATAGTGTGTATGGGGTCCAAGTCTAGCTTCCCACTGAATGTGGCTTTGAAATTGTGTGACTTCACTTTGAAATCGCATGATTTCAAAGCCGCAAGTGACTTGGCTGACAGGTGCAGGAACTACTTTTTCAAATCGGTGCAGCGACACAAAGTTGGTGTTGCACCAATTTGACCAGTTCCATTGCCGACAATAGGGTGCGACCTGTCAAAACGCATGACAAGTCGCACCGGTGTTAAGCCACTCTTGTTCTGTAATCATACTGTGCAATCTACAATCATTGTATTGGGTTTTAGGCTGCTTGAAAATAGGTGGTTGTTGCTTTTCTCTGTATTTGTAATAGGTATAGCAACAAAGAGAACCTGTAACATTGGTTTGCAGTGCATTCTCCACCTGTATTGCATTTGTAGGTCCTTCTTGTGTCTGCATGGATTTTGTTTTTGAAGGCTCACTCTATGTAACTTGTTGCAAAGAACGAATGCCCCTCCCGTTTCTTCTTTCCAACAGCTGATCATACAGCCGCGTCATTGATTCTTAGAAATCTGTGAATAAATGGACTACAAGTCCCCTCTGCCACTGGGGCAGATGGACTTGTGATTCTCAGTGCAACACTAGTGCATTGTTCACCACACTTGTAGTCCATTGACACTTCCTCCAGATCTGCATCTGAAAGCCTGTACCTCTATGGCTTTCATCAACCTATGTATAGGCTAGTGTCTGCAAATACTGTACAGGTATTAATTAGCTGGTTTTGCACTAAGGCCGAGGGCAGTAACATAAAGCAGCAATCATCTTTGTGACCTCAGTAGCATATGATTGGTTGCTGAGAGGTCACGCATTTTTTTTTTTCATCATTTAACGCCTTTTCTTGGGAAAATAACCCCCCACTGATCCTTTCCACAGCTTTAAAAGAAAGTGACACTGCTAATTTTATCTTGCTGCAGTCCGTCACCCCTCTCTTGCCGGTGCACCTTTTCTGGTTGTAGAGACCAGTGATCTAGCAATGCAGTTTGTATCCCGCGCTGACTGGTCCCCTCTTCATGACATGTCAGTGTTCTGGATCCTGAGAGAACCCCACCATTGTACAACCAATAAGAAGTGTCCGCGCAGAGGCGGCTCTAGGCTTTGTGAGGCAAAACTTGACATGGGGACCCACCCACGCCCACGATGGGAAAAATAATTCAAGGACAAGAGCCTCTTCCCTACATCCCTGGCCGGTGGTTGTGGGGGTCTGCGGGCAGGGGGCTTATCAGAATCTGTAAGCCCCCTTTAAAGGGTCACTAAAGGAAAACACATTTTTACCTAAAATTAATGTCTGCAAGGTAGACAGACAGAATAGTGTAATGATTCTGTTAAACGAGTAAATACCTATTAAATTCCTTCATCTATATCACCTCCGGCATTCTAGTTTCTGTTCTCTCATTCACTTCCTGGTTTGCGACGCTCGTTCATGTAAGAACTACATTTCCCGGTATGAATTGCGGCACGCCCCGTAATTCACACCTCCTTGAAGTTTCTAACACGTAAATAGCGTCCTGCCGCACAGATGTAGCCTCCCTTCACGGTGGTCAGTAACAATCAGACAAACAGGAAGTGAACAGAACAGAGAAGAAATAGAGCAACTTCTGAGCAAAAACGAACAATGAGGAAGTGAAAAGAGGAATGTCTGCAGGTAAAGGATGCTTATTATGAAAAAAAAAATTCCTTTACAACCCCTTTAACAAGGCGCCCCCCCCCCCCCCCCCAGATCCTGCTCTTTAACAACTAAAGGGCGAGGGCCACCCGGTGATGTCACCTGGTGAAACCGCCCCCTTGTGATGTCATTGACTAAGGGCATGCTGGGTCATTGACGTCACAAGGGGTGATGTCACGGATATTCACTGGTTGTTAGGGATGCTGGCGGCCCCGATCCTGAGTCAGGGCTCTTAACGCTGCCTGAGCACAGCAGCAGTAAGGTCCCCGGTCCCTCAAGACTGAAGTAATGCATTAGGTAAGTTTGGCGGGGGTGCGAGTCCCCTGTGGGTGTGCGAGGCCTTAGACGACCGCCTTATTTGCCTAATTAAAGAGCCGCCTCTGTGTCTGCGTCACACAGGCAGTGACACACAAAGAAAGACCCCCGTCAACTCTGCAGAAAAAGGACATGGAATGCCATATGATCACAGATTTAGGTACTTTTTGGGGTTTGCAGATTCAAATTTTTTTTTTTTTTTTTTTTTTGTGGAGAAATTATTTTGGGAAGGGGATGGGGAGATATCATTTTTTTTTTCAGGTTCTCTTTTTAAATGAGTATTTCAGGCAAAACTGTTAGTTTTAGAAAAAGAGAATTGGGAGAGGTTTGAACCCCTGCCGGTGTCTGTGTCCACCTTAACCACAAAAGGGAGCTAGGTTAAAATTTTAACCAAACACAGAAGGAAATAAAACGAGGCCGAGGCTTTGTTCACCCCCCCTCCCCACCAGGGGTCAAGTCCTGGAGAAAAAAGTGTGGGAAGTCCCACCCAAGATCCACTCCCCCACCAAAAAAGATACGCTCATATGCATAATTACTAAACCGCATGTTTTTATTTTTCGATCCACTGTAATCCTTTGTTACTGTCCGCTTCCTGTAAATGGATTCATCGGGTAGTGTGCGGGTATTCCGTTACTTCCTCGATGCCGCAATGTCTCCTGGGAGCTTTTGTCATTGTTCCCAGGAGACATTGCAGAGGTCTGCCACGAGTTATCGCGGGATTTAGAAAGAAGCAAGTTCTTGCTAAATCCCGCGATAACTCGCAGCAGCCAGTAACATAAAGGATTACTAAGGTTCGCCTGCCCCTGACAGTGACTCGAGCTGGGCATCGCCGCTTAGTGAAGAATTGGCTTGGCTGCTCTGGGTTGCTCTAGTCCTGCAAAGGGAACGGAGTTCCTGCTGTGAAAAAAGTGCAGGAACTCCGTTCCCACGCGTTCCCGCAGGACTTGAGCCCAAGCCCTGCTCCCCACCCAATCTGATGGGCATGAGAAAATAATTGCTGGCAGGAATTGGTCTTTAACAATATCACTTTTCATATAAAATTGGTGACAATCTGTTGCTGCTTATTCCAGTACTCGGCCGTCACATCAGTTATGATTT
Organism: Rana temporaria; assembly: GCF_905171775.1. Lineage (NCBI taxonomy): Eukaryota > Metazoa > Chordata > Amphibia > Anura > Ranidae > Rana > Rana temporaria. Next base: position 410,201,545 of record NC_053493.1, on the reverse strand, counting down.
CATTAGCACTACAGCAAAAGACTGATCAGAAGCGTAGCCTTGTGATCTGTAATTTGTTGGTGAATGTTAATCTGCTGTACCAGCATAATCTTTCCGGTGTCATTTATCAGTATACACACGCCCAGTGTCACATTTGCTGTACAGCCACATGCTTTCTTTGATGTAGGCTGTTGCCCCCGAGGACTCTGGCCAGCCTGGGGTGTCACGCACCACACCAAATTCTGATCCTCGTTGTGCCTCCCTACATTGTGACTCTTCAGGGTCAGATGCGGTTTAGATGTCTATAAAAGTATTAAGGGTAGGTATTAGGTAGGATAATGATTAGAAAGAAAAATAGTACAAAGGTAGAGCGCCCACTCATACACACAGACCAGTCATGAGCATGGGCACGGGGCAAGGTCCGGCCGGGCAGATGGTTGGCCCTGGGAGCTGAGGCGGTGATCCCCACATGACACAGATGTAAAACCAACAACGAAAGGCTTATTGTGCTGTGCTACCTCCCTGGCTGCATGATTCATATACACTCCCAAACCTTGCTCTCAATTACCTAAATGTTAGAAATAAAGATATCAAAGTTAAAATGACACGTCCAAATGAAAACACGAACATTTGAGAATCTGTAATTCTTTCACTTTTCTCGTCTGGGAAAGAGGGTGGGGGGGGTGGGGTGTTTAGTTGTAGGTGTGTGCGATTTCAGACCAAAACCTGCACTTTATAAAGAATCGGGTGACTGTAGAGAGGACGGGTTCTCAGACCACAATAGAATGTGTTTAATGAGCTCAGCCTGGAGAACGGCAGGCCTGGACCTGTATGTAACCTGAGGAAGGTGTGTATTGGTGGGAAAGGAGTGTAATGGAGGGGAGAGGTGTCTGCCAGACATGAATGTACGCTGCAGACTAATACTGTGCAGGCATCCGGAGAACTTCATACCATACACAGGACTGGAATGTGCAGCTTTGTTATATATACAATGTGACCCTGTGTGACGGCCCTCCTAGATGTCTCATTACACTTCAACATCACTTCAGCGTCATGTTCATACACCTACTGCATGAATAACTCGGCTACCATCTATATCAGTGGTTCTCAACCTGGGGGTTGGGACCCCCTCGGGGGTCAAATGATAATTTTTCCAGGGGTCACCGAATCCTGGGCTATTCCTGAAGCCCGCACCACTCTCCCAGCCTTTTTGCAGCCACTCAGCAGGGCTGCCCCTGGAGCCTTTGGCTGCCCAGCTGGGCTGTCCCTGGAGCCTGTGGCTGCCCAGCTGGGCTGTCCCTGGAGCCTGTGACTGCCCAGCTGGGCTGTCCCTGGAGCCTGTGACTGCCCAGCTGGGCTGTCCCTGGAGCCTGTGGCTGCCCAGCTGGGCTGTCCCTGGAGCCTGTGGCTGCCCAGCTGGGCTGTTCCTGGAGCCTGCGGCCTCCCACTCAGCCTCTTTGCAGGCGCCCATTCAGTTCACAGCATGGCTGGGGGGCAGAGACTAGAGGTCAACTGACTGGTGAGGAATGTGAAGTGGGAGGGGCTGGAGGAGACCCCATCTCCTGATTTCGGCATTGGTGTCACTGCTGCGAGACACCACAAAGTCAGAGACACAGTGAAGCTGGAGACACAGTGAGTGTGATTATAGTTGCCATTAAAAGGACTCAGGGAGCGCTAAATGTCTGTGGTTTAGGCGCAAATTACTTTTCATGCCTTGGGTGCTGACAACCCACGCTACAAAAATAATTTTACTGTTAGGGGTCCCCACAACTTGGGAAATTTTATCAAGGGGTCACGGCACTAGAAGGTTGAGAACCACTGATCTATATCAGTGTTTCTCAACTCCAGTCCTCGAGGCGCCCCAACAGGTCATGTTTTCAGGATTTCCCTCAGATGAAATGGCTGTGGTAATTATCAAGGCAGTGAAACTGATCAAATCATGACCTGTTGGGGCGCCTTGAGGACTGGAGTTGAGAAATATTTTGATGCAGTTTACAGATTGCCCAACGCTTCTTGTTTTTTTTTTGATAATTGTATTACATGTACAGATACGAGTATGCCTCCATTAGTCTTCTGTATGTCACGGTTTAGTCAGCTTGACTAATTCATATACAGTGGAACCTCGTATTGCGAGCGTTTCGAAATATGAGCATTTCTTTTTTTTTTTTTTAATCCTGACTCGGTTTGCAAGTGTTTTGCTAAACTAGCAGGATTTTCAAGCCTATGCGGTGTGCAGTACTGCTTTTGACCAGAGGTGCGGGGGCGCCGGTGACACTCTGAGCCGATCTGAGCCGTTTGGAAAAACTCAGAAATACTAAGGGCCAGATTCTCAGAGGAGATACAACGGTGTATCTCCAGATACGCCGTCGTATCTCTGAGTTGCGCCGTCGTATCTATGCTCCTGATTCATAGAAGCAGTTACGCATAGATTTCCATTAGATCCGACTGGCGTAAGTCTCTTACGCCGTCGGATCGTAACTGCATATTTACGCTGGCCGCTAGGGGCGTGTACGCTGATTTACGCGTCTAAATATGCAAATCATCTAGATGAATTCACGAACGTACGCCCGGCCGACGCAGTACAGATACGCCGTTTACGTTAGGCTTTTCCCGGCGTAAAGTTACCCCTGCTATATGGTGGCGTAAGTGCGGCGTACCAATGTTAAGTATGGCCGCCGTCCCCACGTCGAACTTTGAATTTTTTACGTTGTTTGCGTAACTCGTCCGTGAATGGGGCTGGACATAATTTACGTTCACGTCAAAACCAATACGTCCTTGCGGCGTATTAGGAGCAATGCACACTGGGAGATTTCCACGGACGTGAAAAACGTCAAACACGTCGGGTCACAGAACATTAACATAAAACACGCCCCCCTGTCCCACATTTGAATTAGGCAGGCTTACGCCGGCCGATTTACGCTACGCCGCCGCAACTTACGGAGCAAGTGCTTTGAGAATACAGCACTTGCCCGTCTAAGTTGCGGAGGCGTAACGTAAATCGGATACGTTATGCCCGGGCAAAGATACGCGGATCTACGTGAATCTGGCCCTAAGTTTCCGAACGGTCTCTGAGTATTTCCAAGTCTCTCCGGCGCCCCCCACCTCTGGCCACATGCGGTATTGCATGCCAAAGAAGTCAATTGTTTTTGTTTTCTTTGACTTCTATGGGGAAACTCGCTTTGATATGCGAGTGCTTTGGATTACAAGCCTTCTCCTGGAACGGATTATGCTCGTAATCCGAGGTTCCACTGTATATAGAAAGGTGAAGTAGGAAGGGTAAAAGGAAAGTAGTCAGGCTTTATTGTTGTCATGTCATTGGAAGATAACACAAGTTTGACCAGTATTGGATTGTGACGCCACTTCCCAAATCCTGAATTTAATTAGAAAGGACAGTATTTCAGTAACAGGGCTTTAAGGGTGTTAAATCAATCAATCAATGAAGAATATTTATGGGAATTTTAAAGCGTATTTTGGTACAAAAATATCATAGAACACATAAGTCATCAATGATTCATATACATGTAAGATAGGAAATGATTCCTAGCGGTAAGGATATGAACACTCCATACATCTACACATTACTATCCACTGATCAGAAGCAGGGCTACTGTTAGAAATCACAGGGGCCCTGCACAGCCTACCTGACAGGCCCCCCCCCCCCCCCCCCAGCCGAAAGTGACTGAGGACATGGATTTATCAGTCACTTTCTCTACAGCCTCAGAAGAATGAATAGGAAGCGCTCTGAGGCTTCCTGCTCATTCACAAACTGAAGCATAGTAAACACCATGCTTCAGTGATGAATGGATAAAGAAGTGATTAGTACCAATCGCTCACTGTGTTCATTCATTAAAAGAAGGGGATAGTAAATAACATTCCCTACTGCAGGGGGGAAGGGGCACACGGAGGGCCAAGACAGCCAATGGAAGGGGTGCATGTACTAGAACCGATCCCCTTGCGGTGCAGCTGGAGGGAGAAAGGAGGAAAAGCTAGCAGCGCTGTAGTGGGAGACGGAAGAGGATCAGTGTCTGCAAAAAGACAGCACAGCCCCCCCCCCCCCAGTTTTGAACTGATGGGACCCGGGCCCAGTACAAGAGGCCTGACTGTACTGCCTTGTCTGCGGCCCTGATCCGAAGAATAGTATACATATCTATATATATAAAACTCAGTGTGTGTATGTATGTATGTTCCAGCATCACGTCCAAACGGCTAAAGATATTAACATGAAACTTGGCACACAGGTTACTTATATGTCAGCAACAAACATAGGATAGGTGGTTTAACCCTTACCCACCCCCATTTGCCATGGTCGGGGTTTTCCTTTAAAGTCCCATTCAACTCTATGGGAAATACACGTTACTTCATAACTTCCAAACGGCTGTAGATATTTCCATAACACTTGGTCACATGTTACTTATATGTCCACTTAAACTATAGGATAGTTAATTTATCCCTTAACTACCCCCATTTGTGAGGGTCGGGGTTTTTGTTTAAAGTCCCATGCAAATCAATGGGAAATGTATGTTCCCACATAACTTCTGTACGCCTGGAGATATTTCAATAATACCTGCTACACATATTACTTATATGCCAAATAAAAATATATGACAGTTAAATTAACCCTTACCTACACCCTTATATAAAAGATGGGTATATTTATATTACTATGATTTTCCTCCCCAAAAGGTTAACATAGGAAGACCGGGCAACGCCGGGTATTCAGCTAGTTCCTAAATATATTGTACTCTGCGATAAATTCAAAAACAAAGATTACAAAACATGTTAAAGGATAAGTTCACTTAAAAATAAAATTCTAATGCGCTTTTTTTGCAGAAAAAAAATGTGCATTAATTAATTTTATTTTTTTTAACCTGTAAAGCAGGTGCCATGCAGGTCTCCTGCAGATCTGTCGGTGTATCTGTGTGCTGTACATCCCATACGGGCAGGCAGATACTCTGACAGGAAGAATCAATTAACTACTATAGCTCCCTGGTAGTTCATTGAGAACTACAAGCTGACATAGGATGTTGGGGCTTGTAGTTCATCCAGCTGTGTGAATGAATGACTTGGCCGTATGGCTGGAGCTGTTTTTTTAAAAAGTGACAGCTAGTACAGGGAACTTCTCCCCATTCTGCTGTCACAAGGAGAGGAGGGAATGGCGAGTGGATTCAAAGGTGTACTTATCCTTTATATGGCAAGCTGAATTCTGCTGGTGACAGGGGTTGACTGACAGCTCATGGGGCGCCCGGGCAATAGATTATGGCACCACACAGTATACACACATATACAGAATACACATACACACAGAATACACATACACACACTGAAAAGGTACTGGAGAGGCAGGGCAGGTAAAAGACAGATTTTTACATACTGTCCCTGGTTTTACTGAGGCTGGCAACCCTGATGGGGGCCCCCTAGTGGCATGGGGCCCTCGGGCAGTGCCCATGTGCCTAAATGATCAGTCCGCCCCTGGCTGGTGATTGAGATTACCTCATTCATCTTTGCCTGCGTTCTTTTTTCGCAATGCTCTTAAAAGGAGAACTCCAGCCAAATCTTGGGACCACTGTCAGTTTTTTTTTTTTTATTGCGGTTTGTGTCCTTGTTGAAGAGGTTTCCTTTACTTCCTGTCCTTGTAACCACACAGGAAGATAGGAGAGGGGAGTTCACCTCTGCGGATACAGACCTCAATAAAAGCAAACCGAAGTTCTGAACTGTCCCCATTCTATTTTGCTGAAGTTTTAGTTTAATTGGACATGAGACCTGCCACTCTCCCTTTTTTCCAAGACCTGGAATGCAATGCAATAAAACTATCCCCTATTTTGTAAACACTATAAATTTTGCGCAAAGCAACCGATAAACGCTTATTGCGATTTTTTTTTTTTACCAAAAATAGGTAGAAAAATACGTATCGGCCTAAACTGAGGGAAAAATTTTTTTTATATATATTTTTGGGGGATATTTATTATAGCAAAAAGTAAAAAATATTGAATTTTTTTCAAAATTGTGGCTCTATTTTTGTTTATTGCGCAAAAATAAAAACCGCAGAGGTGATCAAATACCACCAAAAGAAAGCTCTATTTGTGGGGAAAAAAGGACGCCAATTGTCTGTTAAATCGACGCAGTGCCGAATTTAACAAAACCTGGCCGGGTCCTTTAGCTGCCTAAAGGTCCGGGTCTTAAGTGATTAAAGCAGAAAACATTTTCTATACTATTTTCAATATAGTACCGTGTTTCCCCAAAAATAAGACCTACCCCGAAAATAAGACCTAGCGTTATTTTCCAGGAGGGCTGCAATATAAGCCCTACCCTGAAAATAAGCCTTAGTTTAAAATCCTTGTAAAATCCTATAATCCACTCTATTACAGTAGTATATAATGTACAATGTATGTGTTTCTGTAATATAATTGCGGGGAAGAAAGCTCTGGCGGGTCACAGAAGCGCAGAGCGGTGCTATAATGAAGGTATTTGGTACAATTATATTACAGAAACACACACATTGTACATTATAGGATTTTAGGATTTTACAAGCATTTTAAATCCGTTCACACTGGGTATTCCTGTCAGGCAGGGAGAGAAGACAACATATTACACGGTAAGACCTACCCCGAAAATGAGCCCTACTGTGTCTTTTGTTGTCAAAAAACACGTGGGGAAACACGGTAAGTAAGTATTTGGGGACAGCACAGATGATGATGCCTCAATGACACGCCCCCTCCTGAGTCACAGCCACAGTCTCTCTCAACATCAATTGGTCCCTTCAGTCCGCTCCAGTCCAAACAGCACTGACAGTCCCGTTCCCCCTGGCTTGCCTTGCTCCCATCCTGCAGACCCACACACAAGGCTCTGACCGTTCTGCTCGGCTCGCTTGCACCATGACATCACACGACACACTCAGGCACCGCCTCTGCCAGGCCAGGCACCGTCCCGGACACACTGTAGCAGGCACTCGGATGCACTCAGCTGGCTCTGGACCGGAACTGCTCATGCACAGTTCCAAGCCGAGCGTCGCAGCCATATTTTTTTACTGGTAGGAGAAAAGTGTCATCAGTTTCTTTACTTTAAATACTGACGCTATGGGAAATGACCAAAACACATGCAGCGTATCACCCCTTTCAGCACCACATCTCCAGCAAGTGTCAGGAATGGAATGGCAAATGCAGTGCAGTAGAGAAGAAGTGCAGTATTGCCGGGTGAGGATTTTATAGCCCAATAGGATTTCTTTACGGAGTGGTAGCTGTATTCTGAATAATGCTCCTGGTTGTAGATAATCCTAAGGAAAATGTATTTTTCTTTCTCTAGGTGACTGGTTACACCGTCTCCCATGGAATCCCCTCTATGCCCGGCAATATATACCCTGGCCAAGCTGCTGTACTAGACCACCTGGACTCCTGGAACCATCGGACCCAGGAAATGTGGCAAGCCAATATGGAGGTAAGTGACGTCACGCAGAGACACATGGCAAAACTTAACCACAGAGGTGACATTCATCTTATGTTTATCGATGCTGGCAAATGGCACCAAACACCTCCGTCCAACCAATGTTCAGGGAAATGAGGGTGAACCACATTTTATTATTTTACCCCAAGGCACCAGAGGAGTCTGGCCTCACGCCAACCTTCTTCTTGTGTTGACATACACCTGCACATTCAGGTGTCCTGAGCATGCCTGCATATGCCAGGATCTGTATAACACCTACAAGGATTGGGAGTAAATCCAGCCAGAAAGCTGTAAACGATACTTGGGTGAAAGAGGGGCACTGATATGTTGGGTCCGGGACCCTCAAACTACGGCCCTCCAGCTGTTCCAGAACTACACATCCCATGAGGCATTGTAAAACTCTGACATTCACAGACATGACTAGGCATGATGGGAATTGTAGTTCCTGAACAGCTGGAGGGCCATAGTTTGAAGACCCCTGTGTTAGGTGATCATGATCGAGCTGGAGCCCTGTGTTCAGATCCAGGATGCATTGCTACGACTTTGTATTTTTTTAGTAATAGCCTGTCCATGTAAAATTAATACAGGTTCCCAATGGTGTACAATTTAAATGCAATGCTTCCGCAGATGCCTGTACATGCTTATGTGTAGCTGTGCAAAGAACGGCTAGTGGAGATGTACACCCTGGTGCAGGAATGCCAGATACGTAGATGTGCAGTGGGTGGTTCTTAAAGAGAGATTTTTATCTGAGCGCAAACTGAAAGGATAAGTGCACTTAGAATGCATATCCTTTAGTTCTGTAGTTTCCAACTTGTATCTGTGTGCTGGTCTTAACACAGACTAGCATTCCCGGTCTGTTTTCTTTCATATGGAGAACACCTTTCCAGATGTCCTTCAAAGATATAAGCAGTGTAACGGTGGGGATCAACTTTGCTCAGTGCAGAGCTCCCCTCCTGTCTCTGCATAGTACCTTATAGTGGCAATGGGGATCACCTTTCTACAGTGCAGAGCCCCTATTCACACAGTGCCCTCTAGTGGAGGGGATGATCAACTTTTCCTAGTGAAGAGCCTTTCTCCTGTCTCTGCACAGTGGCACCCTCTAGTGGAGGTGGGGGATCATCTTTACCAGAGCAGACTCCCTCTTCTGTCTCCCTCTTCTGTCTCCCTCTTCTGTCTCCGCCTTCTGTCTCCGCCTTCTGTCTCCGCCTTCTGTCTCCGCCTTCTGTCTCCGCCTTCTGTCTCCGCCTTCTGTCTCCACCTTCTGTCTCCACCTTCTGTCTCCACCTTCTGTCTCCACCTTCTGTCTCCACGTGGTATCCTCTAGTCTAGAGGCAGTGGAGATCTGCTTTCTCCAGTGCAGTGCCCTCTGGAGGCAGTGGCGATCCGCTTTCTCCAATGTGGTGCCCTCTAGAGGCAGTGGCGATCCGCTTTCTCCAGTGCGGTGCCCTCTGGAGGCAGTGGAGATCTGCTTTCTCCAGTGCGGTGCCCTCTAGAGGCAGTGGAGATCTGCTTTCTCCAGTGCGGTGCCCTCTAGAGGCAGTGGAGATCCGCTTTCTCCAGTGCGGTGCCCTCTAGAGGCAGTGGAGATCCGCTTTCTCCAGTGCGGTGCCCTCTAGAGGCAGTGGCGATCCGCTTTCTCCAGTGCAGTGCCCTCTAGAGGCAGTGGCGATCCGCTTTCTCCAATGTGGTGCCCTCTAGAGGCAGTGGCGATCCGCTTTCTCCAATGTGGTGCCCTCTAGGGGCAGTGGAGATCCGCTTTCTCCAGTGCAGTGCCCTCTGGAGGCAGTGGAGATCCGCTTTCTCCAGTGCGGTGCCCTCTAGAGGCAGTGGCGATCCGCTTTCTCCAATGTGGTGCCCTCTACAGAAAGTGGAGATCCGCTTTCTCCAGTGCAAAGTCCCTCAGCCATCTACTGACAGCAGAAATCAGTTTCCAGTGTGGGAAATGTAAGATGGTCAGTTATCCTTAAAGTGGTTGTAAACCCTTATATATACCCAGTGAAGTGACTGACCTCTGGTGATGCACTAAGATAAAATAAATCCTACGTAAATTGTACTTGTTTATCTTCAGCCTTCTCTCCATTCAAAATGCAAGCTTTATACAGCTTGTCTGAGCTTTCAGAAAGCAGAGGTCGGGGAGCTTAAATTATACTCTGCAGACCTCAGTGAGCTGATTGGAAGGAACGGACACTCCTCTCCCCCCTTGACACAGTAGCAGAGCAGAGGCTGTCAATCGCAGGCTGTGTGCTGGAGCTCACCTTTTTTTATCTCTTGGTGTAAGGTAAACCAGTTAGAAGTGAGTCATGCTATTGGCAGAAGGAGGCAGCAGACAGAAATGACGCTTGATTATGCTCTGGATTGAGAGACACTATAGAGGGATATGCTTTGTTCATATTTCATGTCTGAGGTTTACAACAACTTTAAAGTGAAGGTTCACCCTCCAAAAAAATTCTGACATCACATGGAGTCGAGCCATCCTACCGACAGAATGCCGGTGGTTTTTTTTTCTCAGCACATACCTCGTTATCACGATTTTCACCTCACGGCAATCCCGCGGGAGTGGGTGTTCCCAAGCACTGCCTGTGATTGACAGGCTTCCGAACGGCGCATACTGCGCGTCACAGGTTGCCGAAAAAACCTGAACGTCGGTGCGGCTCTATACGGTGCCTGCGCACCGACGTTCGGGTTCTGTCGGCAACCTGTGATGCGCAGTATGCGCCGTTCGGAAGCCTGTCAATCACAGGCAGTGCTTGGGAACGCCCACTCACGCGGGATTGCCGTGAGGTGAAAATCGTGATAACGAGGTATGTGCTGAGAAAAAAAAAAAACACCGACATTCTGTCGGTAGGATGGCGAGACTCCATGTGATGTCAGAATTTTTTTTAAAGGGTGAACCTCCACTTTAAGGTACACCTGTCATAAGGGAAATCTGGTGGCCACCATTGGCAACCTTGCTGTGGTGAACCCTGTACTCAAGGAGGAGTATGTCCGCCATATGCGCGCCCCTTGCCTGCTACCAGCACAATCCAAGATCCCTTATCCTACCCAGTCACTTGTCAAGACAGCAGTGTAGAGTGGTAAGAAACATAAGACTGTTTATTGAAACACAGGTACAAAGAGATATACACTCAGGGGACCATCCCCCCTAATTGCATAATGACACAGGGAGGGGTTAACTTACCCCCCCCCCCCATTAACATGACACACAGGTATATACAAACTTTTCAATAAATAATTCAATCAGTAACTAGGCACCAAGACAGTCTTGGAGAAATCCCCACCTCCCCTCTAGCAGCCAATAGCTGACAGTGATTTCATTAACATGCAGGCCAATCCACATATACATCCCATAATAGGTTGCTTCCAAGGCCCACAAACAATAGAACAATGGGATACAACCACTTGGCAATAAACACATAACCCCCACCTCAAACTATCTAGCAATGGTTTATGATACACTCCTAAAATAATCCAGCAGTCTGAAAGGTGGAATTATTTATCTTCATATATTTCTTGAGGGATATTGTTTATAAATATTATTGTCCCAAGTGAAAGGAGCCTCTCCAACTTTCAACACAATCCACATATAGAACCCAGGATAACATGAAGTGCTGAGTCCGGTGTGTTTGTACTTGGGAGTCTGGGTAGGGCAGACCAGACTGGGCTTCTCAGGTCATCCTGTACCCCTAATAGAAACGGGGTGACTTACACATAAGAGAGGCCTGGTTAGCGCTCTAAGGTAAGCTGGGTTCCACGGGCCCCCCGCCCAAAGTGACTCCCGTCACACTTGCCTTCTGAAAATGGCAGAAGCCAGGCTGCCATGCTGATCCAGCGGCTTCCATACTTTGAGTCGATGACCCAGAACAAATACAGAGGTGGGGAACTCTTCATTTTCCCTTTGCTTGTTCCAGGTCTGTAATTTCGGATGCATTGCAGTCAACAGCCAGGCAGCTTCCATTTACAGAAGGAGCTTATCCATGGCAGCCTTTGTTTTTCTTTCTTGATGGGTGTGCTTTTATCACACACACACACACACACGTGTCGAAATAGCATGTTTTTTGGAACATCCTGAATATCTTATGTTGTTTAGTTCATAAAATCCCCAGTCTGCTAGAAGTCAGACGGACAGATGAGTCTGCGGTCATTTTATGGAGGCTGATCTGTTTTCTCCTCTGTCTGCAGGATTCCGGTCCCATGGACATGAGATGTTTAGGCCAAGTTCTTCCGACCCATCTAATGGAGGAGAGATTAATACGACAGCAGCAGGAGATGGAGGAGGACCAGCGCTGGCTGGAGAAAGAGGAGAGATTTCTGGTAATCATATATTTTCATTAAAAATAAACCACGCTAAGCACTGTTTGTATCCTAGGCAGCCATGTAACTTAATTGCTTCATTTTTATAAACCTGCACTGCTTTCTATGAAGACAGTCTTAAAGGGTCACTAAAGGAAAAAAATGTTTTTGCTAAAATGACTGTTTACAGGGTATACCGTGTTTCCCCAAAAATAAGCCTGGGTCTTATAATAATTTTGGCAACCAAAAACACGGTAGGGCTTATTTTCGGGGTAGGGCTTACTATTGTGCGGTCTTCTCTACCCCTCTCCCTCTCTGCCGGACGGGAATCCCCTGTGTGAAGTAAAGTAAAATGTATTGTCAGGTACCTTTTATTATAGCGCTGCTCCTGGCTTCCATAGCCTGCCTGAGCTCTCTTCCACAAGCCAAACTTTACAGATGGAGGGGGCTGACATCCCCCACTGACAGGAGAAGGAGATCTGAGTGCCGTTCTGGGCTTCCATAGCCCGTTTGAGCTTTCTTCGCCGAGCATTGCAGAGGAAGGGGGACGGACATCCCCCACTGACAGGAGAAGGAGATCTGAGTGCCATTCTGGGCTTCCATAGCCTGCCTGAGCTATCTTCCACAAGCCGAGCATTGCGGATTGAGGGGGGGGTCGAGAACCCCCGCTAACAAGCATGAGAAAAGGAGGAGACAACCACTTCAAACTAGGTCTTATTTTCGGGGTAGGGCTTATATTGCAGCCATCCTGGAAAACCAAGGTAGGTCTTATTTTCAGGGTAGGTCTTACTTTCAGGGAAACACGGTAGTTACTGATTCCTTTTAAAAATTATTAAAAATCGATAAACAATCATATAATGTACCTACAGTTTAGTTTAGTTTTTGCTGTTGTTTCCTGGTTCTCTGATGTACAGAGCCAGAGAGCCAATAGAGGGCAGTGAAGGTTTTGCAAAACAAAACTGGATTGGTGCTGAGGGGTTATAGACACACAGTAATCACACCTCCTTGATTAGTCATCACAATGAGAAATCTCCCAGTACTGTGGTGATCAGGAAGTGTCCAGAACAGAGAGGAATTACAGCAACATCAGAGCAAAAACGAACAATGAGGACATGAAACCAGGACTGCAGTAAGGTAAAGGAAGCTATTCAGCTAAAAAAAAAAAAATTCCTTTAGTGACCCTTTAATTATATAGAGTTCCTATGTCGTCCACACATGTAAGGATATAAATAACTTCCTGGGATGATCCATTCCCCAGTGTTTAAAAGGGAACCTGTCTATTGGTTTTCCCTAATTGGTGTTTTTTTCTTTTTTTAAATCATGCTTAGCATGGCAAATATTTGCTGAGAATAGTTTTGCTCTGTAAGATGCCTCCATTCTCTGCTCCCAAAGTGATTGCTGCTAGTGAAATGTGTCCTTGAAGTAAGAGGAAATCTCTGCAAAGTTTTAGACGGTTGTCTTGTTCTGGTAACCGCCATAAAATTTCCTCCTTTACTCCATTTATTCCTCAGTGGTTACCAGGACAAACACAAGGTGATTTTACTCAGCGGGGATACATACAGCATTCCTATCCAGGGCCGATCCTAGGGTCACAGGCGCCTGGGTGCAGAAATATTTCTGGCCCCCCCCCCACATGGGTGTGGTCATTTTACTAACGCCTCCCCTTTACACATGTTTCTATGGCAACGACTCAAGCACAAAAATGATCCCTCAGGAAGTCTTCATTACTCTGGGATCCTTTACAATAAACAAAATACAGGAAGAGGAGCAGAGTACTTTATTGGGACCTGGAGGGGGGCCTCTCTGATGGACACAGAGAGGGCTTCTTTTAGAGAGTCTGTTAGAAAGACCCCCAGACATACTACAGACATGATACAGGAGATGGTCAAAGACTTCAGACATAATACAGGAAATGGTCAGAGACTGCAGACATGATACAGAAGATCAGAGACTGCAGACATAGTACAGGAGACAGTCAGAGACTGCAGACATGGAACAGGAGATGATCAGAGACTGCAGACATGACATAGGAAATGATCAGAGACTGCAGACATGATATAGGAAATGATCAGAGACTGCAGACATGATATAGGAAATGATCAGAGACTGTAGACATGATACAGGAAATGATCAGAGACTGCAGACATGATACAGAAGATCAGAGACTGCAGACATAGTACAGGAGACAGTCAGAGACTGCAGACATGGAACAGGAGATGATCAGAGACTGCAGACATGGAACAGGAGATGATCAGAGACTGCAGACATAGTACAGGAGATAGTCAGAGACTGCAGACATGATATAGGAAATGATCAGAGACTGCAGACATGATATAGGAAATGATCAGAGACTGCAGACATGATATAGTAAATGATCAGAGACTGTAGACATGACAGACAGCGCTGGAACCCTGGACAGCTGCGTGTCCTTTTATTAAAGGTCAGCGGCTACAGTATTTGTAGCTGTTGACTTTTTTACTATCCAGAGTGGACAACCGCTTTTAAGAAAATGTGAATCTTTCTCTCCCTTTACACACACTTTAAATAAACAAAAAAAAAAGTTGATGTAGAATTTCACATAAAATTGGTTTTATGTGTTTTTTTCTGAGCCATCGGTTGTCTGGGTCACATGACCCTAAAGGACAGGGACTGCGTTTTGTCTACATCAATCCAGATCTGGCAACCTTGTAGCATATTTTCTGTTCAGTAAACATCCTTTTATTATGACACGTTTAAAAGGTTGTGTGACAAACTCCTGTCTGTAGTCATCTGTGTTTCTTTCTTTCTTATTTTTTTTTCATTATTATTTTTTTTCTTTAACACATTGGTAATGCTAAAGGGGCACCACAGTCATTTTAGCACTTGTGGTGTTGCCAAATGCTACCTTTTGTATTCAGGCACATGCGTTTTAACAGGAAATAAGGCTGCATGTGACCTTCTTTGCCTGCAATGTCTTCTGCAATTGTTTTAGTTGACTAAAATCTCCAGTACGTTTTAACTAAATCTCACTTTAGTCGTCTAAAATCTAATGAGTGTAATCAAATAGTAATGCAGGGCTCGACAAAATCCGGGCGCCAGGTCGCAAATGCGACAAGAAATTGTGACCTTGCGCCCGCCGGTAATTGAGGCTGCGGCTTTGCGGCCTCAGTTACCGGCCGTGCGCCCCCGCCGTGCGATCGCAGCGGGCCCGCAACGGCCGGGAATTGAGGCTGTTGGCATTACAAGTAAAACAGCAGTTCTAATATGTAATTTTTCACTGTCATCTCCTTCCCTCTCATTAGAACCCCCCAAACATTATATATTTTTTATTCTAACACCCTAGAGAATAATCATTGCAATACTTTCTGTCACGTCGTATTTGCGCAGCGGCCTTACAAGCGCAGCGCACCTTTTTGGGGGAAAAAATACACTGTTTTTAATAAAAAAATAAGACAACAGTAAAGTTATCCCAATTTTTTTTTATATTGTATATTTTTAATCAACTGTTTAACCACTTAAGGACTCCTTCACGCCGATTTACGTCGGCAGAAGGGAGCGACCCGGTCCGAAGCTCCGTGGCCGCGGGACTCGCGGACCCGACCGCCGCTTCAGTCCCGCGATCGTTCCCCGGAGCTGAAGAACGGGGAGAGCTGTGTGTAAACACGGCTTCCCCGTTCTTCACTGTGACGCCGTGATCGATCGTGTGTTCCCTTATATAGGGAATCACAATTGATGATGTCACACCTACAGCCACACCCCCCTACAGTTAGAAACATACGTGAGGTCACACATAACCCCATCAGCGCCCCCTGTGGTTAACTCCCAAACGGCAATTGTCATTTTCACAGTAAACAATGCATTTTAAATGCATTTTTTGCTGTGAAAATGACAATGGTCCCAAAAATGTGTCAAAATTGTCCGAAGTGTCCGCCATAATGTCGCAGTCACGAAAAAAATCGCTGATCGCCGCCATTGGTAGTAAAAAAAATTTTTTTTTATAAAAATGCAATAAAACTATCCCCTATTTTGTAAACACTATAAATTTTGCGCAAACCAACTGATAAACGCTTATTGCTGAGAAACTGAGGAAAATAAATATTTTTTTTATATATTTTTGGGGGGTACCGTATTTATCGCGGTATAACGCGCTCCCGCGTATACCGCGCACCCCTAAAGTGGCCCCCAATCCTGTGGAATAAATGTTTTTTTGGTACTTACAGTTTTGGTGTCTTGCACGGCGTCCATCGGCGGCCTTGTCGGTCCGGCGGCCTTGTCGGTCCGGCGTCCTTCTGCGGCTTCGGGTGTCCTCTTCAGCCGCTTCGGGTGTCCTTCTGCGGCTTCGGGTGTCCTTCTGCGGCTTTGGGTGTCCTTCTGCGGCGGGTCCGGTGTCCTCTTTGGCGGGTCCGGCATCCTTCTTCGGCGTCCTCCCTGCTCGTTTCCCGCGCCGAGTTTGAATACTGCGCCGACATATACAGAGCGCAGTACACTCGTGTATTGTCGGCAATGCTCGGCTACCCGCGCTGACGTCCTGTACGTCCAGGACGTGAGCGCGGAAGGAGCCGAGACTGGCCGACTATACCCGAGTGTACTGCGCTCGGTATATGTCGGCGCAGTATTCAAAACTCGGCGCGGGTATCGGCGTATACAGCGCACCCACGATTTTGCCTTGATTTTCAGGGCAAAAAAGTGTGCGGTATACGCCGATAAATACGGTATTTATTATAGCAAAAAGTAAAAAATCTTGAAATTTTTTCAAAATTGTCGCTCTATTTTTGTTTATAGCGCAAAAAATAAAAAACGCAGAGGTGATCAAATACCACCAAAAGAAAGCTCTATTTGTGGGGGGAAAAAGGATGCCAATTTTGTTTGGGAGCCACTTTGCACGACCGCGCAATTGTCGGTTAAAGCGTCGCAGTGCCGAATCGCAAAAACTGGCCGGGTCCTTTAGCTGCCTAAAGGTTCCAGGTCTTAAGTGGTTAAATGGGATATGGATAAATTGGAAGAGAATTAAAATGGCTAAGAGATAACAGAAAAGATGTAAGGAGAGAGGAGGGGGAGAGACACAGGGAACAAAGGCCCTACCCCCCTACCTAAAAAAAAAAAAAGAAAGGGGGGGAGGATATAAACCCATCCCACTCCCCTCATCCTATATCCCCATAAGGGTTCATAGTGCAAATGGATAATTCTAATTTCTAGTGAGAAAGTTAAATACATGTAAAGAAAGAGGAAATAAAATAAATAAATTAAATATTTTGTTATATACTTTGTGTTACTATTGGGAAGACTTCCCACTCCAAGACTATTTATGTGAAGAAAAAAAGAGGGACGGGGGGGGGGAAGCCTCTCTAAAGCAGTAAACTATACAACACTTGAAGCTATTGTGTTCTTACAGCGGGGAGGATTCCCTATTCATTTAAGATGGGGGGATCGGGTCAGTTTTTTTTTTTTTTTTTCTTTTTTTTTTTTTTATTCAATCCGCTGGTTGAATGAAAAAAAAAAACTCGCGCACAGGCTGCTTATGGAAATGCGGCCTTAAAACGGTCATCCACACTACACCATAGAATTAACTGGGAATCAAAGGATCCGCGTTTTTTAACATGCATTTCAAATCCGACATCAACAAATAAGATTCTCCTATAATAATACTCGCAGTTCTTCCTGTAGCCAGACCTCTCGTGACAACAATGGACTTTCTGCAGTCTGTGATGACCGAAAACATCCACACTTCTTCTGGTGGCCAGAAATCGTGTGTCTGTAATAGCAGGAAACACAAAGGGAACAGGGGGCCCCTCTAGGAGTATCTATAGGTCCACAGTTGTAATTGCATGAATGTATAGTGCTCACCTTGTAATGTGGCTTTGAAAACACCAAGGCCCGGATTCAGAAAGACTTACGACGGGCGTATTAGTAGATACGCTGTCGTAATTCAGAATCCGAGCCGTCGCAACTTTAAGCGTATGCTCAAACTGAGATACGCTTTAATGTTGCTAAGATACGACTGGCGTAAGTCTCCTACGCCGTCCTATCTTAACTGCATATTTACGCTGGCCGCTAGGGGCGTGTACGCTGATTTACGCCTAGAATATGTAAATCAGCGAGATACGCCTATTCGCGAACGTACGCCCGGCCGTCGCAGTAAAGATGCGCCGTTTACGTAAGGCGTTTTCAGGCGTATAGTTACCCCTGCTATAGGAGGCGCAGCCAATGTTAAGTATGGACGTAGGGACTGCGTCAAATTTTTCACGTTTTACGTCATTTGTGTAAGTCGTCTGTGAATGGGGCTGGGCGTAATTTACGTTCACACCGAAAGCAATTGACTATTTGCAGGTTAATTTGGAGCATGCGCACTGGGATACGTTAACGGACGGAGCATGTGCCGTTCGTAAAAAGCGTCATTTACGTGGGGTCACGCTGATTTTACATAAAACACGCCCACATCTTACACATTTGAATTAGGCGGGCTTACGCCAGCCAATTTACGCTACGCCGCCGCAACTTACGGAGCAAGGGCTCTGTGAATAATGCACTTGCCTGTCAAAGTTGCGGAGGCGTAGCATAAATGGGATACGCTACGCCCGCACAGAGTTGCGCGCTCCCTACCTGAATCTGGCCCCAAATGTGTAATGCCAAAGTCAGGAATAAAGTAAAAGAAAAATATAGTTTTTGGATAAACCCCACCACTACAAACCACTATTTTGTTTTCGTTCAACCCAGCAATATAAAGTCCCACGACCCTTTCTGTTCTTAATACAACCCAGCAATCTGATGTTAGTACAGCGATCTCCTCTGCTGTCCATTGTGTTCTAACAGGGGGATGGCCACCCCCCCAAACCCCCCCCCCCCCCCCAGAACACTCCTGTCAGCACTTGGCATTGAGAACCGGCCAGCAACTGTCAGACCGTCTGCCATACACACAGGCCAAATGTTGGCCAGTGTGTACTAGGCCTAAGGGAGGTTTATAACCCTTTTCTTTTTTTCCTCCCTACGTGTTTCGTTTTGGAGGTTTCCCTTTACATTCGGTGCCTTTGCCACAACAGGAAGTGAGAGGAAATCTCTGGTCATCACTAGAACTAGTGTACCTATTGGAAGACTTCCCTTCCATTCCCATTCTGGTGACAACTCAAAATTTGGAATTTTCGATGAGCAGTCACCAGAGCGAATGACTGACATTGGTCCTAATCCCTCTCCACTTCAAAACTAAAATTAAAAAAAGTTTTCCCTTAAAGAAGTAACACTTCAGTAAGTTTGTAGTCTGTAATGACATAAAACACCACAATGCTCCCAGTTGCCAGAAATTATATGAAAACGATCGACTCCCCACAGTCTTCAAAGGCCAAGTTCACATTTTGTACCATGTTACATGTTGCACCCGTATTTAGATATGTGATGCCCCCCCCCCTGTGACAGCATGCGGCTGTTATTCTCCCCCACAGCTGCTGTCACTTTCAAAGCTGAATTCCAGGAATTCAGCCACTTTGTGAAAAGTGCAGGCAAACTACAAGTCCAAGGAGGTGCATTACATCCCCTGAACTTATCTATATTTAATATTTCACAGGCTTATGGCTCTGCCAGAGCATATACTGACACTCAGGGCTGTGAGGGAGGAGAGAGAGGCACACAGAGCAGCTATGCCTGCCCCTTCTCTCTGCTGAGTTCACATAATACAAAGGCTTCTGTGATTGGGCAGGAGGAGGGGTGGGAAAAAGCATAGCAACTGCACTTATGTTGAAGATGCTTATACCTGAAACATCAGCGTCGGGCTCCTGGGAAATACAGCAATAGCCGTCTTACGGGAGCGCAATAAAACTGTCAGATGTAAATAAGAGATGTCATGCACCTCTTCGGACTCAACTCATGTGGATGGTGGATTCCTAGAATTCCGCTTTAAAAAAAATATATGTAATTTTTTTATTTTTTTAAAGATGAACTTGGCCTTTAATGACCTGAAACACCCACAATGCTCCCAGTAGCTACACATCATGTGATCTTTTCACAATTTTAAAGGTAATTTGACGGATTTTAGAAATGACATTTTAATAATATTATTATTATATGGAATTTTTATTGCACCATCAGTTTGCACAGATTTACAGTATTAAGGGCTACAGTACCGTTAAAATATACAGTATTTCAATCCAAGTGGGTTAGGAGGGCTTGTGGGGGCTTACAATCTAAAAAGGAAGGACAAGGCATACAAAAGGTGATGAGTTAATAGAGAAAGTACAATTTAATTAGGGAAGGTGGGACAGGCTGCCCTGAAGAGATGGCAAGAAAGGATTGCAACCGATAGGTGTAAAAGGTTGAATTGGCGTTTAAGCATAATATATGTTCAAGAGGTTCTAAAGCAGGGGTCTCAAACTGGTGGCCCTCTAGCTGTTGCGAAACTACAAGTCACATCATGCCTCTGCCTATCGGAGTCATGCTTGTAACTGTCAGCCTTGCGATGCCTCATGGGACTTGTAGTTTAAAAACAGCCTGGAGGGCCACCAGTTTGAGACCCCTATTCTGAAGATTCAAAGTTTTTGGTTTTTTTTTTTATCTTCATGCATGCGATGCATGAAGGGTAAAACTAAAAACCTTATCTGTGCAGCTCCCAGCACCCCCTAATACTTACCTGAGCCCCATCGCGATCCACACAAGTGCACAAGAGCTTCGTCTCTCCATAGACTCTCCTTTCTCATTGGCTGAGACACCAGCAGGAACCATTGGCTCCCACTGCTATCAATCACAGCCAGTGAGACATTGAGAAGAGAGAGGGGGCAGGGCTGAGCAGCGGCTCGGGGGCAAGACTGCTTATGTGCCCCCCATAGCAAGCTGTTTGCTCTGGCGGAAACTTAGCAGTAGGGAGTGGTCTGGCGCACTGGCGCGGGGCACCTGGGAAGAGGAAGATCGGAGCTACTCTGTGCAAAAAAACATTGTTAAGCCTCGTACACGCGATCAGACTTCCATCTGACTTTTCCTTGGATTTTGGTCCAAAAGGGCGTTGGCCGTGAACTTGTTCTGCATACAGACGGCAGAATATTTTCAGCCAACATTCACAAAATCACATGGTTTTTCAGCTCTTTCCTGCCACCCTTTGGACAATTTCTGCTATTGTCTGATCTTTAGCATTGGTTCTGAGCATGCGTGTTTGTACTTTGGACTTTAGTACACGCGATGGGATGATCCTCCATCGGACAATTGTTGTCGGAAAGTTTGAGAGCATGTACAGCGAACATTTGTCCGTTGAAAAAACGATAACAATTGTCCAATTGAGCATACAGACGGTCGGATTGTCCGTTAAAACACGTCCGTTGGACCGTTGTTGTCGAAAAGTCCAATTGTGTTTATGGGCCTCAAGTATCACGTTTGTTGTTCAACCACTTGAGAGCCGCACTATAGACGAAAGACGTCTACAGCGCGGCTCTCAACTGTCGGGTGGACGTCCCTGGACGTCTTCCTGTTTACATTCCCCACCCCCGCGCGCGGCGGGGAAAAGCTGTGCCCGCCGTGTCACGTGGTGCCGATGCGTGTGCCTGGCGGCCACGATGTCTGCCGGGTACTCGCGATTGGCAGTTACAGAGCCATGGACGTGGAGCTCTGTGTGTAAACACAGAGCACCACGTCCTGTCAGGGAGAGAGGAGACTGATGCTGTGTCCCATGTACATAGGGACACAGATCGGTCACCTCCCCCCACAGTAAGAATCACTCCCAGGGAACACATTTAACCCCTTCCTCGCCCCCTAGTGTTAACCCCTTCCCTGCCAGTGACATGTATACAGTTATCAGTGCATATTTATAGCACTGTTCGCTGTATAAATGTGAATAATCCCAAAATGGTGTCAAAAGTGTCCGATATGTCCGCCGCAATATCGCAGGCCTGACAAAAATCACAGATCGCCGCCATAACTAGTAAAAAAAAAAAAAAATGTCATAAATCTATCCCCTATTTTGTAGGCCCTATAACTTTTGCGCGAACCAATCAATAAACGCTTATTGCAATTTTTTTTATTTTTTTTATTTTACCAAAAATATGTAGAATGCGTATCGATCTAAACTGAGAAACTTTTTTTTTTTTTTATGGAATATTATAGCAGTAAGGAGATACAACGCCGTATCTCCGGATACGCCGTCATATGTCTGAGTTGCGGGGTCGTATCTATGCGCCTGATTCATAGAATCAGTTACGCATAGATTTCCCTAAGATCCGACCGTCGTACCTTAGGCTGCATATTTACGCTGGCCGCTAGGTGGCGCTTCCGTATATTTACGCAAGGAATATGCTAATTGGGTATATACGGCGATTCAGAAACGTAAGTCCGGCCGGCGCATTTTTTTACGTTGTTTACGTTAGGCTTTTTTCGGCGTATAGTTACCCCTGCTATATGAGGCGTATCCTATGTTAAGTATGGACGTCGTTCCCGCGTCGAGTTTTGAAAAATTTACGTCGTTTGCGTAAGTCGTTCGCGAATTGGGCTGGACGTAATTTACGTTCACGTCGAAAGCAATGACGATTTGCGGCGGAATTTTCGAGCATGCGCACTGGGATTTTTTCACGAGCGGCGCATGCACCGTTCGTAAAAAAAAAATCAAATGCGCGGGGTCACAGTTAATATACATAAAACAAGCCCACATCATCCACATTTGAATTAGGCAGGCTTACGCCGACACGTTTTTGTTTTTTTGTTGTTGTTTATAGCACAAAAAATAAAAACCGCAGAGGTGATCAAATACCACCAAAAGAAAGCTCTATGTGTGGGGAAAAAATGATAAAAATATAATTTGGGTACATTGTTGTATGACCGCGCAATTGTCATTCAAAGTGCGTCAGCGCTGAAAATTGGTCTGGGCAGGAAGGGGGTTTAAGTGCCCAGTAAGGAAGTGTTCGGGGGGAAAAAAAAAATGCCTCTAATATTTTTTTAATGCTGACCTGCTCCTTGTGTGAGTTTTTTAATGACGGGTCCCCTTGAAATATCAGACTGCGTTGTATCTAACGAATCACCTGCCATCTAAATTCCTGTAAACAACCCAAGCAGGACAGGACTGTTTTTTTTTTTCCCTCGTTGATACATAAAAACTCTCCCCTGATTGGACGTTACACTACAAATCTCAGACAGAAGCTTCAAACTATCTTTTGTGCTCCTCTAGCCGGGGACATAATTTATGATCTGTGCACGTAGTCAAGTCATCGCTCTCTCTCTCTCTCCTCCAGTTCTTCCTGTGTAATAAAGAGAAGAGAAAAAAAAAAAAACCTTGTGCAATGCTAAAAAGATTCAGTAATTGGCCCCACTTCCACTCTGGTGGCTGCAGCCAAGCCGCGCACACCAGAGCTTTCCTCTCGCAGGAAACTGGAATTAATGCATCGCCCCGTCTCCTGTTTACTCTCAAGACACTTTCCGGGAAATCTGCGCAGAGAAATCCTAACAACATGCAAGTGTTCAAGTGCTGCGTGGGCCGGATGGTAGGATATTTGGGATCTTTTTTTTCTGAGGCTGGATCTGCCCTCGGCGGGCGCTTTGCGTTCTCTACCTTAACGGTTTCAGACTTGCAGGAGGGAGGATTGTGCAAACCATTGCTTGGCTCTTTTTTCTTTTCCTCCTGAGAAGGTTGTTTTGTTGGAAGTTGTTTCTCATGTTTTCCTGCCAGTAACACATCTATTTATCTCTACTTGTTTCCAGAAGCCCGATGTCCGGCTCTCCCGGGGCAGCATTGAGCATGTGGATGGCAGCATACAGTGTCCGGTAAGATTCCTTCTATAGACTTTTAGGAAAACCTGTTTTGTAAGTCTGTGTTTTTTTTTTTTTTCCTGGGGAACAGCTGTTTGCTGTCTGACACTGCCGGGGAAGGGAGATGGTTCAAATACCTTTCCGAAAAGAAAGCCTCCAGGCTAGAGAGTTCAGAAGCAGCTGAGTGAGTGGAAGGGTACCCCTACAATGAAGCAAGTCCTGTCTAAGGATGAGCACTGGTGTTTTCGCATAGTACACGTGCAGAGCCCGCCACGAAGCGTGCACGGCGATGCGCTAATCACAGCCAGGGAGGCATTTCTCGATCTCTGCAGCTGAGTATCGGGACAATGTCTCCCTGGCTGTGATTAGCGCAGCGCCGTGCAGACTTCCTGGCGGGCTCTGCACGTGTACTATGCGAACACGCCGGAGCTCATCCTTAGTCCTGTCCATGGAATAACTTTCAGGCTGGGTTTACATATGAGCCACATGCGGCTCACAGCAGGGGTCCGGTGCTTCCTCGTTCACCATTTCAGGTCCCATTTCAACCCTAAAAATGGACCAAAAGACGCATTCAAAACACACCCAACCCGTTTCGGAGATGTGTGAACCGGTGATCTGACGATATGGTTCCTCCTATCGATATGGTTCCCGTCTTGGCGCAATCGGAGCCGACGGAAATCACCGAACCTCCAGGGCGACGTGGAATTTGCTGTAAGTGGCTGCGCTCGCTCGGCCTCCTGGCTCTTTTTGTTAACATCCTCCAATCCACAGGGATATTAAGGAATGAGCCTGGATCCCGCCCGAGGTTCGGAGATTTCCGTGGGCTTTGTCTGCGCCTGCGCAGTCAAGCAGGGAACCATCTCGATAGGGGAACCAGATCGACAAGACACCGGCTCCATAGAGAGCCAGTCAAAATCTCCTGCTATTGCAAACCCAGCCGCAGGGTTTTCAGTGGTTTGCATCCATTGTAATTTTCCCTTGCCAGCCGCACACATGAACAACCACTAAGTAGATGTGCGAGCATAATTCATTCCAGAAACATGCTTGTAATCCAAAGCACTTGTATATCAAAGCATTTTTTTTTTACAGGGTATAAAAGAGAAGAGAGGCACCTCCTAAGTGTAGCAATAAGTTGCTAAATGTTGTACCTTCATTAAATGTAACCATATTGCTGCACTTAGAGGCTCCTCTCTTCTCTTTTATATTCAGTTGTGACATGACGCTACTCTTATATCAAGACATCGCTTGTATATCGAGGCAAAATTTATTCAGACATTTTGCTTGTCTTGCAAAACGCTCTCAAACCAAGTTACTCTCAAACCAAGGTTTTACTGTAATTTACAGCTGTCTGATAAGGGACACATTGCCACCTGATATACAGTCTACTAATCCAGCACTGCTTCCCTCTGTACTAACTGACAAGAAACACACTGTCCGCTTACATACTGATCTAGCACTGCTTCTTCCTCCACTGTCTGATAAGGGACACACTGTTACCTTATACTGCATACAGCTTACTCATCCAGCACTGCTTCCTCCTGTACTAATTGATGTAAGTTTATATACCGCATACTGACTCGGCTCTTCTTCCTCCTGTACTATCTGACAAGAAACACACTGTCTGCTTACATACTGCTTCCTTATCCAGCACGGCTTCCTCCTCCACTATCTGACAAGGCATACATTGCCACCTAATATACAGCCTACTGATCCAGCAGTGCTTCTTCCTCCTCTATCTGATAAGGCACACATTGCCAGCTGATATACAGCTTACTGATCCAGCACTGCTTCCTCCTCCTCTATCTGACAAGGCATACATTGAAACCTAATATATAGCCTACTGATCCAGCAGTGCTTCCTCCTCTATATGATAAGGAATACATTGCCAGCTGATATACAGCCTACTGATCCAGCATTGCTTCCTCCTCCACTATCTGATAAGGCATACATTTCCACCTAATATACAGCCTACTGATCCAGCAGTGCTTCCTCCTCTTTCTGACAAGGCATACATTGCCAGCTGATATACAGCCTACTGATCCAGCACTGCTTCCTCCTCCACTATCTGACAAGGCATACATTGCCAGCTAATATACAGCCTACTAATCCAGCAGTGCTTCCTCCTCTATCTCACAAAGCGCACACTGTCACCTAATATACAGCCTACTGATACAGCGCTGCTTCCTCCTCTATCTCACAAAGCGCACACTGTCACCTAATATACAGCCTACTGATACAGCGCTGCTTCCTCCTCTACTATCTCACAAAGCGCACACTGTCACCTAATATACAGCCTACTGATCCAGCGCTGCTTCCTCCTCTACTATCTCACAAAGCGCACACTGTCACCTAATATACAGCCTACTGATACAGCGCTGCTTCCTCCTCTACTATCTCACAAAGCGCACACTGTCACCTAATATACAGCCTACTGATCCAGCGCTGCTTCCTCCTCTACTATCTCACAAAGCGCACACTGTCACCTAATATACAGCCTACTGATCCAGCGCTGCTTCCTCCTCTACTATCTCACAAAGCGCACACTGTCACCTAATATACAGCCTACTGATCCAGCAGTGCTTCCTCCTCTATCTGATAAGGCATACATTGCCACCTAATAGACAGCCTACTGATCCAGCACTGCTTCCTCCTCCACTATCTTTTAATGCAAACATTGCCACCTAATATACAGCCTACTGATCCAGCAGTGCTTCCTCCTCTATATGATAAGGAATACATTGCCAGCTGATATACAGCCTACTGATCCAGCATTGCTTCCTCCTCCACTATCTGATAAGGCATACATTTCCACCTAATATACAGCCTACTGATCCAGCAGTGCTTCCTCCTCTTTCTGACAAGGCATACATTGCCAGCTGATATACAGCCTACTGATCCAGCACTGCTTCCTCCTCCACTATCTGACAAGGCATACATTGCCAGCTAATATACAGCCTACTAATCCAGCAGTGCTTCCTCCTCTATCTGACAAGGCACACACTGTCACCTAATATACAGCCTACTGATCCAGCGCTGCTTCCTCCTCTACTATCTCACAAAGCGCACACTGTCACCTAATATACAGCCTACTGATACAGCGCTGCTTCCTCCTCTACTATCTCACAAAGCGCACACTGTCACCTAATATACAGCCTACTGATCCAGCGCTGCTTCCTCCTCTACTATCTCACAAAGCGCACACTGTCACCTAATATACAGCCTACTGATCCAGCGCTGCTTCCTCCTCTACTATCTCACAAAGCGCACACTGTCACCTAATATACAGCCTACTGATCCAGCAGTGCTTCCTCCTCTATCTGATAAGGCATACATTGCCACCTAATAGACAGCCTACTGATCCAGCACTGCTTCCTCCTCCACTATCTTTTAATGCAAACATTGCCACCTAATATACAGCCTACTGATCCAGCAGTGCTTCCTCCTCTTTCTGACAAGGCATACATTGCCACCTGATATACAGCCTACTGATCCAGCACTGCTTCCTCCTCCACTATCTGATAAGGCATACATTGCCAGCTGATATACAGCCTACTGATCCAGCAGTGCTTCCTCCTCTATCTGACAAGGCATGCATTGCCACCTAATAGGCAGCCTACTTATCCAGCAGTGCTTCCTCCTCTATCTGACAAGGCATGCATTGCCACCTAATAGGCAGCCTACTTATCCAGCAGTGCTTCCTCCTCTATCTGACAAGGCACACACTGTCACCTAATATACAGCTTACAGATCCAGCACTGCTTCCTCCTCCACCATTATCTGACAAGGCACACACTGTCACCTTATATACAATCTTCATTGTCATTAGACTTTAACAACACTGACCTGTTCAAACAATAAATTAATATGTGACTATAATGACATATCACAGTGTAAATATCCACCCCTTTGCAGTGAGGACCAATGACGGTGCTGAAAAATCCCCGGTATGTGAGCAGTGCTTTGGCATTGTTGGCATGCCCTGTGCCAGGGAATCTTTGGGTACTGATGCTTAAGAATGAGACACCCGTCCGCAAGCTCTCCCCAAACATTGATCTGTACAAACCATATGACCGGTGCCAACAAATTGGTCACATAGCAGGCACTATGATGATTCCCATTTTACAACCGTAGGTAACATTTATGGGATTCCCGCTACTGTCCCATTACTTTAGGGGGATACAGATTTTTTGAGGCCCGCTTTATTAACCTGCCACCTGATTCCCCATTGTCTCGTATTCATTGCTTGCAGAAAAACTGTGTTGGAATGAATAACTGACCGGCTTCACATCTTTGGCTCCAGTAAATGGAGAGATTTATTATCTGGGTCTCTCTGTGGACATGTCATGTTTCCTGTCAGTGATAGGAATACAGCTTGCAGCATGTCGGTGCATTTTTTTTTTTCATGGTTCTTCGCTCGCGGTGTTCGTGGTTTCTTGGGTGTTGCCTTTGCATTTCCTTTGAACTGTGGAGGTGTCGGCTTCTGGATACTCTTCTATTAATAAACTCCAATACATGCGTTGGGTACCTTCCCACCGCACATCTCATTGCTGTCTTATCATATGCTTTATCAAACACACTAAAAGGACTACATGCCCCAGATATTATCGTGTACCACATTTAACATGAATACTATCTATATAGCCCCCTTTCCATCCCAGCCCAGGCATCCCTTTAATAGGGTCTGATCGCCTACGCTTTCACCGCCCAACGTATGTTACATTGCCGGCAACAGGTTAAAGAATATCTCAACCCAAGAACAAACATTTATTTTGCTGCTGATGTGGCTGCATTTGTTTTCCTTTTTTTAAGTTTAAAGTAGATGGACTTGTGTCTTTTTGACATCCAAAGTATGTAAGCCAAGTACAATTTGTATAATTATGTAAAATACCTGTTGATATTGCCAGTGCAGTGAGCTTGTGACTTCCCGTTAGATGAACTAAAACCTTGAAGTGGAGTTCCACCCAAAAATGAAATTTCCGCTTTTCAGCACTGCACTGGCAATATCAACAGGTATTTTACATAATTATACTAATTGTACTTGGCTTGCATACTTTGGATGTCAAAAAGACACAAGTCCATCTACTTTAAACTTAAAAAAGGAAAACAAGTGTCACATTTGCCACCTTTCAGGGGAAAGGAGGGAGCTGATACCTGTGTAATACAGGTATTTGCTCTCACTTCTGGGCATAGGTCACCACGTCGACCTACGCCACGTCTGGCGCCTTCTCCCCCACCCACACTGTCTTCTGCTGTCATCTGGGAAGTCCCAGATGACAGCAGGGACCAGTGGGATCGCGCATGCGCAGTAGAGAACCAGGAAGTGAAGCCTCAAGGCTTCGCTTCCTGATTCCCTTGCCAAAGATGGCGGTGGCTGCACCTGAGAGCCGAGGGACAGATATTAAAAGTCAGCAACTGCAGTATTTGTAGCTGCTGGCTTTTAAAAAAAAAAAATGTTTTCGTCAGAACTCCGCTTTAAGACCCCTTTCACACTGAGGCAGTTTTCAATGGGTGCTTTCACACTGTCGGCGCACTTGCCGGAAGTTCGGAAAAGTCCTGCAAGCAGCATCTTTGGGGCGGGTATATAGCGCTCCCAAAACCCCTTCTGCCCATTGCAATGAATGGGCAGTGCTTCCGAAAACACCTGAAAAGCGCCTCGGAAGCACCGCAACACCGGAGTTTTTAACCCCTTCTTTGGGGTTAAAAGTGCTCTGCTAGTGTCTGAAAAGCATCGCTAAAACGAGCAGCACTTTACCGCGAATGTGGCAGCGGCCCCAGTGTGAAAGGGGTCTAAACAACGTCCCTTGCCTTCTAAACTCTCCTCTGTAAACTGCAAATCTCCCTGGCGCCCCTAATGTAATGGAAATGAGGAGACTAGGATGTGTTTGTAGTCCAAATCAGAGGCGCAGTCTAGGGTGACAACGTTGCGCCCTCCTTGGATACAGTTGAGTGAATGTAGCCAGCCTAGGACAGGAAGTGCTTTTGAATAACGCTAGGGTCACACTTATGGGATTGTTGTGGCTCACGTTTTTGCTGTACCTGTTGGAAAACCAAGGAAAGAAAGGTCCCTGCACTTTTTTTTTTTTAAACTGCAGTCGCAGGAAAATCAAATGGCGGTTTTGCACCATGCAATTTCCCACACCTGCAAATGCACTGCGTCTTTAGTTGCACAAGCGGGGTGCCATTAAGAATGAATGGCAGCCCCGCACGTCTGTAAAGGAGCGGCGCTTTTTAGCTACAGGTGGTTGCGGTTGCAGCAACAGGTTAAATTCCAGCAACCACCCACCCAAATATGGGAAGGGAGTCACCGCTCTAGGTGGGTCTAATAAGCAATTAGGAACTTCTCAGGAAACCAAGGGTGCTGGAAATGCACTAGATCAATAGAAATAGAAATGCATCACAGGATACAGCCAAAGAATCGGGAAAAGAAGCAGCCGACGCGTTTCACACTAGTTCAGTGCTTAGTCATGACTAAGCACTGAACTAGTGTGAAACGCGTCGGCTGCTTCTTTTCCCAATTCTTTGGCTGTATCCTGTGATGCATTTCTATCGATTTTCCCAATAAAGACTTAAGAAGAACTTAAGAAGTTCTTCAGGAGTGCGGCTGTCCATCCCTTTTGAAATTTTCACAACCCACCCAAATATGGACCAAGCCACCCCATGGGTTAACAGTACACCAATTATTACACTGCATGATACTAGCACTGTCACGTTTTATTATCCTACTTTTGCCAGCTGGATTAGCTGCACTGTAGCACGTTAATTTTGATGTCAATATTTTTTCACATTGTCATTTTGATCACTAGACAGACTGTATCCGGTTAAATCTTGACAAGTGGGTTATGTTCCTGTTTACAGGAGAGGTCCTCTCCTGTGAACAGGAACCTAACCCACTTGTCAAGATTTAAGGAGCTGTGTCCGTCCATGGACGTCAGAGAAAAGGATTTTATGGTGAGTACAAAAAATCGTATTTTTCCAAAAGTTAGGCAGCAACCGCCAATGATTTTCTTAGGCATGAGTTCGATTTTCTTAACTTTCTACAGCGGTAGAATGTTGTATTTGAGAAGAGGACAGGAGTTGATGACCTTAGAATTCCAAAAATAGAATTGTCTGTTTGTGATTTGTAGTGTAAATTCTCCTCTGCGCGGTCAGCTGGCGGTTGCGCTCGGTTTTTAGGCCTCTGTAGTTTGGTGAGCCTTATTCCCTGAGATGGTAAATGGAGCAAGTCACATAAAAGATTTCAGTATTTAAAAGGGCCCGTCTTGGGAGCATAGCGACAGACAAATATTTCCCTGCTCTCCAGATTCCATTCCTGTCCCATGAAATCCTCGACCTCCCGATTCCCGAGACGGAGCGCGGATGAGGGAGACCTCTCTGTTGAATGCCTGTGGTTGGAAGACCATGAAAGGGAACTTGGATGAGTCTGAGGTTTAGATAAGATGACTGCAAAATTCCAACATGAACCCCCCCCCCCCTTCCCCTCCCCTTGTCCCAGCATAAAATACTCCAGCCACAGAGATCTTGTCACTGCCGCAGCCAAAGCAAATTTTTCTTTTTTTTTTTTTACTGGATCGCACTTTATACTTCAGCGTCAAGGGTGAAGAACAGCCGCCCTCAAATATAAACACCGGATAGAATGGAGGCAGCTGGAGGGGTCACCACACTGGCGGATAAAGCACTGTTGTTGGGGGGGCTGCATTTTACTCCGTTTTAAAGCTTAAAGGCAGGGGTCTCCAAACTGCGGCCCGAGGGCCAAATGTGGCCCTTTGCTAGCCTTTATCTTGCCCTTGGGGCACTATTCCTCCCACTGACACCAGCAATGGGGTACTATGTTTTCCACTGATACCAATGATGGGATACTATTCCTCCTACTAATACCAATAATGGGGCACTACTCCTCCTACTGACCACCAACCCTGAGGCCATATTTATTCTCACTGATGCTGGGCTAGGGACATTTTCTACCCCTGCTGGCCACAATCCGGCCCTCTCAAAGTCTGAAGGACAGTAGACTGGCCCTTTGTGTGAAAAGTTCGGAGACCCCTGCTTAAAGGGGTTGTAAAGGTAAAAAAATGTTTCCCTAAATAGCTTCCTTTACCTTAGTGCAGTCCTCCTTCACTTACCTCATCCTTCCATTTTGCTTTTACATGTCCTCATTTCTTCTGAGAAATCCTCACTTCCTGTTCTTCTGTCTGTAACTCCACACAGTAATGCGAGGCTTTCTCCCTGGTGTGGAGAAAGCCTCTTGAGGGGGTCCTGACTCTCCTGCTCGCCCCCCTCCCCCCTCAAGAGGCTTTCTCTACACCAGGGAGAAAGCCTCGCATTACTGTGTGGAGTTACAGACAGAAGAACAGGAAGTGAGGATTTCTCAGAAGAAATGAGGACATTTAAAAGCAAAATGGAAGGATGAGGTAAGTGAAGGAGGACTGCACTAAGGTAAAGGAAGCCATTTAGGGAATTTTTTTTTCCTTTACAACGCTTTTAAATGTCCTTATTTCTTCTGAGAAATCCTCACTTCCTGTTCTTCTGTCTGTAACTCCACACAGTAATGCGAGGCTTTCTCCCTGGCGTGGAGTGTCGTGCTCGCCCCCTCCCTTGGACTACAGGAGAGTCAGGACGCTCACTAACACACAGCTCCTTTCTCTATCTGCAACGTAGAGAGTGTCCTGACTCTCCTGTAGTCCAAGGGAGGGGGCGAGCACGACACTCCACACCAGGGAGAAAGCCTCGCATTACTGTGTGGAGTTACAGACAGAAGAACAGGAAGTGAGGATTTCTCAGAAGAAATAAGGACATTTAAAAGCAAGTGAAGGAGGTAAGTGATGGAGGACTGCACTAAGGTAAAGGAAGCTATTTAGGGAAAAAATCTTTTACCTTTTCAACCCCTTTAACCCTTGTCTCTAAGGAAGGGCAAAAATAATGGAAATGCCCATTACTGAAGACCTAATAAGGATTGGGGGGGGGGGGCTCATTTACAGCCGAACTCTAAGCAAAAAGTTAAATGTCCTATCTGACAAATAATTTTTAATGCTGTCTGGCCACTTTTGCGATTCATATTCCTTTTCCAGGCAGCACAGCCAGTATGAGGACACTACTTTCTCTGTTAGCCAAAAATTGGCTTTGGCTGCAGCAGCGATGAGTTTTCGGCAGCTGAGATAAGGAGGGACTGGGGGGGTGCTGAAATGTGTATCTAGTGGTTGGAGGGTGGTAAAACCCCTACAGTTAAGCTGCTTTTTTACTGCCACATCCGCTAACTTCCATCTATTAAATCTGCCCTTGTTGTTTTAACTTTGGATAGTCAAACCTTTTTTTTTTCTGCCAGTAAATCCCTTATACAGCCCACTTCCTGTTTCTTGTCTGGTCCTTAGCCAAGGCCAGTGATGGAGAACCTTGGCACCTCTTTATATTTTGGAACTATATTTCCCATGATGCTCAGCTACACTGCAGAGTGCATGAGCATCATGGGAAATGTAGTTCCAAAACATCTGGTGGTCCAAGGTTCACTATCACTGGCCTAGGCTTATGACATCATGCACAGCGCTCTCTCTCTCTTGTGAGAGTTTGCCAGGAATGGAGGAGGGACAATGAGAGCTGCAGAGCTGGAGGTGTGTGTGTGTGTGAATCCAGGAAGTGAACAGGCAGCAGCTTCAGCTGCCCACAGTTAAAATGGCTGCAGCCAGACTTGGTGGAGGGAGATTTCTGCAGCATATTTGGCAAGTACAGATCCACAGTGCATATAAAATAATATGCAAAGTGGTTGGAGGGAAGCTTCAAAATGGCCAAAGATGTTTTTATTACTAATTATGTGAGCAGACTGCAGTTCCTCTTTATGGAAACCACGGCCAGAAAAGATTGTAATGGCTTTATTGAATTTCCCCAGCAAGTGTGCAGTGAAGGCCATTTCAGTACAGGAGAGGAGCCTGCGCAAGAGGGAAGGGAAAGCCGGAGGTCCGATTTTGAAATTTTTCTCATGTACCCGTTGTAAAATGTTTTATTTCGTTTTTAGTTTTTCAGGTAACATTTTATTCTTTAACAGCAAGTTTGTAAAATGTGTATACAAAAAAAAGAAAAGAATGGGTAAACCTCATAACTCACAATGTGTGCCTTTAATATCTCCCCGGGGTTTTGGCGTGCGTTTTTGCTGTTGCGACATGAAGCAGAGTTTGTGTACGCACGTTGCTGTCTGCGCCAGAATCCTGATGGAAACTCTCTGTCTCCTTGTCTTTGCAGGCCGGGAACCAGCACATTTATCAGCCTGTTGGGAAACAAGGTGAGCAGAACGGGTCATGCCATGCAGCTCAGTGCTGCCAGTACCATCTAATATTAGTTTCTTCTGAAGAGGACCTGTCACATTTGAGAATAATACTCATCAATTACCTTTATGGCAGTTACTACGTTTTTTATTTTTGCAAGTTTTTTTTTTTTCTTTCTATATTACCAAAGCAATTGACACTCTTTACAGGAAAGATGTGTTTTTTTTTATTTATTTTTCTTTTGTTGATGTTCCATAAAATGTAGCTGTGCCTGGAGTCTGATTTTATATTTTCAGCTTGTGTAGAAGCTGTCAAGTTGATCAACTTCAGTAAACCACAACTCAAGACAATTTTGTTTTCTTTCATTTTGGGTGGAGTGGAAAAAGTTTAGAAGCTTTTTTTGTTTCAACCTCCACTTTGTCTGTCTGGTGGGATTTCCCTTAATTTGTTGGCCCGGGGACACCCTGTGAGGAACAGAAGTGAGGGGGGGAGGGGGGGTTAAGGAGAGGTTTGACGCTTGCAGAGGAATCTACAAGGTGGCAGAAAAACAGTTAGAATTCTGAAAAATAGATTAAAGGGCCATTAAAGGATACGTTCACCTTTTAAAAAAATAAATGCATATCTTTTTACAGGTAAAAAAAATGTGCATTTATTTAGATTTGTTTTATTATTGGGAGCCTAAAAAGCATTGCACCTGTGATCAGCTGATTGTGGGTGCTATGCAGGCTCTGTGTGTAAGCTGTTAAGCCGTACAGGCTCTTGCACGCCTTTGTGTGTAAGCGATTTGGTTTATGGGCTCTTGTAAGCTCTTTGTATAAGCTCTTTGGTTTATGGGCTCTTGCAAGCTCTATGTGTAAGCTATTTGGCCGTACAGGCTCTTGCAAGCTCTATGTGTAAGCTATTTGGCCGTACAGGCTCTTGCAAGCTGTGTGTAAGCGGTTTGGCCATACTGGCTCTTGCAAGCTCTATGTGTAAGCTGTTTAGCGGTATGGGCTCTTGCAAGCTGTTTGGCGGTACGGGCTCTTGCAAGCTTTTTGGCTCTTGCAAGCTTGGTGTGTAAGCTGGTTGGCCGTACTGGCTCTTGCAAGCTCTATGTGTAAGCTATTTGGCGGTACGGGCTCTTGCAAGCTGTTTGGCGGTACGGGCTCTTGCAAGCTGTTTGGCGGTACAGGCTCTTGCAAGCTGTTTGGCAGTACGGGCTCTTGCAAGCTGTTTGGCGGTATGGGCTCCTGCAAGCTGTTTGGCGGTACAGGCTCTTGCAAGCTGTTTGGCAGTACGGGCTCTTGCAAGCTGTTTGGCGGTACGGGCTCTTGCAAGCTGTTTGGCGGTACGGGCTCTTGCAAGCTGTTTGGCGGTACGGGCTCTTGCAAGCTGTTTGGCGGTATGGGCTCTTGCAAGCTGTTTGGCGGTATGGGCTCTTGCAAGCTGTTTGGCGGTATGGGCTCTTGCAAGCTGTTTGGCGGTACGGGCTCTTGCAAGCTCGGTGTGTAAGCTGGTTGGCCGTACTGGCTCTTGTAAGCTCGGTGTGTAAGCTGGTTGGCCGTACTGGCTCTTGCAAGCTCTATATTTAAGCTATTTAGCCATACTGGCTCTTGCAAACTTGGTGTGTAAGCTGGTTGGCTGTACTGGCTCTTGCAAGCTCTGTGTGTAAGCTGTTAGGGGTACGGGCTCTTGCGAGCTGTTTGGCGGTACGGGCTCTTGCGAGCTGTTTGGCGGTACGGGCTCTTGCAAGCTCGGTGTGTAAGCTGTTTGGCGGTACGGGCTCTTGCAAGCTCGGTGTGTAAGCTGTTACACATTAACAGGAAGCAATAATGAACTACTACAATGCTCAACCAGTGCCATGGTAGTTCATTGAGAACTACAAGCCGACAGCCGCAAAGGCTGCCAGTCCTTGTAGTTTTCAATTCACAGAACTCTGTGAATGAGTGACCCAGCTGGCAGGGCGGAGCCCCGCAAGGCCATGTTCCATGTTTCACCCTGAATTTGGGTGTAACACGTTACAAAAGGTGAACTTATCCTTTAAGTAGTGGATGTGTATGGATTATTTTTGGAGAACAAGGATATCATTTAGTATCCCTTTAATTGCTGCTGCCGGTCACTAATGGGCGTGATTTGCAGCAAGTTCGCTATTTCATCACTTAAGTGCAATTTGTCGCTGCTGGGGTTTAAACTATGCTACAGCGTTGGTTTGCTCTGCTACCAGTCGCTCGCTCTCAGCAATTTGTAGCCAAGTTTATAGACGTGAATGCAGAGCAGTTGTTGGTGAGCTGATCACTAACCTGAAACGTCACTCAAACTCCATCGCTGAGTTACAGATCTCTGTAAAAGTCAGCGGTCCCATAGAAAAAAATAAAAATGATTGCAAATAAGTTACCCATCCGACACAGACCCACGTAATGTTATTTTGTTGTCTGTTCAGATCACTCTGCTCCACCAAAGAAGCCCCCCCGGCCGGGCGCCCCCAGCCACGTCGGTAACCTGGCCGGGCTGAACAGTCCCGCGGACAGCTACAACGAGGGTGTGAAGGTAGGAAAACGCACGACTTGTGTTTAGCGGTATTGATTGAGGCATAGTGTGAGAATGAGCTTCACTGCCATTCGTGGAATCTCCTCCTACGTGTTATGTGACTCGTCTTGGAGCGTTTTCTGTCTTTGTGTGTCGTGTTGGTTGTATTGTTGCAGAATGTGTTACTTCATGATGAGTTCAAGAACACACCAGTCAGAAATAAAAGCAAAACAAATCAACATTGGAACACGTTAACACAATGGGGGTTATATACAAAAGGCAAATCCACTTTGCACTACAAGTGCACTTGGCAGTGCAGTCACTCTAATAGGTGGATTCAGGTAGGCGGGCGCATAGTTGCGGCGGCGTAGCGTATGGCATTTACACTACGCCGCCGTAAGTTAGCGAGGCAAGAACATGATTCACAAAGTACTTGCCTGCTAAGTTACGGCGGCGTAGCGTAAATCGGGCGGGCGTAAGCGCGCATAATTCAAATTCGGCTGAGGGGGGCGTGTTATATGCTAATGGAGGGTGACCTGACGTGATTGACGTATTTTACGAACGGCGCATGCGCCGTCCGTGTACATATCCCAGTGTGTATTGCGGCAAAGTACGCCGCACGGTACTATTGGTTTCAATGTGGACGTAAATTACGTCCAGCCCTATTCACGGACGACTTGCGCAAACGACGTAAAATTTTCAAATTTTGATGCGGGAACGACGGCCATACTTGACATTACTATTCCAGCTATTTGATGGAATAACTTTAGGCCTGAAAGTGCGTTACATAAACGGCGTATCTTTACTGCGTCGGGCAAGCGTACGTTCGTGAATCGGCGTATCTACTCATTTACATATTCTAGGCTGACCGCAATGGAAGCGCCACCTAGCGGTCAGCCTAAAAAGTACACTTTAGGATACGACGGTGTAAGACACTTACGCCGCTCGTATCTGAGCCTAATTTAAGCGTATCTGGTTCCCAGAATACGCTTAAATTTGCGTTGGCGCAGATTCAGACTTAGGCTGGCGTATCTACTGATACGCCAGCCTAAGTCAGTCTAAATCCACCTATTTATCTGAGGGGAAGCTCTGCTGATTTTATCATCCAATCATGTACAATGCCGCTTTTTATTTTCCTTGCATGTCCCCCTCGGATCTACAGCGACTGCACTTGTAGTGCAAAGTGGATTTGCCTTTAGTAAATAACCCCCAATGACCGTGTATACAGGCTGCATTCACATCTTGCTATTTTCGGGACAGTGCTTTTTGGACTGTCCTATTATTATTATTATTATTATTATTAATATTATCATTACAGGTATTATATAGTGCTGGTATTAGTTATACTGTAGTTATATAGTGGGCTGACAATTTATGCAATGCTTTACCTACTGTTCATTTACATCAGTCCCTGTCCTCAAGGAGCTTACAATCTAATGTTCCTAACTCACGTTCATACACACACTCTATGGCTCTATGGAATCCAATAGGAATCAGTTGACCTACCAGCATCATGTCTTTGGAGTGTGGGAGAAAACCCAGAGAACTCAGGGTAAACCTAAACAAGCACAGGGATAACATGCAAACTCCATGCAGATCATGTCCTGGGATTCAAACCGCATCTTTCCAATTCCTGCTGGTCACTGAGGCAGCCTTTTATAGTGATGGACCAATAGGAATGTTTGTAGGATTGTTTGCTAACCTTGGACCTCTCACTAGAGTCATAGCAGGTTAACCACGTTACTCTTGTGATTACAGGCACCACTAAACTGGATAATGGACCCCTGTGTCACCTAGTCAGCTTTCTAGATAGTTTAGTCACTGCTGCGCTGCATAAACTGTTGGCGCCATATAAATCCTGTATAATAATAAAAAAAAAAATGCAGTAGCACGGGCAAAGCAGAAAGTGCACTTTAATGGACGCCCTACCAACACCTTATACAAGGGGTAGACACCATCTACCCTCCAGCTGTTTTGAAACTACAAGTCCCATGAGACATTGCAAGACCCTCACAATCCCAGGCATGACTCCTAGAGGCATAGGCATGATGGGATTTGTAGTTTTACCACAGCTGGAGGGCAATGGTTGCCTACCCCTGCCTTATACCTTAAATTCCCTTTACTCCCCAGCTGCTCTGTTACGCCACCATACCAAGTACCTCTGGATATGGGGAAGCATATGACTTGCTCTCCGCTCCATTCTACCACCATACCTAGTACTTTTGGATATAGGGGAGCATGTGACTCCCTCTCCGCTCCATTCTACCACCATACCTAGTACTTCTTTATATGGGGAAGCATATGACTTGCTCTCCGCTCCATTCTACCACCATTCCAAGTACCTCTGGATATGGGGAGCATGTGACTTGCTCTCGTCTCCATTCTACCACCATACCTAGTACTTTTGGATATAGTGGAGCATGTGACTCGTTCTCTGCTCCATTCCACCACCATACCAAGTACTTTTGGATATTGGGAGCATGTGACTTGCTCTCCGCTCCATTCCACCACCATACCAAGTACTTCTGGATATGGGGAGCATGTGACTCGCTCTCTGCTCCATTCCACCACCATACCAAGTACTTTTGGATATAGGGGAGCATGTGACTCGCTCTCCGCTCCATTCCACCACCATACCAAGTACTTCTGGATATGGGGAGCATGTGACTCGCTCTCCGCTCCATTCCACCACCATACCAAGTACTTCTGGATATGGGGAGCATGTGACTCGCTCTCCGCTCCATTCCACCACCATACCAAGTACTTCTGGATATGGGGAGCATGTGACTCGCTCTCTGCTCCATTCCACCACCATACCAAGTACTTTTGGATATAGGGGAGCATGTGACTCGCTCTCCGCTCCATTCCACCACCATACCAAGTACTTCTGGATATGGGGAGCATGTGACTCGCTCTCCGCTCCATTCCACCACCATACCAAGTACTTCTGGATATGGGGAAGCATATGACTTGCTCTCCGCTCCATTCCACCACCATACCAAGAACCTCTGGATATGGGGGTGCATGTGACTTGCTCTCGTCTCCATTCTACCACCATACCAAGTACTTTTGGATATAGGGGAGCATGTGACTCCCTCTCCGCTCCATTCCACCACCATACCAAGTACTTCTGGATATGGGGAGCATGTGACTCGCGCTCCGCTCCATTCTACCACCATACCAAGTACTTCTGGATATGGGGAGCATGTGACTTGCTCTTGGCTCCATTCTACCACCATACTAAATACTTTTGTATATGTGGGAGCATATGACTTGCTCTTCACTCCATTCCACCAGCATAACCAGTACGTCTGGATAGGGGGGAGCATGGGACTTGCTCTCCTGCCACCCACATGACTGCATTGGTGCTTGGCTATTGGCCTCTCAGACACCCAGTATTGTCATAGAGGAGCATGCTGCACATATTTAGTTTAGATTTTCCTGCATACTGAATTTTATTTTTAATCCAGCATTTGATCCTTCCTTTTTACCTGAGATAAATGGACGATCAATGTCTTCCTCACATTACTGGACTTGGGAACTCGGTTACCTTTGCAGTGACAGGTCAGGAGAACGGCGGAGGCCAGCTCCAGCACAGTGTAGAAAAAACTGCAATCCAAGCACAGAGATTGAAGCCTTCCAGCTGTTCCAGAACTCTATTATTAGCCACATTTCTGCTATTTACCAAGCAGCAGGAAAGGCCTCGCAGTAGCACATAACCCGGGGTACACAGACGTCAGTGATTTTCCATGGAAATTTGTCTGTGGAGTCTTTGGCTTGGAAGGCTTTTACTCTGCGATTCTCCAGGAGCGAGCACTGCCTTGACCATTCGCAGCAGCCTTGTTTATGTGAGAAATCTAACAGGCAAGATGCCAAGCCGCAGATTGTGTGCAGATCAATAGCAGCTGTGATGCAAAGCCCCAAATACAGCTGGCCAAGAGGCTGCTTGAATCGGAAAATCGGATGTCACAAAGGGCAGTGGCCTCGAGGGTGGCCGTGGGCAAGCTTCGGTGCTGCAGAGAGAGAAGCATTGGGCCGGATTCAGGTAGAATTGCCCATTATTTACGGAGGCGCAGGGCAACGTTTTTGCCCTGCGCCCCCGCAAATTTGCTTCCGCTGCCCTTGATTCACGGAGCAGAAGCTCCGTGAATTGCGCCGGCGCTAGAGCACGCAATTTAAATGATGCCGTATGGGGCGGGAATCATTTAAATTAGGCGCGTTCCCGTGCCGATCGTAGCGCGCATGCTCCGTCGGGAAACTTTCCCGACGTGCATTGCGGCAAATGACGTTGCAAGGACGTCATTTGCTTCAAAGTGAACGTGAATGGCGTCCAGCACCATTCACGATTCACTTACGCAAAGTACGTAAAATTCGAATTTCGCGACGCGGGAACGACGGGTATACGTAACATGGGATGCCCCTGCTAATAGCAGGGGCAGCCTTGCGCGAAAACCGTCGTACGTAAACGACGTAAATTGCGTACGCAGGGCTCGCGCAACGTTGTGAATCGGTGTTAGTATGCAATTTGCATACTATACACTGAGCACAACGTGAACGCCACCTAGCGTCCACCGCAAGAATGCAGCCTAAGATATGCGGGCATAAGAGCCTTATGCCGCGCAGATCTTAGGCTGCAGTCGGCGTAACGAGGTTCCTGAATCGGGAGCACTCGTTACGCCGGGGCAAGTAAGCAATTGCGCTGTGTAACCTATGGTTACACAGGCGCAATTGCTTCTTGAATCCGGCCCATTATCTGTAAACCTTTGGATGGTGTATGCAGCTAGAGGAGGTGCCCCCAGCTCTGCCAAAAAGCAAGGTGCCCTCACTCTGCCAGGGACATTCTGATTGGACAGTGTTTGGCGTTTCCTGGTTGCGCCAAAGCTTCCCCATTCCATCTTGCCATTGAAGCACATCATTATAGGCGTGGATCAGTGGGAATGCTTACTATCCGGGACCTCTCAATAGATTTGTGCACCTAGGATGAGTCGAGGGCAAAGGAAGTGGGATCTGCTCGCTGTCCTGTACTCCCTATGTGCTGCATTTATTTTTTGGCTGTGAAGGTCAGGAGAGTTTTTTTTATTTTTTTTTATATTTTATTGAATTTTATAATTATCAACAAAATTCCATTAACGGAGCATGTACAATAATATAATATAAATAGATATTCTATTAACAGAACATGTACAATAGTATAGTAGAAAAAGGCGTAATCATTCAGGAAAGTAACTCTTATAAATGTAAATGAAAATAGATAACCTAGCAAATTGTAGGATAAGATTATGTAACATGAAGTGTCATAATAATAGCTTCATGGCAGCTATTTGACGACAAGTAATTGAGAAATTAAGTCATCTATGAAGAGAATAGAATTGAATGAACCTATAAAGAAATAGAAAGTTAATGTGTTGTAGAATAGCTGGGGGAATAAATTGGGCTAAACCAAGGCCAAGTTCCTTCTCTTGGCTTGATCTGGTGCGAAGGTCAAAAATCCCAACCGTTCAAAGCATCGTCTATTACAGTTGGTATATCAGATAATTAACAAGAATAAACCTAGTAGAGGGGATATGGCGCAGAGGGGAGAGAGACTTGTCCAAGGGTACCAATGGTTAGAGAGTCGGGTGAAGTTAATCATAGTAGCGGGGCCTCTAGAGTGTTGTGATGCACTTGGCACAATACCTTAATGCATGGTATGCATACAATAGGAAAACCAGTGCAGCTCTGCACTGTTGTTTTCCTATACAAATACCATGTGGGATCCCTTTTAGAAGCTGGAAATCACAGTAGTAGATACCACTACTACACTGCAGGTGGTCAGCTGCCATTCAGAGAACACCTTGCATTTTCTCAGTGAATGCAATGCATTCTCTGATTGGACAAGTTGGAGAAAATCACTTCACTCCCCCCTCCACCTGGTCCAGTCAGAGAACGTTGTGCATTCATTGGGCAATTGCAAAGGCTTCTCTGAATGGCACCCATGTCAAGTGGCCAACCTTCTGTGTTCAGAATGCAGCAGGGCAATGAGCTGCGATTGGCACTGCGCTGACAAGCCATTCACCTCTGCAGCTAGGGGTTCGGATCCCGGTCTCAGCTACATGTGAATTGAGTTTGGTGGTCTCAGCCCGGCTCCCGGTGGGTGTGCTATGCGAGGTAAGCCTGCGCTTAGTACGCCCACCCCCTCCCACAAAAACCACCACACTTACACGCACTCGAAATTGGGTTAACATGCACGCACTTTGACCACGCGGTCTCTAGAAAGAGAGGCGAAGGACTAACGGGGCTGGTTGAGCGGGCTAGATCCTCTCGCTCCCTTATAGGGAGTCCCTCTGCCCCGTTGGGCTTCAAAGCGGAGCAGGTAGGGCGGGCTGTGTGGGAGGACCCCCTCACGCACCCGCCATTGCCACCCGGGGCATGGAGAAAGATGGCAGATTGCCTCTGCCTCTGGGGGAGGCCTGCCTACTCCTGCAGTCCGGCTCCTCTCTAGAGTACACGCACAAAAATACACTAAAAAAATAAAAATTTCAAAAAAAATAAATAAATAAATAAAAAAAAGAATGCAGCAGGGCAGTCACTTGAACTTGGAAGCTAGTGGAGATCACTGGAGTAGCAGTGGAGTTGATAGTGATAGCAGTTTAATGAGTACAGTGATTTCCAGCTTCCAATGGGATCCCACAGGTATTGTATATGCGTAGTTACATTGGACCAAGCTGGACCAATGTAACTGTTAAAATTGCCATACCTGGAATCCTTCTTTATGTTCTCTTGTATTTCATATTGCTCATGTTTCAGCCATCGTGAGTGAAGGAAGTGTTGGAAATGAAGACTCCAACAGTGTCTTGATACTTATTCCAAGAATAGAATAGTCATGTCAGCTCCTGATCATGCCGTGTGCCTGGGAGTGAGAATCACAATACTGGCTGAACAGAATTTACATACATGCATGTTCAGTTGTCTGTTTTCGCCGATCTCCTCGACACAGTTGATGGTGATTGGTACCAAGTCCTTTTTTAATGCGGTGATATGACCTACTGGAAAAGTCCCTCCATGTTTTGAAAATTACTTTTATGGAGACCATAAAATTTCATCGGGTAGTTTGCTTTTTATTTAACGGCAAGATTCCAAAACTAGATGTATATACATGCAAGGCTTTA
Source organism: Rana temporaria (assembly GCF_905171775.1). Taxonomy (NCBI): domain Eukaryota; kingdom Metazoa; phylum Chordata; class Amphibia; order Anura; family Ranidae; genus Rana; species Rana temporaria. Next base: position 410,158,251 of record NC_053493.1, on the reverse strand, counting down.
CCGCCGACATGTGGAAATCAGCAATAGTGAAGGAGCTCGGAACCAGCCAGTGCCCCCCCCCCCCCTGTGCTTTTACTTCAGCAATGCTATTGGTGATTTCCTTATGTCTGCGGTAAAGCTTTGAATTTACTAGTATTGAGAATTTTTGGTATGGTGTTCAATCTGAGTTTATTAAAGTTTTAGGCCACTTTCACACTGAGGCGCTTCTAAACTGCCAGTAAAAACACTGAGCACTTTTGAAGCGCTTTTGAAGAGCTTTCTATTCATTTCAATGGAGAGGGGAGTTTTTCACAGCCCTGCCAGCACACTGCCCCAGTGTGAAAACATTCATTGATTTTAATGGAAATAAGTTTACGTGAGCTTTTTAGGCGCTGTTTTTAGCGTGAAAGCGACTGAAAAGCGTCTCAGCGTGAAAGTGTTAGGGGGAGGGAAGTAGGGGGTCAACCGTATATTGATATGGCCGATTATCAGTGAACGATGTTCACTTTTTTTTTTAAGCATTGTATCGGTCACAAAACATACCGATATTACCGTTCTTTATATTGTAATGACCGATTTGGCTCAGCAGCCGATATCGGCTGTTATTACAAGCAGTGGGAGGAAACGTCCCCCGCCTTCCGCTGCTCACCCAGGCTCTTCCCTCCCACCGGGCGACCCAAGTTACCAGCCGGCGCGCCAAAGACCTGAACAAAGCAGATTCTTCATTCAGGTCTCTGATTTAGTAACCCGGAAGTGATGTCATGACATCACTTCCGGGTTACTGCCATCCTAAAGACGCCAGTTTTAAAAATATATATATAAAGTATTCAAAAGTGCCGATCTTGACAATTTGAATACTTTCAAGTGCCGAGGGGCTTGGGGTCTTATAGACCCCCGATCCCTCCATGAAGAGTACCTGTCACTGCCTATTACTGTCACAAGGGATGTTTGCACTCCTTGTGACAGAAAGAAGTGATTTAAAATTATTATTATTTTTTTTAAAAGGACAGACCCGGTTCACACGGGCGGCACGACTTTGGGGGCGACTCGGCAAGGCGATCTCTAGACGACTTCAGAGGCAACTTGCAAAATGACTTCTGTATTGAAGTCAATGCAAGTCGCCCCCAAAGTTGTACAAGAACCTTTTTCTAAGTCGGAGCGACTTGAGTCGCTCCTATTAGAACGGTTCCATTGAACCGAGCGGAGCGCGACTTGTCAGGCGGCTGAGTCGCCTCACGAGGTGCTCCTGTGTGAACCGGCTCTAAAAAGAAAAACGTTTAAATCTACAGACTATTGGCCTGAAAGGCAGTTGAAAAATCCTAAAAAAAAAAACGATATCAGTCGACATATAGAGAAGACATAAAAAGGATTACAATAATTAAGGAGAGAATTTTTGGTATTATGGTGACGTTGCGGCTCCCCTTTCATCATAATTTTTCTTGTTATGTAAAATGACTTTTGAGCCTCTGAAATACATTTTATGGCCCTTGCTGCCCTGTTCTGCATCATTATCCTCTTGGTATGCACACAATCTCCGCTGTATACAGTATTCAGGCCATTGTCCGTTGCTCATGCAATATCTATACCAAATATATGGCACATACCACTTTGCCTTTCTGCCCCTGCTCCTTTGCATGTTACAAATAAAGTTTCATTCATATTAAACTTTGCTTGCCCTCTTTTTCTGCATGTGCTGTGTGCATGTCAGGAGTCCAGCGCGCTTCCTCCCCTCCCCCCACACACATACACTGGGGAAAGCTTACTTTATAGATGCTTTTTTGTTGAATTTGTCATGCATGTTTTTTGCTCCGCTGCATTTATTAATATTTTCTTTCTTTTCTTTTTATTTTGCTATGATAAAAAAAAAATATTTAACCCTTCCCTCACCCTGCTCGAATTTAGCCTTGGCGGGTAAGCACCTATTTGTGTGTGTGTGTGTTATACCATTATGGGTATGATTGTCAAACATAACATATCAGCTGACAAATGGATGTTACCAAGAAAATGGTTTTAGTTTTGTATATTGTGATTTGTCAGTCAGGCGACCTTCTTTTTTTGTCATTCATTTTAATGTGTGTGTATGTTTATATAGATAGATACTGTATATACTCGAGTATAAGCCGAGTCTTTCAGCACAAAATGTGCTGAAAATGCCCCCCCGGCTTATACTCGAGTCACCTTTTTGCGCCTGATCTCCCGGACCTTGGGGACCCGATACCGGCCGGCCGTAGGTCCTCTGGACCCCAAACACATGTAGCCCCACTCTTCCTCTACAAGTGTGCAAAGTTTGTTGTCTGGGGGACCTACGGCCGGGGAGCACCGATTTTCCAAAGTCGGACACCCCTTCCATAGACTCCCATGTTAAATGGTCATTTCTCCGGTAATTTTTGGGACCCGGTACCGGCCAGCCGAAACTTGGCACACATGTAGCCCCATTTCTCCTCTACATGTGTGCAAAGTTTGCTGTCTGGGGGACCTACAGCCGGGGAGCACCGATTTCTTTTCTTTTTTTAAAGCCGGGCACCCCTTCTATATACTACCATGTTAAATGTACGTCTAGGCATGGGCACAGTGAGGCATGCAGATAGACACCCTAGGCTTATACTCGAGTCAATACGTTTTCCCATTTTTTTGTGGTAAAATTAGGTGCCTCGGCTTATATTCGGGTCGGCTTATACTCAAGTATATATAGTATCTATATAGATCTCTATCTATCTAGATCTCTATCTATCTAGATCTCTATCTATCTAGATCTCTATATCTCTATCTATCTAGATCTCTATCTATATCTCTATCTATCTAGATCTCTATCTATCTAGATCTCTATCTATCTAGATCTCTATCTATCTAGATCTCTATCTATCTAGATCTCTATCTATCTAGATCTCTATCTATCTAGATCTCTATCTATCTAGATCTCTATCTATCTAGATCTCTATCTATCTATATCTCTATCTATCTATATCTCTATCTATCTATATATCTATCTATCTATCTCTCTATCTATCTATCTCTCTATCTATCTATATCTCTATCTATCTATCTCTCTATCTATCTATCTATCTCTCTATATCTCTATCTATCTCTCTATATCTCTATCTATCTCTCTATATATCTCTCTATATCTCTATCTATCTCTCTATCTATCTCTCTATCTATCTCTCTATCTATCTCTCTATCTATCTATCTATCTATCTATCTATCTATCTATCTATCTATCTATCTATCTATCTATCTATCTATATATATATATATAATCTCTTACACATACTACATACAGAATGTGATCACTAATCATTTTTAAACTTTACAGTTCAAGCATGACTTCCCAAAAAGCATGCAATTATGGCTCTTGATTGTCTTCATGTTCAAGTGGTGTCTTGTATTCGAATGTCCTTCTGTTCTACACAAACCTAAAGTCTCTGTAGGCCAAAAACTGATATTTCAGTCTTTGTTAGATAATGTTGAGTCAACCCGGGCCCAGATTATGCACACTAAAATATTTAAAATACTGAACAAGCCCCCATTAACCTCTGTTTCTATGTGCGTTGCAGAGAAACTCATTTTCAAAGTGCACAACAAGAGGCACTGAAATGCCAGCTTTTTACTCTTGAGAGCAGACCTGTCCTCTAAATCGGTGGTCATCAACCCTGTACTCAGGGCCCACTTAACAGGCCAGGTTTGCAAGATAACTGAAATGCATCACAGGTGGTATCATTTGCTGCTCGGTGATTGCAGTATTCTAGGTTTGCATCTCCCCAAGGTAATGCATAAAACCTGGCCTGTTGGTGGGCCCTGAGGACAGGGTTGATGACCACTGCACTAAATGTAAACAAAACATGAGGCGGACTCTGTTGCTACGGAGTCCGCCAGCTCAGCGGGAGATCAGTCCGCAGACCTCCGCTGAGCCGACGGGCGACAAGCTCCTCTCCGTTTTCATCAGATCTTACCCGATCCGATCCGCCATGGACAGATGGGGACGTGGCCCCCATACGTCTGTTTTTAGCGGATCGGATAGGGTCGGATGTCAGCGGACATGTCTCCGCTGACATCCGACGTTCCATAGGGATGCATGGGGCAGCCGTTCAGGTCCGCCGTCAAAACTGACAGGCGGACCCAAGTGGTCCGTCCGTGTGAATGTGGCCTTAGAAGCCAACCTTAGGTTAGGGACTGCTTGTTAAGAATATGTAAATAATGTCCATAGTTTGTGTACAAATGTGATTTATCCACTTGCCTACCAGAGACCGTTTTCATTTCAGTTTTTGCACATCTTACACCCCCAAACATTATATATTTATATATGAAAGCAAAGATCCTGGGGAATAAAAAGTTAGAATACAATTATTTATAGGCCAAACAAAATACAGTATTATTCTATTTGTTTTTTGGGGGGGGGGTTCCTGGCTTCTCCTCTTAATTGGGTGTCCTCACGGAGAACTGCTTTCCCTTGGGGCACCTGTGCAGGCGCACTCGTGAGTCCCGCTGCTGCGTTTATTGACCGAGACAGCAGGACTCGGCCCCGCCCCCCCGGGTAACCGGATTTGGAGCCAATGGCTCCTGCTGCTATCGATCTATTCAACGAAGACCCAAGGCAGCGGCTGCAGTCGCTGGGCTAGTGCGCATTTCGGTGAAAAGCCATGATTCTTTACAACCCCTTTAAGACCTTGTATGAAACGCACAGTCTAGCACTGCTGCCAGCAGCCTGTGAAACACTGAGGCCCAGATTCACATAGGGCGGCGTAACTTTGTGCGGGCGTAGCGTATCTTATTTACGCTACGCCGCCGCAACTTAGAGAGGCAAGTGCAGTATTCACAAAGCACCTGCGTCCTAAGTTACGGCGGCGTAGCGTAAATGGGCCGGCGTAAGCGCGCGTATTTCAAAGTAGGCAGGTCGTGGGCGTGTTGTATTTAAATTAAGCGTGACCCTATGTAGATGCATGGCCAAACGAACGGCGCATGCGCGCGCATGCTCAGTATCACGTCGAATTTACGCCCCTAAGGTACGCCGGCTCAATGCCTGTGACGTGAACGTAACCTACGCACAGCCCCATTCACGTACGACTTGCGTAAACGACGTAAAAAGATACGCTTGTTCCGACGTCCATACCTTGCATGGGCTGCGCCACCTAGAGAGCAGCTTTATCTTTACGCCGGCGTATGTCTTCCGTAAACGGCGTAACTAATTGCGACGGGCGTACGTACGTTCGTGAATCGGCGTATCTTGCTCATTTGCATATTCGACGCGGAAATCAACGGAGACTTGCACCGCTCGTATCTTGGCCGAATTTAAGCGTATCTGGTTCCCAGAATACGCTTAAATATACGACGGCGCAAATTCGGACTTACGACGGCGTATCTACTGATACACCCTTGTAAGTCTCTGAGAATCTGGGCCTGAGAGTCTGAAGGTTGCTGCGGCTGGACGGTGCACCGAGTGGTACCATTGTTTGAGGCGGTAGGCACCCAGGAACACATTTTTGGAATGCAAGCAGTCTGTGTTCGATATTCGTCCCTGGCGCGTACTGCCCTAAACATTGGTACTACTCGGTGCACCGTCCCGCTGCAGCAGTTTTCAGCCTCTCGTACCGTTTTACAGGCTGCTGGACATTACACCTGTTGCTTCCACCTGCACCAAAACACTCCGATCTCATGCACCGGGGCCAAACACCCGGTGTGCATGAGGCCTAATATGTTTTAAATTAATGACATGGGAAAATCTTGTTTTCAGTTCCATTTTTCTCCTCTAGCAGTGCAGTGATGGAAATCTGTATATATTGGTTGTACTGTGTATCCAGAAGCTGGTGTTGCCGGCTCTTGAGGACTCGGCATGGAAGGGGTGCGCAGAGGGAGGGAGGGAGTCCTCCAGCCCCAACCTTGCATAGTTACCAACCGATGTAACCACAACAAAGCCGAGAGCCAAACTTATAAAAACCACTTATGGCAAACTGAGCACATTGTTCACATGCTTTCCTTATCCTGAGTAATCCACAATCTCCACTTGTCCCAGCCAGCAAAACAAGGCTCTGCATTATAGATACAACATATATAATATGTCCTGGTGGTAAAAACAAGGCTTTGCATTATATACCGTATTTATCGGGGTATTGCGTGCACCCCCGTATAGCACGCAAAAAAAAATACTTATTTTGAATGCCCCTCGTCGGTGTCTTGCCCGGCGTCCATCGGCGGCCTTGTCCGGCTGCGGCCTCGGTGGTGTCCTCCCGCGCTGTCTCTGAGTCGAATCCCCGCTTCCCGCGATGTTTGAACGCCGCCGACATATACCGAGCGCAGTACACTCGGGCACGCTCAGCTTCTAGGAGGCGTCGCAGAGCGTGACCGCGAGCGAAGCCGAGCCGAGTATACTGCACTCGGTATATGTCGGCGGCGCAGTTCAAACTCAGCGCTGGAAGCGGGTATCGGCGTATATCGCGCACCCACGATTTTCCCCTTATTTTAAGGGGGAAAAAGTGCGCAGTATACGCCGATAAATACGGTATACAACCTACACTATATTATCAAAAGTATTGTGACGCCTGCCTTTACACACACGTGAACTTTAACGGCGTCTTAGTCTGTAGGGTTCAATATTGAGTTGGTCCCCTTTGCAGCTATAACAGCTTTAATCTTCTGGGAAGGTTTTCTACAAGGTTTAGGAGGGTGTCTATGGGAATATTTTACCGTTATTCCAGAAGCGCATTTGTGAGGTCAGGCACTGATGTTGGGTGAGAAGGTCTGGCTCGCAGTCTCCTCTCTTATTCATCCCAAAGGTGTTCTATCGGGTTGAGGTCAGGACTCTGTGTAGGCCAGTCTAGTTCCTCCACCCCAAACTCGCTCATCCATGTCTTTATGGACTTTGCTTTGTTTACTGGTTCAAATCATTGGGTGGAGGGGGGATTATGGTGTGGGGGTTGTTTTTCAGGAGTTGGGCTTGGCCCCGTAGTTCCAGTGAAGAGAACTCTTAAGGCGTCAGCATACCAAGACATTTTGGACAATTTCATGCTCCTTTGTGGGAACAGTTTGGGGACGGCCCCTTCCTGTTCCAACATGACTGAGCACCAGTAAACAAAGCAAGGTCCATAAAGGCATGGATGAGCGAGTTTGGGGTGGAGAAACTTGACTGACCTGCAGAGAGTCCAACATCAGTGCCTGACTCACAAATGCTCTTCTGGAAGAACGGTCAAACATTCCCATAGACACACTATTAAACCTTTTGGACAGCCTTCCCAGAAGAGTTGAAGCTGTTATAGCTGCAAAGGGCGGAGCCAACTCAATATTGAACCCTACAGACTAAGACTGGGATGTCATTAAAGTCAATGTGCTTGTTAAGGCTCTGCATTATGGATAGAACATGACATTTATACAGCGATCAGAGCTAAAAATAGCCACTGATTACTGTGTAAATGTCACTGGTAGTGAAGGGGTTAACACTAGGGGGTGATCAAGGGGTTAAATGTGTTCCCTATAAGTGTTTCTAACTGTGGGGGGGGGCTTACTGGGACATGACAGAGATCACTGTTCTTGGCATGTCACCTGTCAGATCGAGGAAATGCCTTGTTTCACTGTTCTGCCTGTGTATAAGGCAATCGTGGGCCGCCTGAGGACAGAGTCCTCCAGACCCGCGGGGCATGCTCCGGGAGCGAGGCGTCCGTCCGCAACTGAGCCTTCGTGAGCCGCCGTACAGCTACGGCGATTCGCGCAGGAGAGCCATCAAACAATGGCGGCCGGTGTTAAAGGGGATAACCACTTGCCGATGGCTGGCCGTCATATGACGTCCTGGGCTTTGTCGGGGTATATCTGAATGATGGGTGCAGCTACAGGCATCATTCAAATATCGGCTTTTTCAGCCAGCGATTCCCTACACCATGGGTCTTCAAACTACGGCCCTCCAGTTGTTCAGGAACTACAATTCCCATCATGCCTAGTCATGTCTATGAATGTCAGTGTGTTACAATGCCTCATGGGATGTGTAGTTCTACAACAGCTGGAGGGCCATAGTTTGAGAATCCCTGCCCTACACCAAAGGATGATCATAGCTGCTTGGTCAGCCGGTTGATTGTTCTTAGGGGCGGCGAGAGCGAACACATACGCAAGTCCAGCCCACATATGAAAACGGTGTCCAAACCACACATGTGAGATATCGCCGCGAACGTTGGACCTCCTCTGTAACTCAAAACATATAATCAGTAAAAAAAATATTAAAGGGATGCCTATGGGGATTTTTAAGGACCAAAGTTTGGCGCCATTCCACGAGCGTGTGCAATTTAGAAGCATGACAAGTTAGGTATCTATTTACTCGGTGTAGCATCATCTTTCACATTATGCAAAAAAATCGGGCTAACTATACCTTGTTTTGTTTTTTTAAAGCATGAAACCTTTCCCCAAAAAATTGCTGCGCAAATACAATGCGAGATAAAAAGTTGCAATGACCGCCATTGTAATCTCTAGGGCAGAGATATGCAATTAGCGGACATCCAGCTGTTGCAGAACTACAAGTCCCATGAGGCATTGCAAGACTCCGACAGCCACAAGCATGACACCCAGAGGCTGAGGCATGATGGGACTTGTAGTTTTGCAACAGCTGGAGGTCCGCTAATTACATATTCCTGCTCTAGAGTCTCTGCTAAAAAAAAACAAAAAAAAAACCTATATAATGTTTGCGGTTTCTATGTAATTTTCTAGCAAAAAATATGATTTTTGCATGTAGGAGAGAAATGTCAGAATTGGCCTGGTTGGCAAGTGGTTAAACAAGTTTATACAGTATATATTGTAAACAAGTGCTGCGCTGAAATACAATCTGAATAGTTCAGAATAGATAGTGCTATAAAGTGCCTAAGTGCAAATAATAACAAACAGAAGTCCAAAAACTCTTGAGAAATAACAAATCTCCACTTGGGGCCCACCAAGGTGTACCCCCGATTCTAAGTCCGTATTGGTGACGACTGATGGGCGTCTATAAATCCTTATTCCATGAATTCCACCACAGTGTAGTTATCCGCCACCAATGATAGTGCAGGTACGCTCACCAGAAATATGGACCCAGGCAATGAGTCAGCAGAGCTGGAGTGATTTTTCAGATCACATGAGGTCATGCAGAAGAGCCTGGCGTGTGGGTGAACCCCACTTTCACAGATCAGTCTCCCGTTTTCATGGACACGTGTGGAAACACACCAAGAACTTCCGCACTTAGGCCCAGATTCACAAAGGACTTACGACGGCGTAACTCCACGTACTCCGAATGTGCGCTGTCGTATCTATGCGTCTGATTCTTAGAATCAGTTACGCATGAATTTTGCCTAGATACGAGCGGCGTAAGTCTCCTACGCCGTCGTATCTTGGACTGCATATTTACGCTGGCTGATAGGGGCGCTTCCGTAGATTTACACGCGGCGTATCTCGAGATACGTCGGCGCAAGTGCTTTGTGAATCCGGGCCCTAGTCTTTACACATAGTGCAGCTTAGTCTGACAGCAAACCTTGCTGCATATCATAGGCGTGCGCACAGGGTGTGCCAGGTGTACCCAGGCACATCCTAATCACCCTGTGCTGCACAGATTCCCCCTGCTGCTTGGCTGCAGAGAAATGGACTTGGGAATCTCTGTCCTCAGCCCCTTTCTCTGCCTCAAAAGTGAGATATAAGGGGTTTGTTAGGGGCCCTTGATATCTCACCAAAGCCCCTCAATGGTGCTCCTAAACCATTGTAACAGAAAATAATAATAAAATATTGTAAAAATCCTTTTTTTTTTTTTTTTTTAATAATTAAAAAAAAAATTGTAAAAAGTAATAAAATAAAAATTAACTACTAACAGTCCCTGTACACTTTGGGTAAAATGCCCAGAGACACTTCTTTGTGTTCTATTCGGTGTGTGCATGCACGGCAGCCTGTCCGTCTGAATTTTATAATACAGGGCTCCACCTAGTGGCCGCTTTAATTTGAGCTGTTGAATCCAGTGTTGTATCTTCAATACTCACTCACGCTTGTTTCTTTCTTTCTTTTCAATCAGATACAGCCGCAAGAGATTAGCCCTCCGCCCACAGCCAATTTGGATCGCACTAACGACAAAGTGTATGAGAATGTGACGGGCCTGGTGAAAGCTGTGATAGAAATGTCTAGTAAGATCCAGCCTGCGCCCCCTGAGGAGTATGTTCCTATGGTAAAGGTGAGTTGTGTGTTTGCTGATTTCTGCCACTAAGGAGGCTGAGAGCAGTGCGTCCAGTGTTCCGGACCTTCGTCCCTGAACGCACAGGGTCCTAAACGCCATTACCACTTGCTATAGTTTTACACCCTCTCCAGCCCCTGCTTGTCAGACTTTGGTAGGCTGCTGGTACAGTGTTACACCCTGTCCAGTCACTGCCTGTCATAGACTTTGGCAGGCTGCCGGTACAGTTTTACACCCTCTCCAGCCCCTGCTTGTCAGACTTTGGTAGGCTGCCGGTACAGTGTTACACCCTGTCCAGCCCCTGCCTGTCATAGACTTTGACAGGCTGTCGGTATTGTTTTACACCCTCTCCAGCCACTGCTTGTCAGACTTTGGCAGGCTGCCGGTACAGTGTTAGACCCTGTCCAGCCACTGCCTGTCATAGACTTTGGTAGGCTGCCGGCACAGTGTTAGACCCTGTCCAGCCCCTGCCTGTCAGACATTGGTAGGCTGCCGTTACAGTGTTACACCCTGTCCAGCCACTGCCTGTCATAGACTTTGGTAGGCTGCCGGTACAGTGTTGCACCCTGTCCAGCCACTGCCTGTCATAGACTTTGACAGGCTGTCGGTATTGTTTTACACCCTCTCCAGCCACTGCTTGTCAGACTTTGGCAGGCTGCCGGTATAATTTTACACCCTGTCCAGCCAGTGCCTGTCAGACTTTGGCAGGCTGCTGGGAAATAGTGTTAGACCCTGTCCAGCCCCTGCCTGTCAGACTTTGGCAGGCTGCCGGTATAGTTTTACACCCTGTCCAGCCACTGCCTGTCATAGACTTTTGATATAGGAAAGGTGTTCTTTAGTTCAGCAGTGGTTGAAAATATCACTGATTGAGATCACACTGCACAGGTTACATGATAGTCCTGGATTTCTGGCAGGATCCAATAGTATATTTTTTCACTTATAGAACAAATACAACAAAATGCTTTCAATTGTACGTTCAGTGGAGAAAAAGAAAGCAAATGAGGGTTCATTGTTAGGGTTTTGCATACACTTTAAATAGACTCTGTCAAAAACTTGCAGGTAAAAACACAGAAGTGATTTTCCTTTACAAAAATAATTTCTAGCAATTTTGAACTAGCCGCCTCCTCCCTCCTTGAACGTCATAGCTCTTTTCTCTTCTGGGAATGTCTAATTGATGCCAGGGGAGGAGTGAAGGGGGGGGGGGGATGCTGTAGAGCCGTGGTGACCAACCTGCAGCCATTTGATGTAAAAAAAAAAAAAAAAGAGGAAGAGCTGAGGGCGCTCTGAGGCTGGGTATCGGGTCCTGGGTAGCAGTGAAGAGATGGCACCGAAGGCAGCACTTTGTAGAGAAGAAGCAGCTCTGGATGGTCATAAAGGAAAGAGAAAGGCGCCTCCTAAGTGCAGCGGTTAAAAGATTTATTACAGGCAGAAAAATGTGTATATCCAGGGCGCTCCAAGAATTTGAATCCTGACAGATAAAGTCTGTGTTGGAGAGGGTAGCAGATCTTCACACACTTTAGGCAGCACTCAGGGAGACAAGCGATCTCTAATGGGAACAGAAAAACAAACAAGGCGCCTCTAAGTGCAGAAATATCAAACTTTTAATATCCCCTAACGGGGTTAAAAACACTTACAAGATGGTGGATGAAGCAGGCATGTAGCAGGTAAGTGTGTCCAGAAGATGTTCCAGTGGCAGGGCAGTCCCAGTGGCAGGGCAGTCCCAGTCTGATGATAAAGCTTCCAGGGAAGTCCACAGGATAACAGCCAATTTGTGCTGTGAGTGTTTAGAGAACACAATACAATGGTGATGGAGCCTGGGGATGATGTCAGAGGAAGCGAGACAAAAACCAGCATGGAACACAACCAGGAAGAGGGCAGGAAGTGTGTCATAGAGGCGGGACGCGTTTCGGAACAGCTCATTGGTTCCTTCCTGGCTGAAGAAGGAACCAGCACAAATTGGCTGTTATCCTGTGGACTTCCCTGGAAGCTTTATCATCCGACTGGGACTGCCCTGCCATTGGAACATCTTCTGGACACACTTACCTGCTACATCCACCATCTTGTAAGTGTTTTTAACCCCTTTAGGGGATATTAAAAGTTTTAAATTTCTGCACTTAGAGGCGCCTTGTTTGTTTTTCTATTTATTACAGGCACAATGGGATTAAAAACACTTACAAGATAGTAAGAGGTCATAGGCATATAATAATTTGTCCTCATGCAGATCACTGTAATCCTCGTCTGTCTGGGGGAGAGAGCGAGAGCTGTCCTGCAGCTGTCGGAGTCCCTGGTGACTTGGATTGGCAAGGAGGTGAAGATGTGATGAGGCCCCCCGGGTTCTGGGACCAAGCTTTAACGCATGCGACAGGTGAAGATGGTGGGCGGTAACGCGTTTCGGAGCATGCACAGATCCTTCGTCAGACGAGCTCCAAAACGCGTTACTGCCCACCACCTTCACCTGATGTCACATCGGCCACATGCGTTTCAGCTTGGTTCCAAATCCCAGGGTCGCCTCATCGCATCTTCACCTCCTTGCCAATCCACATCACCAGGGACTCTGGCAGCTGCAGGACGGCTCTCTCCCCCAGACAGACGAGGATTACAGTGATCCGCATGAGGACTAATCATTATATGCCTATGACCTCTTACTATCTTGTAAGCGTTTTTAATCCCATTGTGCCTGTAATAAATCTTTTAACCACTGCGCTTAGGAAGCGCCTTTCTCTTTCATATGATGATTAAAGTACTGCCCTTTGGCCCCAGCAGTCAGTAGTGAGAGTATTGACTTGTAAAGAAACCTATAGCGACAGTAATCTCTAGCAGTTTCATGCAACATGGCCCTGTTCTCTGTCTCCTACAACAGGGGTCCCCAACCCCCAGTCCGGTACCGGTTAGGGGTAACACACGCTGATCACTGCCTTCGATCTGGCTGTAAAGGGACAGTAATGTTAGAGAGGAAATGGGTGGGGTGGGAGAGGGCTGTGATTGCAAGGGGCACAATGATGTAAAGGGGATTTCCCTGTAAAGGGGCACAATGATCTAAAGGAGATTTGTACTGTAAAGGGGCACAATGATGTAAAGGAGATTTCCCTGTAAAGGGGCACAATGATCTAAAGGGGATTTCCCTGTAAAGGGGCACAATGATCTAAAGGAGATTTCCCTGTAAAGGGGCACAATGATGTAAAGGAGATGTGTACTGTAAAGGGGCACAATGATGTAAAGGAGATTTGTACTGTAAAGGGACACAATGATGTAAAGGAGATTTGTATTGTAAAGGGACACAATGTAAAGGAGATTTGTACTGTAAAGGGGCACAATGATGTAAAGGAGATGTGTACTGTAAAGGGGCACAATGATGTAAAGGAGATGTGTACTGTAAAGGGGCACAATGATGTAAAGGAGATGTGTACTGTAAAGGGGCACAATGATGTAAAGGAGATGTGTACTGTAAAGGGGCACAATGATGTAAAGGAGATTTGTACTGTAAAGGGGCACAATGATGTAAAGGAGATGTGTACTGTAAAGGGGCACAATGATGTAAAGGAGATGTGTACTGTAAAGGGGCACAATGATGTAAAGGAGATGTGTACTGTAAAGGGGCACAATGATGTAAAGGAGATTGTACTGTAAAAGGGGTACTGTAATCATGACAGTGCAGTCCCCTGTACATTGGAGTGCCCCCTGTACAGTGCATGCCTCTTTACATTAATGTAAAGGAGTCCTGCACTGTAATGGGGGGCACCAATCTAAACGATGATGTGAAGGGGAACTGAGGACACACTGGGACTGTGCTGTAAAGCAGCAAATTTCAATTTAGTTTTAGTCTTAGGACTAAAATGGTGTTTTAGTCTCGTTTTAGTCTTCTGCAATTGTTTTAGTTGTATTTAGTCGACTAAAACTTCAGTATATTTTAGAAGACTAAAACTCATTTTAGTCGGCTAAAACTCCAATGGTTGTAATTAAATTATAATGCATTAGTTAACATTTCTCTACAATTTCCAAACTCATTATATACAGCTGGAGTGAAAAATCTAATATGTTATTATTTATGGTATTGTGGTATGAACATACACTACTGACCAGTGTTAATTTTGAAGTCAAATTTCAATTTAGTTTTAGTCTTTTTTGACTAAACTGGCGTTTTTAGTTTTAGTCCCATTTTAGTCTTTTGACTAAAATTCAGTTTTAGTCGTATTTTAGTCATCTTAACTGTTTTCGTTTTAGTCGACTAAAATAGTATTAATTTAGTCAACTAAAATGTTTTAGTCGACCAAAATTAACACTGCTGTAAAGGGGGGCTGTGATGTGAAGGGGGGCTGAAGACTCAATGAATATTCCTTCTTTGCATCGCAAGGTCCTGGGTTTCTTTACCACTAAGGACATATCCACCTGGAGTCTGTATATTCATTCTGTGGTAGTATTGAAGCATTGTGAATGGATCACCTCTATAACATTGGTGCTAATTCTGAAGTGCTGGAAGCCTCAACAGCCAATCAAAAGTCACCCACCTGAAGTCTGGCCCAGGTGGGAGAAATTCAGATTTTTATTTTTATTTATTGCTGGGGCATTACTGCAAATAAAAGTAAACCTCAAAATCCAATATGACCGCTTATGTTTATTAGGAGGATCACCACTGTTTAAATAGTAACATGGACCTGTGCTTTTTATCCACAGGGGGTGGGGCTGGCATTGCGCACCTTGCTGGCTACGGTTGATGAGACCATTCCTGTTCTTCCGGCGAGTACACACAGAGAGGTGAGTGTTGATCTCAGTATCTTGCTGTATTATACATTCAGTGGCCTTTTCTTTGTAACCCCCGACCACCAGTACTGGGGTAGACTTCAACCCTTTTGCTGCCAGAGTCGTTTTTGCGTATTTTTGCAGACACGTTTAAAAAAATAAATTTGGGCCTGAAGATTACACAAGACCAACAAATATTACCGTATTTGCCGGCGTATAAGACGACCCCCTAATTTTCCAGGAAAAATGTTGGTTTTGGGATATACTCGCCATATAAGACTACCCCCTTCCTACTAGTCTTTCTGGAAGCTGAGGGGTAGCCAGAACCGCTGACAGAGACAGGCTTTTTTCAAATCTCACTGTGCCATTACATGCCTCACTGTGCCATTACATTACATGCCTCACTGTGCCATTACATTACATGCCTCACTGTGCCATTACATTACATGCCTCACTGTGCCATTACATGCCTCACTGTGCCATTACATTACATGCCACCACTGTGCCATCACTTGCCCCCCACTGTGCCATCACTTGCCCCCCACTGTGCCATCACTTGCCCCCCACTGTGCCATCACTTGCCCCCCACTGTGCCATCACTTGCCCCCCACTGTGCCATCACTTGCCCCCCACTGTGCCATCACTTGCCCCCCACTGTGCCATCACTTGCCCCCCACTGTGCCATCACTTGCCCCCCACTGTGCCATCACTTTGCCCCCCACTGTGCCATCACTTTGCCCCCACTGTGCCAACAGTGCCATCACTCATGTTTTGCTGATTTGTTTCCAGGCCGGTGACAGTCTCCGTGCTGCGAGCGTCCATGATTTGAAAGCCGCGCCTTCTTCTCAGCGTGTCCTGTGATAGGCGGAACACAAATTTTCCCAGCAGCGCCTCTGTTCTGTGTTCCGCCTCTCACGGAAGTCCTCTCGTCCGAGGATGAGAAGGCATCTGTGATAGGAGGAACACAGAACAGAGGCGCTGCTAGGAAGATTTGTGTTCCGCCTCTCACAAGACATGCTGAGAAGAAGGAGCGGCTTTTAAATCATGGACGCTTGCAGCACGGAGACTGTCACCGGCGTATAAGATGACCCCCAAATTTGGATGCATTTTTTTGCATCCAAAAAGTCGTCTTATACGCCGGAAAATACGGTATATATTTGCTGAAAGCAGACCCCCCCCCCCCCCCCCCTAGAGAATAAAATAGTGGTAGTTGCAATTTTTTATGTCAAGCGATATTACCGCAAAGGTCTAGGAAATGCAAAATTTCAGTAAAAAAAAATCAAGTGAATTTTAGGGAAAACGCAATAAATTACCCAAATTAGGTAAATGGTAAAATATGAAAGACAAGCTTGTACTCAGTAAATGGATGCCAAACCTTAAATTTTAGGTGCGCTGGTGAAATGGCGACAAACTTCAGTACCCTATATTTTCTTATTTTTTTAAAGATATTTTTATTAGGTTTCAGACAAACCAACATACGGAAAGAAAGATACAAATAAACAACAATACTGCCAGACAACCTGGTCATAAACGTTAGGCAATACACTGAAACATAGAAAAATAAACTGACATCAGTGCAAAATATAAAGTAGGCACAGTGGTAAAAGGCTCAGGTATAATACCGGGATATAACAAAGGCGGAGGTCCAGATATTAGAGATCCCTGAGGCACCGCCCATCAATAGTCAAGCAAGAGTAGTACAATCAGTGCTGGGAGAGGGTTAGTGGACTTGCCAACCATCTACCCCAAATTTTGTGAAAGGTTTTGTTCCGTTTCCGGAGTTCAAAAGTAGGTTTATACAGTGGGATAGCGTCATTAATACGTTTTAACTACCCTATATTTTCTATAGGGGGCTTTTGAAGCGTTACCTATAGGTATCAGTTTAGTGTTACAGAGGAGAACTTGTGTCAATATGCAACACGTGTATCGCAATCAACGGTTTCACACGTAGGCGCCCCGGCGCATGCCTTTACGTTCATGCATGTGTATATGTGGGGGGCCTCCAAAAAAATTTGGGAGGGGATTTTATGTGCTTGGATGTAACTTTATTTTTTTAAATCACCATCCCTATGTGATGATTTTTAGGTGACTAAAAGACTCTGCATGTCTCCCCTGTACTCTACTGACTTTTTTGCAATGCAGATCGCGCTACAAAACGAGCCAGGGACACCGAGAGCTTGACCCGGAAGTGATGAAGGAAGACGTCGCTTCTGGGTCACAAAAAGAAAGTGAGGAGAGCGGACGAGTGTCCACTCTTCTACTTTCCCTCTACCGGCGGTCAGCCGACATATAGATCCTGGGCCTGCCGATGGGCAAGCGGGGCGTTGCGGTGGGGGGAGATGCCGGTATCGCAGGTGTGAGCGATCGGCCGGCAGCGGAGCCACCTGAATGCTCTGCCTGTCAGTTCCACGCGCAATCACGGTGGCTGCATCCACCGGATTGTGTGTGATAAACCCCTTCCGACGTACGGACCTGGAGGCGAAAAGGTTAAACCCCAGAACAGCTGAAATCCTTACTGGTATTCGTTTCCAGCATTAGTTCAGTTTGGTCTGTGCCAGACTAGTTGGCATCTCTTAACCATTTAAGACCCGGACCTTTATGCAGCTAAAGGACCCGACCAGTTTTTGCGATTCGGCACTGCGTCGCTTTAACTGACAATTGCGCGGTTGTGCGACGTGGCTCCCAAACACAATTGGCGTCCTTTTTTTCCCCACAAATAGAACTTTCTTTTGGTGGTATTTGATCACCTCTACGGTTTTTATTTTTTGCGCTATAAACAAAAATAGAGCAACAATTTTGAAAAAAATGCAATATGTTTTACTTTTTGCTATAATAAACATCCCCCAAAAATATATTAAACATTTTTTTTTCCTCAGTTTAGGCCGATACGTATTCTTCTACCTATTTTTGGTAAAAAAAATCGCAATAAGCGTTTATCGGTTGGTTTGCGGAAAATTTATAGCGTTTACAAAATAGGGGATAGTTTTATTGCATTTTGATTCATTTTTATTTATTTTTTACTACTAATGGCGGCGATCAGCGGTTTTTTTTCGTGACTGCGACATTATGGCGGACACTTTGGAAAATTTTGACACATTTTTGGGACCATTGTCATTTTCACAGCAAAAAATGCATTGTTTACTGTGAAAATGACAATTGCAGTTTAGGAGTTGACCACTAGGGGGCGCTCAAGGGGTTACGTGTGACCTCATATGTTTTTCTAACTGTAGGGGGTTGTGGCTGTAGGTGTGACGTCATTGATTGTGATTCCCTATATCAGGGAACACACAATCAATGCGGGCGCCACAGTGAAGAACGGGGAAGTTGTATTTACACACGGCTCTCCCCGTTCTTCAGCTCCGGGGACCGATCGCGAGACTCCAGCGGCGATCAGGTCCGCGAGTCCCGCGGTCCCGGAGCTTCGGACCCGGTCGCGGTCCCACGACTGGGCACCAACAGAGGACGTACCTGTACGTGGATGTGCCCAGCCGTGCCATTCTGCCGTTGTAAATGTGCAGGAGGCGGTCCTTAAGCGGTTAAGCTGGCCATAACTGTGTAGAATTTTGTTTGATTCCTGAATTGGTTGAAGTTGGTTCCATGAGTGTCCTTGTAAGCAACACCCGGGTGACCAAAATTCAGTTTCATTAATTGCCATCCAATCGGATGCAGGCACTGTTCCGATATTCTGACTGACAGGCGGGAGATTTAGTTACCTGTGCTATTTGGCATGGAAGGAGGAATCTTTTTCAATTTCTTTGCTTCAGCCAGTAGGTTGAACACATACAAAAAAGGGAGAAAGGCTGGAGCCATGGAAGTTGGCTAAAACAAACATTGTTTTAGTATTGCAGGTGAACAACAGTCAAAAAAGCCAGCTTTAGGTTCTGCAGATATGTAGACCATATACACATGTCCTAATTCCCCTCATCCCAAAGGATCCATTCTTTGTCCATCAAAATCTGACCCTTCCATTAAAGCAGAAATTGAGAGCCTTATGACCAGGTACAATGTTCACCATGTTCAGTCACCCGAAACTGGTGTTCTGCGGCCCTTGGAGCCTCATTTTCCTCATCATAGGTGACGGAACCACACGTGGTCTTCTGCTGCTGAAGCCTGTACTCTAGAAGGTTCAGTATGAGTGCTCAGGGGTGACCATCTGTACAGCACTGCTGTAAACCACCATTAGCATCAGGATAGCTGTAGACCACCTTCTGTAAGCTTTGAAGACATCTGTCCGTTCTTCTCTGATGTCTTACTAACAAGTTTTCACCCACAATCTCTGAAACATTGTTTATTAGGCCCCTTTCACACGGGCGGATCAGATTTTAGACACCCGCTTTCTCAGCGGGAATCGCTCCGTTGATCCCCGCTGAGCCGGCGGATCACAAGTCCATCTCTGCACACTGTTCAGAGACAGACCTGCCAGATCTCTTTTTTCCTCTATGGGGGGGAATCGGATGAAAACGGACCGTAAAGTCAGTTTTCATCGATCGTCGTGCACGTGCCCACCTTTTTTGCTTTCTCAGCGGGGATCGCTCCGTTGATCCCCGCTGAGCCGGCGGATGACAAGTCCATCTCTGCACACTGTTCAGAGACGGACCTGTCAGATCTCTGCTTTCCTCTATGGGGGGGAATCGGATGAAAACGGACCGTAAAGTCAGTTTTCATCGATCGTCGTGCACGTGCCCACCTTTTTTGCTTTCTCAGCGGGGATCGCTCCGTTGATCCCCGCTGAGCTGGTGGATGACAAGTCCATCTCTGCACACTGTTCAGAAACGGACCTGTCAGATCTCTGCTTTCCTCTATGGGGGGGAATCGGATGAAAACGGACCGTAAAGTCAGTTTTCATCGATCGTCGTGCACGTGCCCACCTTTTTAACAACTATCGTTTGCAGGTTTAAGTGACTTTCATTAATGCCTGGCCTGTGTGGGTGACTTTTGTATTGTCTCTTCTCGATTTTCAATAAAAAATTATTGTACCAGGAAAAAAAAAAACGAAACAATTTAGCCACAAACAAAAATGTGGAGACCGGTCAATGCACGGGACTGTGATCTATGTAGACCTGGAGCCCTCTAAATTTTAAAGTGGCATAAAAAAAAATATGCAACATTTTTAATTTCATTTGCAAATTACTTGCCATGGCTTGGGACAATATTGTAGAATAAAATGTATAATGTTATTAACAGCAAAACTAGAATACAATATATAATATATTTTTTGCCTTTCAGATTGAAATGGCACAGAAGCTGCTCAACTCTGACCTGGCAGAGCTCATCAACAAAATGAAGTTGGCCCAGCAGTACGTCATGACCAGCCTCCAGCAGGAGTACAAAAAGCAGATGCTAACCGCTGCGCACGCACTGGCCGTGGACGCCAAGAACTTGCTAGACGTCATTGACCAGGCCCGGCTAAAAATGATCGCGCAGTCGCGGCCACACTAAGCGTCCGAGCACAGACTCCTGTTAACGCCTCTGTCTAACACGTTTTCCTTTTGGGATCATGTCTAGCCTTCCACCAGCAGCCTCGCTGTCAGCAGGCGGCCCACGCCTCCGGCGCAGGAAAAGCGCCGGTTGGCGCTGCGCGCAGTTTTCAACCTCTTTCCGTCACAGCTGTCAAGGGCTGAGGGTGTGCCGCTGCCGCGGGTCTCTGTATGTGTCAGTCACCGGGAGGAACGTTGGCACGGGACATTGCTGGATCGAGAATGACCAGAGTCCAGGTGCAGATCAGCGGAGGATAAGGCTCGGCGATATCCGTAAAAAAAAAAAATCCGCAGCGTCCGTCAATCCCGGCGGCTGCTGCAACTGGAATATCTTCCTGTTCTGAGTTTTCTTCTTTTTTTTATTTTTATTATTTTTCATTTCTGCTGTCCAGTATGCTACGAAGAAGTTCTATTTTCAAGACTTAATCTATTGAGAGACTCCAGACGGATTGTTGCAGTTCAGTCCCTTTTTTTATTTTTCACCCCTGTGGACGTGTGAAACCTTTGATCGGACACTCAGTGTGAATCCTGTATGTCTTACATTTCCTTTTTTTTTTTTTTATCTTCCCCTCCACCAGAATAAAGTGCCAGTTTTTTTTTCTCCCCCTTTTTAAGAGGTCGATTTTTGGTTGCTTTTTTTTTTTTTTTTTTTTTATGTAAACGCGCGCTGCTAACTCACAAAAACGTGCGTATAAGACAGGCGTGGATGGTCAGTATCCCTCCGCCATGAGGATCTGCAACTCCCAGCATGCCTAGAGGCTGACAGGTCATGCTGGAACTTGTGGTTCCTCAAAAGGATGGGGTTCTCCGTGCCTGGTATAGATAGATCCAGAGCCATTAAATATTCCCATTTTTTTTTATAAATATATATATATATCTGTAATTTATAAATAAATCTTAAGGCTGTGCTAACATTTTAAATGCAGCTTTCTTGTGCACTGTCTTGCCTGTTCCATCCCATGTTTTTTGTTTTTCGTTTTCTTTTTTTTTTTTTTTTTTTGTCACAGCTTTACTTCCCTAATAAATTATCAGACCACGTTCACGCTATAAGACCTATTCCCTCCTACGGGTTTGCCAGGGGAATAGAATTGATTCTCAGGAAGAATATAAAGAACTTGTACAGAGCATTTCAGCTATTAAAGAATTAGGCGGTTTGTAAAAATCCAGAATCGCTGGGATAGACGACTTGTTTCCTCAATGGTTTCAGCAAAAAGAGATAAAGACTCGGCCCTCCGGATCGGTGTGAACAGCGGAGCATCTGGGAAATCGATAAGCTCTTGAAGATCATTCAGTTATTAAAGGATTTGAATATATTGCTGGTTTCCTTGGCGTTGTGTTTGCAGATGCCGTGATTAACGACTCTTAATTCAAAAAGCAAAATACCGTAACCCATGAGCAACCAAAATGTACTGTTCACGCCTTTGCATTGGTTTATTGAGTAAGTCTGGATGAAAATGAACCAGCAAGAAAATACTAGAAATATTCTCACTTTCCTCACTAAACCGCACCAGTTGACCTTGGGGCACAGCCCCTGTAGACTTCTTTGGGAGCATCTCTGGCCTCAGGACAGAGCCCCATAGACTTCTTTGAGAGCATCTCTGGCCTCAGGACAGAACCCTGTAGACTTCTTTAGGAGCATCTCTGTCCTCAGGACAGAGTCCCATGGACTTCTTTGGGAGCATCTCTGGCCTCAGGACAGAGCCCCATAGACTTCTTTGGGAGCGCCTCAGGACAGAGCCACATGGACTTCTTTGGGAGCGCCTCTGGTCTCGGGACAGAGCCCCATAGACTTCTTTGGAAGCATCTCTGGCTCCAGGACAGAGCCCCATAAACTTCTTTAAGAACATCTCTGGCCTCAGGACAGAGCCCCATAGACTTCTTTGGGAGCATCTCTGACCGCAGGACAGAGCCCTTAATAGACTTCTTTGGGAGCATCTCTGACCGCAGGACAGAGCCCCATAGACTTCTTTGGGAGCATCTCTGACCGCAGGACAGAGCCCCATAGACTTCTTTGGGAGCATCTCTGACCGCAGGACAGAGCCCCATAGACTTCTTTGGGAGCATCTCTGACCGCAGGACAGAGCCCCATAGACTTCTTTGGGAGCATCTCTGGCCTAAGGACAGAGCCCCATAGACTTCTTTGGGAGAGTCTGTGACCGCAGGACAAAGCCCCATAGACTTCTTTGGAAGCATCTCTGACCGTAGGACAGAGCCCCATAGAGCTCTTTGGGAGCATCTCTGACCACAGGACAGAGCCATATAGACTTCTTTGGGAGCATCTCTGGCCTCAGGACAGAGCCCAGTAGACTTCTTTGGGAGCATCTCTGGCCTCAGGACAGAGCCTCGTAGACGTTTTTGGGAGCATCTCTGGCTCCAGGACAGAGCCCCATAAACTTATTTGAGAGCATCTCTGGCCTCAGGACAGAGCCCCATAGACTTCTTTGGGAGAGTCTGTGACCGCAGGACAAAGCTCCATAGACTTCTTTGGGAGCATCTCTGACCGTAGGACAGAGCCCCATAGAGCTCTTTAGGAGCATCTCTGACCGCAGGACAGAGCCCCATAGACTTCTTTGGGAGCATCTCTGGCCTCAGGACAGAGCCCAGTAGACTTCTTTGGGAGCATCTCTGGCCTCAGGACAGAGCCTCGTAGACTTTTTTGGGAGCATCTCTGGCCTCAGGACAGAGCCCCATAGACTTCTTTGGGAGCATCTCTGGCCTCAGGACAGAGCCCCATAGACTTCTTTGGGAGCATCTCTGGCCTCAGGACAGAGCCCAGTAGACTTCTTTGGGAGCATCTCTGGCCTCAGGACAGAGCCTCGTAGACTTTTTTGGGAGCATCTCTGGCCTCAGGACAGAGCCCCATGGACTTCTTTGGGAGAGTCTCTGACCCCAGGCCAGAGCCCCATAGACTTATTTGGGAGCGCCTCAGGACAGAGCCCCATCTCGGGCCAGAGCCCCATAGACTTCTTTGGAAGCATCTCTGGCTCCAGGACAGAGCCCCATAATCTTCTTTGAGAGCATCTCTGGCCTCAGGACAGAACCCCATAGACTTCTTTGGGAGAGTCTGTGACCGCAGGACAAAGCCCCATAGACTTCTTTGGGAGCATCTCTGACCGTAGGACAGAGCCCCATAGAGCTCTTTGGGAGCATCTCTGACCGTAGGACAGAGCCCCATAGAGCTCTTTGGGAGCATCTCTGGTCCCAGAACAGAGCTCCATAGACTTCTTTGGGCGCGTCTCTGACCTCAGGACAGAGCCCCGTAGACTTCTTTGCATAGGTGGCCGATGCTCCGTTTTTTTAGGAAAGGGGGGGGCAAACAAACCCCGCCTGCACTTACCCCATCCAGGTGGCGGGCGGCTTCTTCTCCAGGCCAATCCGGTCTTAGGACCCACTTCCTGTCCTGATTGGCCAGGAGGAGAAGCAGGAAGACCATAGCGAATGTTGATTCGCTAATGTCACAAGTATGTGGGCTTGGAGGGACAGTGCTCTGCTCCCCAAGCCCAACCTTTTTGAAGCCAGTTAGAGCACCATGTGCTTTTAAAAGAAAAAAACCTGTAGAAATCCATGCATCCGGCACCCCGCATGGAGATTAGGGGCCAGCGCATGGAGAATAGGGGGCATCACCCCTTATGGACGGCCACCACTGCTTCTTTGGAAGCATCTCTGGCCTCAGGACACAGCCCCATAGACCTTTTCAGGTCCGTTTCTGGCCTCAGGACACAGCCCTATATAATTCTTTGGTAAGGTATCTGGCCTCAGAACAGTCGTGTAAACATCTTTGGGAGCATGCAAAATAAAGATGTAACCCTAATTTGTTTATGCACTAGGTGCAATAGGCAAATGCTAAGTGCAGCATTTTCTTATTTCACCTAGCGCATAAAAATATTACGGTTACGTTTTTGTCTTTGGGAGCATCTCTGGCCTTGGGACACTGCCCCATAGATTTCTTTGAGAGCATCTCTGGCCTCAGGACAGAGCCCCACAGACTTTTTTTTTTTTGGACTGTTTCTGGGCTCAAAACATAGTGCCATAGACTTTATTGGGACTGTGCCTGGGCTCAGGACACAGCCCCATAGATTTTTTTGAGATCGTCTCTGACCTTAGGATACAGCCCCATAGACTTCCTTGGGAGCATCTCTGACCTCAGGACACAGCGCCATAGACTTTATTGGGACTGTCTCTTGGCTCAGTACTCTGCCCCATAGACTTCTTTGAGACCGTCTCTGACCTTAGGATACTGCACTATAGACTTCTTTGGGAGCATCTCTGGCCTCACGACACAGCCTCATAGAATTCTTTGGGACCATCTCTGGGTTCAGGACACAGCCTCAGAGAATTCTTTGGCACCATCCCTGGGCTCAGGACACAGCCTCATAGAATTCGTTGGGATCATCTCTGGGTTCATGACACAGCCTCATAGAATTCTTTGGGACCATCCCTGGGCTCAGGACACAGCCTCATAGACTTTATTGGGACTGTCTCTGGGCTCAGTACACGGCCCCATAGACTTCTTTGAGACCGTCTCTGACCTTAGGATACAGCCCCATAGACTTCTTTGGGAGCATCTCTTGCCTCAGGACAGCCCCATAGACTTCTATGAGAGCATCTCTGGCCTAAGGACACGGCCCCATAGAATGCTTTGGGACCATCCCTGGGCTCAAGACACAGTCTCATAGACTTAATTGGGACCATCTTTGGTCTCAGGAAATAGCCCCATAGACTTTATTAGGACCACGACTATCCGCTTGGAAAAAAACTGAAGACCCACCTCTTCTGAAAGACCTGTACAACTCTGGATGCTAGCACCTTGAGGCGATTAAGTTCGCATTTGTTTGCGCTATATAAGTTTCTCACTCACTCACTCATCTCTGGCCTCAGGACAAAGCTCCATAGAATTTTTTTGATAGTGTCTGGCCTTAGAACACAGCCCCATAAACTTCTTTGGAAGCATTTCTGGCCTCAGGACCAGCGGCGGCCCATCCATTATAAGCACTGCCCCCCCAAAACCATGTGTCCGACCCCCTAATCTACATACATTGTGCTTGATGCATTGATTCCTATGGGGGGGTCTTTGAAGCACGTGATTAGAGCCAGAGGCTCTAATGGACTTCAAAAAAGGGCAGTCTCGGGGGGCAGAGCACTGCGCACTGAGCCCATCCAGTTTTGTGATGATAACGAATGAATATTCGCTATTTTCACATTGAATCTGCCTCCCCCGCCAATTGGGAAGCTGGTCATGAGATCCATTTCCCGATTGGCCAAAACGCCAGGCAATCCTATTGGGCGCTGAGAAGAGCACAGCCGGAGGAGAAGACCGTCCGACTCTCACCGGCCGCCACTGTGACCATGGATGGCTCATCCGCAGCGGTTTAGCCATCTGGCACTCCCCTGGTCGGACTGTGAAGGGAGGGGAGATCGGAATGCCATCCAGGGCAGGTAAGGCGGCCGTCCATCTCGTGGGGGGGGGGGGTGGAACGGCCTTGTCTCCCGCCAGGGGGGGGTGGCATTGATTTGCCGCCCCCATAACATTTGCCACCCCTCAGGACACGGCTCCATAGACTTCTTAGGGAGCATCTCAGGCTACAGCTCCATAGACTTTTGGAAGCATCTGTCCACAGCTCCATAGACTTGTGCATAGGCGTGACAAGGACAGTGAATGCTTGCACTGTTGAATGTAAACAAACAGCAGTACCGCAGCCATCAAATCGAGATACATATATATGCATCTGTGGAGAGGGACAGTGAGTAAAGCCTAGTACCTAGTTGGGCCGGCTTCTGTCAAAGGGAAATGACTGAAAAAGGTCTGCCGATCAACCAATGGTGCTGAGAGCGCTGACTAGGGAATTCTGGTGGAGGGACCGCCCACTGGGTTGAACGAAAAACAACTACTAGTGTTTACCAGGCTTTAGATTGAGTGAAGAGAAGGAAGGCAAAAAGATTAAATTCACTTTGTTTTAAAGCGCACTTAACCTTTAAAGCGGGGTCTCCGAATGATTCAGTATGAGGGCCACATCGTATATTTTACAAGTATTTGCGGGCCGATAATATCCCCATCAGCGTTCTCCTTACATCTGGGTCCCCATCAGAGTCTCCTTTACATCAGAATTTCCCCCCCTTACATCAGTTTTCCCATCAGAGTCCAGAGTTCCCCATTGGGTGGGGAAGGGAAGGGGGGGGAAGTTGATATATAGACCATGGACAGCCTGTGTTGACCCTAATCCTCAACCTGTGCACATTGACAATACTCCAATGACCCTAGCTGTGGGCGAAATAAAATCTTGTAGTGGGCCATAGTTTGGAGACCCCTGCTTCAAAGCATTGCTTCCCAACCTCAGTCCTCAAGTACCTCCAACGGGCCATGTTTTGGGAATCTCCCTTAGAAAAAAATAGGCATCATGAATACCAAGCCATTGACATTGATTTAAAGCCCCTGTGCAAGGTGAAGGAAATCCAGAAAACATTACCTGTTAGGGGACCGAGTTTGGAAACAAGTGTTTTAACCACTTGCTTACTGGGCACACCCCCTTCCTGCCCAGGCGAAATTTCAGCTTTCAGCACTGCGTCGCTTTAAATTAAAATTGCGCGTTCTCCCAAAACAAAATTTACATCCTTTTTTTTTTTTCCCACAAATCAAGCTTCCTTTTGGTGGTATTTGGTCGCCCCTGCAATTTTTATTTTTTTGCGCTATAAACAAAAGAAGAGCGACAATTTTGAAAAAAAAACCCAATTTTTTACTTTTTGCTATAATAAATATCCAATTAAAAAAAAAAATTGTTTTCTCAGTTTAGACCGATATGTATTCTACATATTTTTGGTAAAAAAAAAAAAATCGCAATAAACGTATAGTTATTGGTTTGCGCAAAAGTTATAGTGGCTACAAAATAGGGGATAGAATTCTGTTTTTTTTTTTTTTTTACTAGTAATACGGCGATCTGCGCATTTTGTCAGGACTGCGATATTGCGGCGGACACATCTGATACATTTTTGGGACCATTCACATTTATACAGCGATTAGTGCTATAAAAATGCATTGATTACTGTATAAATGTGACTGGCAGGGAAAGGGTTAACACTAGGGGGGCGAGGAAGGGGTTAAATGTGTATCCTGGGAGTGATTCTTACTGTGTGTGGAGGGGGACTGACTGGGGGAGGTGACCGATGCTGTGTCCCTATGTACAAGGGACACCGCATCTGTTTCCTCTCCCTGACAGGACGTGAAGCTCTGTGTTTACTCACAGAGATCCACATCCCTGGCTCTGTCATTGCCGATCGCGGGTACCTGGCGGACATCGCGGCCGACAGGCACACACATCGGCATCTCGGGGATGCGCCGGCTCCCCAGTGGCTGGAGGATGCGAGGCCGTAAAAAGACGGCCTCCCGGATTTATAGAGCCACCTGGAGGCCGTCTTTTTACTATGGCCCGGGTCTAAAGTAGTTAAAGTGACTCTGTTGCCTTTTTAAAAAAAACATTTTTTGTAAGCACACTACAGAAAAGATCATACTTACCTGTTTTGTTGTTCATTTATGCTACCGCTGCCAAAGAATCTTCATGTCCATCAATTCCATGTGCTCTACTGGAGTTCCTTCCACTGGTCCCTATTGTCATGGCTAGTTCCTGCATGTAGGGTCCACATTGGGAACCACACAATGCAGCAGGGGATGCAGGTATACCTGGAAGTGTTAAATGTGAAGATCCTCCAGAAGGCCATAACCCTTAAATGGAGTGAAGATTCGGAATGGGTGGCAGCGGAGTATTAATGTCTTTCCCAAATAGTCCGTCCGCCCCTGCTCTTGAGGAAAGTACTGAGGCAGGGTGATGTGATGTTTTCAGCAAGCCATATAAGGCACCTTGGTTGCAACATGACAAAATGTGGAAAATTTTAACCACTTAAGCCCCGGACCTTTAGGCAGCTAAATCCCCAGGCCAGGTTTTGCAATTCGGCACTGCGTCGCTTTAACAGACAATTGCGCGGTCGTGCGACGTGGTTCCCAAACAAAATTGGCGTCCTTTTTTCCCCACAAATAGAGCTTTCTTTTGGTGGTATTTGATCACCTCTGCGTTTTTTATTTTTTGCGCTATAAACAAAAACAGAGCGACAATTTTGAAAAAAATGCAATATTTTTTACTTCTTGCTATAATAAATATCCCCCAAAAATATATAAAAAAATGTTTCCTCAGTTTAGGCCGATACGTATTCTTTTACCTATTTTTGTTAAAAAAATCGCAATAAGCGTTTATGGATTGGTTTGCGCAAAATTTATAGCGTTTACAAAATAGGGGATAGTTTTATTTATTTTTTTACTACTAATAGCGGCGATCAGCGATTATTTTTTTCGTGACTGCGACATTATGGCGGACACTTCGGACAATTTTGACAAATTTTTGGGACCATTGTCATTTTCACAGCAAAAAAAGCCTTTCAATTGCATTGTTTATTGTGAAAATGACAGTTGCAGTTTGGGAGTTAACCACAGGGGGCGCTGAAGGAGTTAGGGTTCACCTAGTGTGTGTTTACAACTGTAGGGGGGTGTGGCTGTAGGACTGATGTCATCGATCGAGTCTCCCTATAAAAGGGATCACTCGATCGATGCAGCCGCCACGGGGAAGCCGTGTTTACATACGTTCTTCAGCTCCGGGAGCGATCGCGAGGGGGTGGCTAGAAACGAATAGCCGCGCCCTCGTCCCGGATCGCTCCCCGCAGGTTTCCGACCGCCGCATGTACCGGGGGGGGGGGTCCCGATCGGACCCCCGGGAAAGGCAGGGACATACATGTACGCCCTTATGCCTGTACGTGCCATTCTGTGGACGTACATGTATAACCGGTTAAGGAATAGGAATATTTTTTCGAGGCACTGTAGATATGGCACATTAGGCCATGACTAAGGACGAACGTCTGAAACGCGTAGGTGTTTTACAGCTTTGTACATGTATTTAATAAAGAAATACCATTTTGGATGTCATCCTGAGTGCTGACCATCCCTTTCCTTATATTGTATACCTGCATCCCCTTAATGTCTGTATGTTGCAGACACTCCATGTTGGAGCCACAACTTTTTTTTTTTCTTTAAAATTTACACACTTATGCCCCACCTTGGCTGCAACTAGGGTTGCCACCTGTCCAGGATTCACCCAGACAGGAATGTGGCTCAGAGCAGGGCTCGACAGAAGGGTGAGGGGGCACTGTGTGCACCACATTACCTTTCCTCAGAGGTGTCCCAGGTCTGTTTATCCTATAGTGCAGTGATGGCGCACCTCGGCACCCCAGATGTTTTGGAACTACATTTCCCATGATGCTTAACTACACTGCAGAGTGCATGAGCATCATGGGAAATGTAGTTCCAAAACATCTGGAGTGCCAAGGTTCGCCATCACTGCTATAATGTATACTAAATTAAAATAAAAATTAGCTGGGCGCCGCTAAAATGTTCACGTTTGGCTAGAAGAAAAAGTGGCAACCCCAGCTGCAACACAACCGCTACACGCCATAACAAATGCTGTGCCTGTGAGATCCAGCTTGCTCCTTGCAAGGTCCACAATTTGTCCTCCTTACCACTGCTAACCCTTCCTACCTTGGCAATTCATTTGTGAGTAACTGTTTTTAGAAATGTCCTCACTTTACCAACTCCTAGTATGACAGATCATAAGCGCAAGGGTAGTCTATACAGTTTACAATCCACTAACCGCTCAGAGGCGTAGCTTGAAGCTTGTGGGCCCCAATGAAAAAGTTGAGCCGCCCCCCCCCCCCCCCACCACCACCACCACTTTCACCGCGCATGCAGATGCACACACCGCACGCCATGATACTCAAAGTGGCTTAAAGTGGAGTTCCACCCATTTTTTTTATGTTTGTCTGTGCTGCATGCTCTAATCTCATAGTGTTCAGAATGGACAATTTTTATTTAATTTGTTGCTTGTAAATACCTTTATTTTGTAGTCCTTCATTACTTCCTCCTCCTTATTTGCCTAGGCTATTTGCAAGGGTTTCTGGGATAGGCATCATGTTTCCCAGTAGTCCTTGCAAACCTGACTGAAACCTATTACATTGCTTGTGCACTGAGCATGTGCGAGATATGCAAAGCTGAAATCCATGAAGTCATACAGTCTGGCTTCATGATGCCCACACTTAAGATGGCCACGGTCTATTTCATAAACTATCTAAATGCTGTAACAACCTAACAAAATGGACCTTAGTTTACAGACTAACTTTACTAGAATACATTAAGCTTGTGTTTTACAGGGGTATTTATATTTAAAAAGTGAAATTGTGGGTGGAACTCCCCTTTAAGAGTTTTGAGTTCTCAGAGTTCCTCCTTACATCAGAGGACAGGGATCACCACTGGAGAATCGGAGGCCAGGAACCACTAGCAGGTCACTTGGCAGAGCTCCTTTTCTATCTCAGCACTGTATACATCTCCTCCCCCCACACAACACAGGGCTGAAATCACATGCCTTTACACACAGTCTGTCAGAATTCACAGGGTGTATCTGGCTTTTATGTTCCCGTTCTGATCTGTGAAATTCTCTGGTCGGAACGGCGGTGTAGTTGCAGTAGGCAGATCATGGATGACTGGCTGTTTTGAAAAGGAATGCGATTTTAGCCCTGCGGAGGAGGAGCAGTATAGAGGGCTGTAATTGGAAAGGAGCTCAGCATCCAAGGTGGAGGGTGTGGTCAGGGGGCTTTGGGGAGGGGCACAACTTAGATCTGGGGGGGGGGGGGCAAAGCCACGTGATACAAAATCTTGAGCCTGCAGCCCCTCAGGAGGTGGGATTTGTTTTTAGCAATTTCTGAAGGTTTCTCTGTCAGTGTTCGCAGGTGTTGGGGGAAGGTCGCCCCCCCCCCCCCCCCCCCGGAGGTGTGTGTCTTTTCCCCAGTTGTCAGGGAAGTGGGGTAAGCGGACATCCCCGGATGGGAGGGGGGGGGGGGTAAAGAGAATCCCAGCTGGTGACTAGGAGACACTCACCAGTGCCATTGGTCCCAATGTGGCGTGGCTATAGGACGGCACTCTCTTCCTCTTAACTCGCTGAGCTTGGTTACCATTCCATGTTGCCAGCATACAGCAAAGACAATTCCCCATCCTGGGCTGTTCTCACCCCGTGCTTCTCTCCATTCAGGAAATGACTCACAGCTTCTCCTCAGCCAATGAGAACAGAGGGGTGTGGACTGTGGAAGCCCAGTACTGGAGCGTGGCTGTCTGGCTCTAGGGCAGATCGGAGCTGGACTTTGTGGAGTACATGACAAGGAGGCTGCAGGGCCCCCCTGGAGCTAGGGGCGGGGTTGCGATTGTGATCCCTGCAACCCCTTATGCTACGCCCATGGTTTCACCGTAGTTTGCAGCGGACATCTTAAAGGACCTGACACATAACTAGACTAATTTTTTCCCTGCTTGAATCCAAACTACCCTCAGAGTCCTCTTTAACTCCCACAGGTGTAGCTCCTCATCTGTATTGTCAATGGAGGAATTTTCTGCAACCTTGAGTTCAGGGGAAAAATTTCAGCCATGTTAGCGGACTCAAAATGCAGGGATTGAAATCGTGCTTCCCCGCCCTCTCCTCTTCTGGTGGCTAGTTTCCGTCCACACATTCAGCTGGGGTTGTTGAGTGTACCTTGCCCCTTTTGGATGATTTGGTACATGAGGAGAGTCAGTCTGCTGACATAACTCCTAAGCTTAAGTATACCATTTTGGTCTTTATCGCAGTACAGACATCTAGCGCTGGAGCAACATGCATCTGCCATCTCTACCAGCCATGCTAGCCTGGAAAAGAGGTGGAATGGTTAAGCAGAACTAAACTGTGTGACAATAGCGAAAGGGGGGGGGGGGGGCAATCGTCCCATACTGGATCTAAAGGTTCTCAACGCTTTCCTTCAGATTCAAACATGGGAATGTATGCAGAAATGATATTATACTAACCATAACAATAATGACCCAGAGAAAAAATGAAGTGGGGTAAACTTGGCCGCAGGCCTTTATTACTGGTATTTAATTTTATTAACCATATTTATCCAAATATATAACCATTGTTAGATAACACACATTTATTCAAAACCACATTACCTTCATCAACCCAGCCACTATGACTCAGGTTGGAATCAACAACTTTCTTAACTAACCCCTCTTGTTCATGAAACAAAACCAAGGGGGATACCCCATAATAATCAGGCCGCGACAAGGGAGGGGGGGAAGGGATAGGGCTTCCTAATGATCTGGTCACAACAAGCCTGCTGTGTCAGCCCTACAGTATATAGGCTCTTTTCTTTCCAGAACCTTCCTTGGTACCATGTGACCCTACCTATGACCTTTCATTGGTTACTAAGATTACCTGTTCCTATACCTGTACAAGGGGAGGGGCTAAACCCCTTTTACTTTAGCCTCAACCCAACAGCTGAGGGAAGATGAGGGGGACCTAGAAACTCCCTTCTGCACCATTCCCATGAGCTCGGGTGACTTAAAACAGTCCCCCTCACTGGCATTCTGCATGGAATCTACAAGGCTTTCCGACCTCCATGGATATCGGAGACGATCACTTGCATGTCCCCATCTTTTTTGCTGCAAAAATGCTTCCTGTGTTTTGCAGTGGGCATGCAACATTGCCAATTCATTATTTTTTGGTCTGACTGTCAGTCAATGTCAAACAAACTGATTAACCTCTGCAGAGGTTTGTGTAGATCTTTAACCGGTTAACACCCGCCGCATGTACATATACGTCCACAGAATGGCACGTACAGGCATATGGGTGTACATGTACGTCCCCGCCTTTCCGCGGGTCGGGGGTCCGATCGAGACCCCCCCC
Source organism: Rana temporaria (assembly GCF_905171775.1). NCBI lineage: Eukaryota > Metazoa > Chordata > Amphibia > Anura > Ranidae > Rana > Rana temporaria. The sequence continues at coordinate 410,125,111 of NC_053493.1, read as the reverse complement.
CCCCGGTACATGCGGCGGTCGGTAACCCGCGGGGAGCGATCCGGGTGGAGGGCGCCGCTATTCGTTTCTAGCTGCCCCCTCGCGATCGCTCCCCGGAACTGAAGAACAGGGAGAGCCGTATGTAAACACGGCTTCCCCGTGCTTCACTGTGGCGACTGCATCGATCGAGTGATCCCTTTTATAGGGAGACACAATCGATGATGTCAGACCTACAGCCACACCCCCCTACAGTTGTAAACACACACTAGGTGAACCCTAACTCCTTCAGCGCCCCTTGTGGTTAACTCCCAAACTGCAACTGTCATTTTCACAATAAACAATGCAATTTAAATGCATTTTTTGCTGTGAAAATGACAATGGTCCCAAAAATGTGTCAAAATTGTCCGAAGTGTCCGCCATAATGTCGCAGTCACGAAAAAAATCGCTGATCGCCGCCATCAGTAGTAAAAAAAAAATAATAATAAAACTATCCCCTATTTTGTAAACGCTATGAATTTTGCGCAAACCAATCGATAAACGCTTATTGCGATTTTTTTTTACCAAAAATAGGTAGAAGAATACGTATCGGCCTAAACTGAGGAAAAATTTAATTTTTATATATGTTTTTGGGGGATATTTATTATAGCAAAAAGTAAAAAATATTGATTTTTTTCCGAATTGTCGCTCTACTTTTGTTTATAGCGCAAAAAATAAAAACAGCAGAGGTGATTAAATACCACCAAAAGAAAGCTCTATTTGTGGGGGAAAAAGGACGCCAATTTTGTTTGGGAGCCACGTCGCACGACCGCGCAATTGTCTGTTAAAGCAACGCAGTGCCGAATCACAAAACCTGGCCTGGGCATTTAGCTGCCTAAAGGTCCGGGGCTTAAGTGGTTAACCTCAAGCAGTAAACACTGGAACCAATCCATCACTAGACCTCCTCCTGCACACTGTTCTGTCCAGGGGACTTTCTTCTGCAGGAAAAACTCAATCTGCTCTCCCATGTTTGTACTCCCCGGCCCATAAGATACCCTACTCTCTGTTTTTCCAGGGTTCTGGGCTTGATAGCTGTCTACTTTGAGGCAATTCTCTATGCCCAGTTGCACTCCAAACAGCTCATCATTCTTGCTGCATGGAATAAGAAGGCACTTTCTCTGAACAATCACATACACCTGACACCCAAGACCAGAACCTGCCCTGCCCTGACCTGGTGGCTTATGAATCTAGCCCTGGAGTCGGAGAAATAATTTTTCCCACTGGTCTGGAAGGTTTTCACAAGGGCCTGAGGGACTGGGAAGGAGTGCACATCGAAAGAAGCTCATCTCCCAATCAACATTTTAGAGCTAGAGGTGATTTGGCTATCCTTTCACTGTTGGACCTCCCAAATGGCAGGGTAATTCGACTGGGAACCAGTCATACAACACCACAGTTGTGGCTTACGTTAGCTATAATGGAGGGGTCACAGAGAGGTAGATCTGATTGTGGCTTGAGGGATACTTCACGTTCCAACCCAGTCTGGTGAGCACATTCCACATTCCAGGTGGGGGTTTCAAGACCTTGCTGTGGAAAACGATAGACATGGACCTCCTGGCATCCAGGTTCAACAAGAAAGCAAGCAACTTTGTCTCCAGGTCCAGGGATCCTCTCTAGCTATGTCAGGGGATGCTCTGGTGACTTTATGAGATCATTTAATCTTTCTTCCTCTGAAACTGCTTCCACACGATCGAAGTGAAGGGCATTCTGGTGATATTTATCACACTAAACCAACCCTGGCAGATATGGTACTCAAACCTTGTCAACCTCCTGGCAGATCACCTGGATTTTTTTTGTCTGTTAAAGCCCAGGTCACAAAAGCCAGGTGCTTAGATTCAGTTATGTAAAATCAACTTTATCCAAAATCTACCATCACACCTAGGAACATATTTCTCATGGTGCAAGGCAAGGATCTTCCATCCCAGGAACCAAGTCCTTTCTCCAGTCTGGCCTGGATCAACATTTGAGTACCATCACAGGTTAAATTACAACCATGGGCCCGGATTCAGAAAGGACTTACGACGACGTATCTCCAGATACGCCGTCGTAAGTCCAAATGTGCGCCGTCGTATCTATACGCGTATTCTGGAAATCAGATACGCCTGAATTTTGCCAAGTAAGTCTCCTACGCCGTCGTATCTTGGGTGCATATTTACGCTGGCCGCAAGGGGCGCTTCCATAGGTTTACGCGTCGAATATGCAAATGGCCTAGATACGCCGATTCACGAACGTACTTGCGCCCATCGCATTAAGCTACGCTGTTTACGTAAGGTGTACGTCCAGCGTAAAGTTACCCCTGCTATATGAGGCGCAGGCAGGGCTGGACTGGGACAAAAATTTGGCCCTGGACTTCATCCAGACTGGCCTACTTTGACAGGTGTCTCCCATGGCGGCCGGACAACTACCGCACCCCCCCAGGCCACCCAAGCCCCCTCTCCCCCTTCACTAGCCATTCTACTTTATTAGAGTAGAACGGCTGGTACTGGTACTCTTATAGGCAGTACCAGTGGGAAGCTAGACATTATTTCACCCGGGGCAAAGAATCAGTTCGGTGTGCCCCCCCCTTATGGGACAAGATTAGGCAGAAGTGAGAAACTCCCAGGCCATAGCTGTTGAGTCAGCTGTCTGTCCCCTCCCCCATGCTCCTCTGTCGCCCCCTCTGGTCCTCCCCCTGATTCTCTGTATCCCCCCAGGTGAGCGCTGCGGGGAGGGAGAGGAGGTGAGCGCTGCGGGAAGGGAGAGACAAAGGGGCGGAGGGGGGCGGCGGTCTGCTGTCACTGAAGCCGGCCCACTGAGCCATCGGCCCACCGAGCCATCGGCCCACCGGGAAACTCCCTGTAATCCCAATGGCCAGTCCATCCCTGGGCGCAGGTAATGCAAAGGTATGGACGTCTAATTTTACGTCATTTACGTAAGTCGTACGTGAATCGGGCTGGGCGTAGTTTACGTTCACGTCACAAGCATTGAGCCAGCGTATGTTAGGGAGTAAATTGGACGTGATACTGAGCATGTGCGCACATGTGCCGTTCGTTCGACGCTTCATTTACATGGGGTCACAATTAATTTTAATACAACACGCCCACTACTTGCCTACTTTGAATTACGCAGGCTTACGCCGGCCCATTTACGTTACGCCGGCGCACATATGGGAGCAAGTGCTTTGTGAATACTGTACTTGCCTCTCAATGTTACGATGGCGTAGCTCATATGAGATGCGCTACGCCTATTTAAAGATGCGCAGATCTCTCTGAATCTGGCCCCTGGTCTCTTTCAGAGACTGCTTGCCTCTCACTACTTAGTGAAAGCTTTTGAACTGGGTGTTGCTCATGTTGCCCCCCCCCCCCCCCACCCACATCTGTACATCCCCCCAACTGTGCAATCTCAACCTGGTTCTGTTGGTCATGCAGAAACCACGCTTTGAACCGATCAAGAATATTTAAGTCTCTTCTACTCTAACTCACAAGCTTGCCTTCTAAATTTCATACAACATAAAAATTGCAACTTCTGCCTTTTTATTTTCCAGGCTCTGTGCTATCAGATTATATTTTTTTGGGGACTTAGAGTAATTTCTCTTTATATATATATATATATATATATATAAAAACATTGAGAGGCAAGTACAGTATTCACAAAGCACTTGCTCCCATATGTGCGCCGGCGTAACGTAAATATATATATATATAAAAAATGTATCAAACACATAGAACCATATAGAAGTCCAATTGATAAAACAGCGCTAGTATTGGAAGTCGGAAGTGACGAAACATGTCTGTGCGTGGCTATGACGGCGTAACCAGGAAGGGAGAGGAGTGTGTTCCACCGCCTGCCACAACGTAACCAGGAAGGGTCCCTGCAGCACTGTGCTTTCAGCACACACGGCCCCTGTGTTCAGAGGACAGCAGTGATTACCCTTTTCATATGTTCTTTACAAGTGTATGAATTGTACGTATATTGGAAGAAGGGTTGTTGGTACACAGGGTTTATTAATTAACCACTTCATTACTGGGCACTTAAACCCCCTTCGTGCCCAGACCAGTTAAAAAAAAAAAAAATCGCAATTGATTAGTTTGCGCAAAAGTGATAGCACCTACAAAATAGGGGATAGATTTATGATTTTTTTTTTTTTTTTTTACTAGTAATGGCGGCGATCTGTGATTATTATTTTTTGTCAGGCCTGCGATATTGCGGCGGACACATTGGACACTTTTGACACTATTTTGGGACCATTCACATTTATACAGCGATCAGTGCTATAAAAATGCACTAATTACTGTATAAATGTGACTGGCAGGGAAGGTGTTAACACTAGGGGGTGAGGAAGGGGTTAAATGTATTCCCTGGGTGTGTTCTAACTGTGTGGGGGGGGGACTGACTGGGGGAGGTGACTGATGCTGTGTCCCTATGTACAAGGGACACAGATCGGTCTCCTCTCTCCCTCACAGCACGTGGAGCTCTGTGTTTACACCCCATCATTACACACAGAGCTCCACGTCCCTGCTGTGATCGCGGATACCTGGGTGACATCGCGGCCGCCTGGTACGTGCATCGGCTTCCCAGCGATGTGCTGGGCACAGTGTTTCCCCGCTGCGTGCCCCCAGTGGCGTGCGCGGGGAATGTAAATAGCAGGACGTCCACCCGGCACTTGAGAGCCGCGCTGTGGACGTCTTTCGTCTATAGCGCAGCCCTCTAGTGGTTAAAGCAATACTAGCGCTGTTTTATCAATTGGACTTCTATACGGTTCTATGTGTTTGATACATTTTTTTATTTTGTTTTTATAGATGATTTTTCATTTATTCTCAAACAGCTGCTGGTTTTATTTATCATATCATTATTTTGATATTGGATATTTATTTATTTTCTGTATGATTTTTCCTATACTCCATTTTGCAATAGTGGAGTCTCATAAACAGTTAATTTAGTTCCTTTGGCGCAGAGAAGTGCACTTTGGGCCCCTTTTCTGTGTGCACCTTCTTTTGATTGATATTATATATATATATATATATATATATATATATATATATATATATATATATATATATATATATATATATATATATATATATATATATATATATATATATATATATATATATATATATATATATATATATATATAATTGTGTGTGTGTGAAAAATAAAAGAATTGCCCTGTAACAAGTAGTTAAAGTGGCTGCAGGACTTGGAAGTTCTTAATTAGTGCCTACAGCCAGACCTGCATTGTGTACAGGGCTGTGATCTCTCTAACTTGTAGTTCAGTTGCTGAGTTGCATGTGCCGCCTATTGTCAGTTTTATTTTATTTTTAAATATTTACCTAGGAAATATATGAATTGTGTGGCGTAAATTAGCCATTCATGAATAAGACCATTTCTAATGGTAGCGCTCAAAGCTGCAATAATAGCCCCACCTAGAGGATATCACACCACACTACCTCTCATAGTGAACATTACATTGGCTTTTTTAACCACTTCAGCCCCCGGACCATTTTGCTGGTCAATGACCGGGCCACTTTTTGCGATTAGGCACTGCGTCGCTTTAACTGTCAGTTGCGCAGTTGTGCGACGTGGCTTCCAAACAAAATTGGCGTCCTTTTTTTTTCCTACAAATAGAGCTTTCTTTTGGTGGTATTTGATCACATCTGAAGTTTTTATTTTTTGCGCTATAAACAAAAATAGAGCGACAATTTTGAAAAAAAATGAATACATTTTGCTGTAATAAATATCCCCAAAAAAAAATAAAAAAAAGTATTTTTCCTCAGTTTAGGCCGATACGTATTCTTCTACATATTTTTTGTTAAAAAAATCGCAATAAGCGTTTATTGGTTTGCGCAAAAGTTATAGCGCAGGGATATTGAATTAGCAGACCTCCAGCTGTTGCAGAACTACAAGTCCCATGAGGCATAGCAAGACTCTGACAGCCACAAGCATGACACCCAGAGGCAGAGGCATGGTGGGAATTGTAGTTTTGCAACATCTGGAGGTCCGCTAATTGCATATCCCTGTATATAGAGTCTACAAAATAGGGGATAGTTTTATGGCATTTTTATTAAAACAATTTTTTTTTTTTTTTACTAGTAATGGTGGCGATCAGCGATTTTTTTTTTTTGGTACTGCGACTTTACGGCAGACACTTTGGACAAATTTTTGGGACGATTGGCATTTTTTATAGCGATCAGTGCTCTAAAAATGCATTGATTACTATAAAAATGACACTGGCAGGGAAGAGGTTAATACTAGGGGGGCGGGGAAGGGGGTTAATTATGTTCCCTGGGTGTGTTCTAACTGAAGGGGGGGTGGGACTGACATGGGGAAAATGATTGATCGCTGTTCATACATTGTATGAACAGAAGATCAGCATTTCTCCCCCTGACAGGACCAGGAGCTGTGTGTTTACACACACAGCTCCCGGTTCTCGCTCTGTAACGAGCGATCGCGCCCGCCGGGCATGCGCATCGTCACCAGGGGTGTGCGCCCCTATTGGCTGAATCGCGAGATGACGTATAGCTACGTGATCTTGCGCAGCCGAGCCGACCTGCCGCCATATAACTGCAGCGGCTGGTCGGCTAGTGGTTAAGAGTAGCTCACAAATGTAAACTTCCTAAGTAATAAAACACAGAGCCGGCCTGAGGATCCACATAAAGGAGCTCCACATGCTGGACAATGGCATAAACAATTGTGATATTCTGCATAACTGTGCCCCTCCTAATTACAGCTTGAGGCTGGGTTCCCACTATAACACACAGCGTCTCACTACAGGAGTCCAGTGCATCTCCATTCACCACTTCAGGTCCGATTTCAGCCCAAGATTTTTTTTCTGAATTCGGACCAGAAAGGGAACAAAAGATGCACAGGGCTCCTGTGCAAATCATGCACAGATCTTAGGCGGGATTATGTCCTCCTTGAAGATCCTCTCCAAGTCGCTAACGTTTCGAGGCTGACATTTAGTAACTAGAACCTTCAGCTCCCTCCATGTAATTTCTAGGGGATTAAGGTCTGGAGACTGGCCAGGCCACTCCAGGACCTTAATGTGCTTCTTCTTGAGCCACTCCTTTGTTGCCTTGGTCGTGTTTTGGGTCATTGTCCCCACAGAGGCAGCCATGCCCGTCCGTCCGTCCGTCCCCACAGAGGCAGCCATGCCCGTCCGTCCGTCCGTCCCCACAGAGGCAGCCATGCCCGTCCGTCCGTCCCCACAGAGGCAGCCATGCCCGTCCGTCCGTCCCCACAGAGGCAGCCATGCCCGTCCGTCCGTCCCCACAGAGGCAGCCATGCCCGTCCGTCCCCACAGAGGCAGCCATGCCCGTCCGTCCGTCCGTCCGTCCGTCCCCACAGAGGCAGCCATGCCCGTCCGTCCGTCTGTCCCCACAGAGGCAGCCATGCCCGTCCGTCCGTCCGTCCCCACAGAGGCAGCCATGCCCGCCCGTCCGTCCGTCCGTCCCCACAGAGGCAGCCATGCCCATCCGTCCGTCCGTCCCCACAGAGGCAGCCATGCCCGTCCGTCCGTCCGTCCGTCCCCACAGAGGCAGCCATGCCCGTCCGTCCGTCCGTCCGTCCGTCCGTCCGTCCGTCCGTCCCCACAGAGGCAGCCATGCCCGTCCGTCCGTCCCCACAGAGGCAGCCATGCCCGTCCGTCCGTCCGTCCCCACAGAGGCAGCCATGCCCGTCCGTCCGTCCCCACAGAGGCAGCCATGCCCGTCCGTCCCCACAGAGGCAGCCATGCCCGTCCGTCCGTCCGTCCCCACAGAGGCAGCCATGCCCGTCCGTCCGTCCGTCCCCACAGAGGCAGCCATGCCCGTCCGTCCGTCCCCACAGAGGCAGCCATGCCCGTCCGTCCGTCCGTCCGTCCCCACAGAGGCAGCCATGCCCGTCCGTCCGTCCCCACAGAGGCAGCCATGCCCGTCCGTCCGTCCTCACAGAGGCAGCCATGCCCGTCCGTCCGTCCGTCCCCACAGAGGCAGCCATGCCCGTCCGTCCGTCCGTCCCCACAGAGGCAGCCATGCCCGTCCGTCCGTCCCCACAGAGGCAGCCGAGGCAGCCATGCCCGTCCGTCCGTCCCCACAGAGGCAGCCGAGGCAGCCATGCCCGTCCGTCCGTCCCCACAGAGGCAGCCATGCCCGTCCGTCCCCACAGAGGCAGCCATGCCCGTCCGTCCGTCCGTCCCCACAGAGGCAGCCATGCCCGTCCGTCCGTCCGTCCCCACAGAGGCAGCCATGCCCGTCCGTCCGTCCGTCCCCACAGAGGCAGCCATGCCCGTCCGTCCGTCCCCACAGAGGCAGCCATGCCCGCCCGCCCGTCCGTCCGTCCGTCCCCACAGAGGCAGCCATGCCCGTCCGTCCGTCCCCACAGAGGCAGCCATGCCCGTCCGTCCGTCCCCACAGAGGCAGCCATGCCCGTCCGTCCGTCCCCACAGAGGCAGCCATGCCCGTCCGTCCGTCCGTCCCCACAGAGGCAGCCATGCCCGTCCGTCCGTCCGTCCGTCCCCACAGAGGCAGCCATGCCCGTCCGTCCCCACAGAGGCAGCCATGCCCGTCCGTCCGTCCCCACAGAGGCAGCCATGCCCGTCCGTCCGTCCTTCCGTCCGTCCGTCCCCACAGAGGCAGCCATGCCCGCCCGTCCGTCCCCACAGAGGCAGCCATGCCCGTCCGTCCCCACAGAGGCAGCCATGCCCGTCCGTCCCCACAGAGGCAGCCATGCCCGTCCGTCCGTCCCCACAGAGGCAGCCATGCCCGTCCGTCCGTCCCCACAGAGGCAGCCATGCCCGTCCGTCCGTCCCCACAGAGGCAGCCATGCCCGTCCGTCCCCACAGAGGCAGCCATGCCCGTCCGTCCCCACAGAGGCAGCCATGCCCGTCCGTCCCCACAGAGGCAGCCATGCCCGTCCGTCCCCACAGAGGCAGCCATGCCCGTCCGTCCCCACAGAGGCAGCCATGCCCGTCCGTCCGTCCCCACAGAGGCAGCCATGCCCGTCCGTCCGTCCCCACAGAGGCAGCCATGCCCGTCCGTCCGTCCCCACAGAGGCAGCCATGCCCGTCCGTCCGTCCCCACAGAGGCAGCCATGCCCGTCCGTCCCTCCTTCCGTCCGTCCCCACAGAGGCAGCCATGCCCGCCCGTCCGTCCCCACAGAGGCAGCCATGCCCGTCCGTCCGTCCCCACAGAGGCAGCCATGCCCGTCCGTCCCCACAGAGGCAGCCATGCCCGTCCGTCCGTCCCCACAGAGGCAGCCATGCCCGTCCGTCCCCACAGAGGCAGCCATGCCCGTCCGTCCGTCCCCACAGAGGCAGCCATGCCCGTCCGTCCCCACAGAGGCAGCCATGCCCGTCCGTCCCTCCTTCCGTCCGTCCCCACAGAGGCAGCCATGCCCGCCCGTCCGTCCCCACAGAGGCAGCCATGCCCGTCCGTCCCCACAGAGGCAGCCATGCCCGTCCGTCCCTCCTTCCGTCCGTCCGTCCCCACAGAGGCAGCCATGCCCGTCCGTCCCCACAGAGGCAGCCATGCCCGTCCGTCCCTCCTTCCGTCCGTCCGTCCCCACAGAGGCAGCCATGCCCGCCCGTCCCCACAGAGGCAGCCATGCCCGTCCGTCCCTCCTTCCGTCCGTCCGTCCCCACAGAGGCAGCCATGCCCGTCCGTCCCCACAGAGGCAGCCATGCCCGTCCGTCCCTCCTTCCGTCCGTCCGTCCCCACAGAGGCAGCCATGCCCGTCCGTCCCCACAGAGGCAGCCATGCCCGTCCGTCCCTCCTTCCGTCCGTCCGTCCCCACAGAGGCAGCCATGCCCGTCCGTCCCCACAGAGGCAGCCATGCCCGTCCGTCCCTCCTTCCGTCCGTCCCCACAGAGGCAGCCATGCCCGTCCGTCCCCACAGAGGCAGCCATGCCCGTCCGTCCCTCCTTCCGTCCGTCCCCACAGAGGCAGCCATGCCCGTCCGTCCCCACAGAGGCAGCCATGCCCGTCCGTCCTTCCGTCCGTCCGTCCCCACAGAGGCAGCCATGCCCGTCCGTCCCCACAGAGGCAGCCATGCCCGTCCGTCCCCACAGAGGCAGCCATGCCCGTCCGTCCCTCCTTCCGTCCGTCCGTCCCCACAGAGGCAGCCATGCCCGCCCGTCCGTCCCCACAGAGGCAGCCATGCCCGTCCGTCCCCACAGAGGCAGCCATGCCCGTCCGTCCCCACAGAGGCAGCCATGCCCGTCCGTCCCCACAGAGGCAGCCATGCCCGTCCGTCCCCACAGAGGCAGCCATGCCCGTCCGTCCCCACAGAGGCAGCCATGCCCGTCCGTCCCCACAGAGGCAGCCATGCCCGTCCGTCCCCACAGAGGCAGCCATGCCCGTCCGTCCGTCCCCACAGAGGCAGCCATGCCCGTCCGTCCGTCCCCACAGAGGCAGCCATGCCCGTCCGTCCGTCCCCACAGAGGCAGCCATGCCCGTCCGTCCCTCCTTCCGTCCGTCCGTCCCCACAGAGGCAGCCATGCCCGCCCGTCCGTCCCCACAGAGGCAGCCATGCCCGTCCGTCCGTCCCCACAGAGGCAGCCATGCCCGTCCGTCCGTCCCCACAGAGGCAGCCATGCCCGTCCGTCCCCACAGAGGCAGCCATGCCCGTCCGTCCGTCCCCACAGAGGCAGCCATGCCCGTCCGTCCGTCCCCACAGAGGCAGCCATGCCCGTCCGTCCCCACAGAGGCAGCCATGCCCGTCCGTCCCTCCTTCCGTCCGTCCGTCCGTCCCCACAGAGGCAGCCATGCCCGCCCGTCCGTCCCCACAGAGGCAGCCATGCCCGTCCGTCCCCACAGAGGCAGCCATGCCCGTCCGTCCCTCCTTCCGTCCGTCCGTCCCCACAGAGGCAGCCATGCCCGTCCGTCCCCACAGAGGCAGCCATGCCCGTCCGTCCCTCCTTCCGTCCGTCCGTCCCCACAGAGGCAGCCATGCCCGTCCGTCCCCACAGAGGCAGCCATGCCCGTCCGTCCCTCCTTCCGTCCGTCCGTCCCCACAGAGGCAGCCATGCCCGTCCGTCCCCACAGAGGCAGCCATGCCCGTCCGTCCCTCCTTCCGTCCGTCCCCCCAGAGGCAGCCATGCCCGTCCGTCCCCCCAGAGGCAGCCATGCCCGTCCGTCCCTCCTTCCGTCCGTCCGTCCCCACAGAGGCAGCCATGCCCGTCCGTCCCCACAGAGGCAGCCATGCCCGTCCGTCCCTCCTTCCGTCCGTCCGTCCCCACAGAGGCAGCCATGCCCGTCCGTCCCCACAGAGGCAGCCATGCCCGTCCGTCCCTCCTTCCGTCCGTCCGTCCCCACAGAGGCAGCCATGCCCGCCCGTCCGTCCCCACAGAGGCAGCCATGCCCGTCCGTCCCCACAGAGGCAGCCATGCCCGTCCGTCCCCACAGAGGCAGCCATGCCCGTCCGTCCCCACAGAGGCAGCCATGCCCGTCCGTCCCCACAGAGGCAGCCATGCCCGCCCGTCCCCACAGAGGCAGCCATGCCCGTCCGTCCGCACAGAGGCAGCCATGCCCGTCCGTCCCCACAGAGGCAGCCATGCCCGTCCGTCCGTCCCCACAGAGGCAGCCATGCCCGTCCGTCCGTCCCCACAGAGGCAGCCATGCCCGTCCGTCCCTCCTTCCGTCCGTCCGTCCCCACAGAGGCAGCCATGCCCGCCCGTCCGTCCCCACAGAGGCAGCCATGCCCGTCCGTCCGTCCCCACAGAGGCAGCCATGCCCGTCCGTCCCCACAGAGGCAGCCATGCCCGTCCGTCCGTCCCCACAGAGGCAGCCATGCCCGTCCGTCCCCACAGAGGCAGCCATGCCCGTCCGTCCGTCCCCACAGAGGCAGCCATGCCCGTCCGTCCCCACAGAGGCAGCCATGCCCGTCCGTCCCTCCTTCCGTCCGTCCGTCCGTCCCCACAGAGGCAGCCATGCCCGCCCGTCCGTCCCCACAGAGGCAGCCATGCCCGTCCGTCCCCACAGAGGCAGCCATGCCCGTCCGTCCCTCCTTCCGTCCGTCCGTCCGTCCCCACAGAGGCAGCCATGCCCGTCCGTCCCCACAGAGGCAGCCATGCCCGTCCGTCCCTCCTTCCGTCCGTCCCCACAGAGGCAGCCATGCCCGTCCGTCCCCACAGAGGCAGCCATGCCCGTCCGTCCCTCCTTCCGTCCGTCCGTCCCCACAGAGGCAGCCATGCCCGTCCGTCCCCACAGAGGCAGCCATGCCCGTCCGTCCCTCCTTCCGTCCGTCCGTCCCCACAGAGGCAGCCATGCCCGTCCGTCCCCACAGAGGCAGCCATGCCCGTCCGTCCCTCCTTCCGTCCGTCCGTCCCCACAGAGGCAGCCATGCCCGTCCGTCCCCACAGAGGCAGCCATGCCCGTCCGTCCCTCCTTCCGTCCGTCCGTCCCCACAGAGGCAGCCATGCCCGTCCGTCCCCACAGAGGCAGCCATGCCCGTCCGTCCCTCCTTCCGTCCGTCCCCACAGAGGCAGCCATGCCCGTCCGTCCCCACAGAGGCAGCCATGCCCGTCCGTCCCTCCTTCCGTCCGTCCGTCCCCACAGAGGCAGCCATGCCCGCCCGTCCGTCCCCACAGAGGCAGCCATGCCCGTCCGTCCGTCCCCACAGAGGCAGCCATGCCCGTCCGTCCCCACAGAGGCAGCCATGCCCGTCCGTCCCCACAGAGGCCGCCATGTCGTCGTCCCCCACAGAGGCCGCCATGTCGTCGTCCCCCACAGAGGCCGCCTCGTCGTCCCCCACAGAGGCAGCCATGTCGTCAATACACTCAAATTGCATGACAGGTGCACTTTAAATTGTTAGTTAGTTCAGTAGAAGCACTGGCTGGATGATAAAGAAATCCTTTTACAGGGGGTGACATGCAACCAGCAACTCTCCAGCTGCAGCAGAACTTCCCAGTATCCCCCCATTCCCTGCTGGCACACATTATGCACTCTGACTGACAAGGTATGGTGAGAGCTGTAGTTTTACGCCAGCTGAAGACATACTGGTTGCCCTGCATTGCTGTAGCAGAAGACTACTTAGAAAATCTCTCATTCCTGACTACGTTCATAGTCCAATATGTCCAGGAAACATCCTTCCGAACGTGAACACTCAGACAACTGTAGCAATGCTTTACCAATGGTTCACTCACAATGCCTGTGCAGTTCATTGCACGTCAAATGCAAACTCCCAGCAGCATCTCTACACCCCTGTATGTCAGCGGCAGCGTGCAACACAGGCAGCGTGCAACACAGGCAGCGTGCAACACAGGCAGCGTGCAACACAGGCAGCGTGCAACACAACATTATTCTGATCATACAATTTCATATTGTGTGGTAATGTTGGGAACGAGAAGAAAATCCCCAAGGTATAGATTCTATTTGAAAAAGGCACAGAAAGTGTACACAGCTACACATTTATTCCCCACACAGCATGTACACTTTAACAATTGCCACAGCACTCCAATAATACACGCATCAGCAAACTCAGTTCCTGGGCATGAGAAAGGCCTGTTATTTGGGGGGGGGGGGGGGATCTTCCGTAGGCACCATCACAGCCCCCCCATTGGCTCAATGGTAAACCATGTGTTCCGCCTGTCATCCAACCCGGAGCAACCCTTCATCTCTTCCACACCCCATCATTGGCTCAATCCTCACCACGTGTTCCGCCTGCCATCCAACCCGGAGCAACTCATCTGGTCCACACCCATCCTAGACACATCATCCCTGGCCCCAGAGACTTGTGGGAGATTAAGTTCTATGTGAAGGGGAGCTGTGGACACGATATACCTCAGTACAGGATTTTCTCACGTGCCCGCAGAGAGGGCCTCGGCGTGCCACAGGTTCGCCATCACTGATATACACTGTCTTTTTTTAACCACTTGCCGCACGCACTTATGTTGACAGAATGGCACTCCTGGGCAAAAGGATGTACCTGTACGTTCCCTTTAAGGAAGCGGCATTGTGGACGCGCTCCGCGAGCCTGAAAGCGGGTCCCGCAGACTCGATTTATTTATTTATTAAAATGCTTATAAAAAACACAGCGCAGTCTTACACACGTGCCTCGATGCGCTGGCGGGATAAAAACAGAACAGAAAAGGGGCAAAAACATCGACCAAACAAGTGACAATAAAATAACAATCAGCGAATAAAAAATATAAAAAACATACAAAGCTAAATATATAAAAATTTTGAGCTATCAGAATACTTAATATTTAAGTCACCCCGAAAGCCTGGATATATAACCATGTTTTTAACAATCTCCTAAACTTTAGGAGATCATTTTCCAGTCTTATTTGAAGGGGTAAGGAGTTCCAGAACTGAGCTCCTTGAACTTCCAGGGTCCTCCCACCACATTTGTTTTTAGCAAATTTGGGGATGTTCAACAAAGCCAAATTCTCAGACCGCAGCGATCTAGTAGGCACATGTCTGATGAATTTTTCTGTGAGATAGCCCGGTCCAAAACCATGGATGGCCTTATGCACAAGACACCCCGTCTTAAACTGAGCCCGTTGTGCCACGGGCAGCCAGTGTAAGGCTTGTAGGGATTGCCGCGGGGATACCCACAATCGCCTAACAGTGAGGAAGAACAGGGAGATGCTAATGTAAACTAGCATCTCCCCGCTCTGCCATCAGACAAGCAGGAAGTGAACAGAACAGAGAAGAAATAGAGCCACTTCTGACCAAAAACGAACAATGAGGAAGTGAAAAGAGGAATGTCTGCAGGTAAAGGATGATCATTATGAAAAAAAAAAAAATTCCTTTACAACCCCTTTAAAGCATGTACAAACAAGCCACACACCAGACCAATGATAGAAGAGCACAAAAGTGCTTTAGTGGATCATTCAATTATCCAATGTATTTTGGGGATGAGTGCCGCCCACATTTCCAAATTAGTGCCTTTCTACAAATGTGAATTTACAATGACAGAGGAAACCAAGGACCCACACACACTGACCACACAGGAACACACTACACTCCTGTTTGATTCACATGCTATTCAGTGCGATTGATTTGAGCCCATTTTGAATAGGCGCACACTGCACCAAAATACTGCGAGCATTACTTGTGGAAATGCACTGCAACCAGATTGCACGATACATTTATACCAGGGGTGTCCAATTTTTTTTCAAAGAGGGCCAGATTTGATGAAGTGAAGATGCGTGAGGGCCGACTATTTTGCCTGAGATTCTGTGAACCATTAAAATTCAGTCTAAGTGTGTTCATTCGAGCAACTAATACACGGCCCAACAAGAATTCTCTTGCCCTTGTAACCGAGTAAAGAGATGAGCTCTGGTGTGTTATTTGAATATACCGGATTTATTGGCGTATAACACGCACCTTCACTTTAAAAAATCTTAAATTTTAAATAACGTACTGTGAAGCAAAATTAGGGTCAGTGCCCTCAATGGCCCCAGCACCCGCACAAGTGCCCTCAATGGCCCCAGCACCCGCACAAGTGCCCTCAATGGCCCCAGCACCCCCAATGCAGACTTACCATTGCAGCCAGATTCATGCCCATCTGCAGCATTGGAGGAGACAGGGAGGGGGTGGGACAAGCGCCGACAGACATACAGGAGAAACTTTTGTTTTATCGGCGGCCTGTTTAATAGAAAGTTCCACCTCCTGTGATGGGCAGAACAGTCGTCCAATGGAGACGGGACTTTCTTTTACAGAGGTCGCATGTATTTCTTTTGTGGCCCCCGGGGATTTGTTGGGGGCCACAAAAGATATACGTGTCAAAATGACCAGGCAGGCCACATGAAACCGGAATGCGGGCCGTGCCTGCGGGCCAGACTTTGGACATGCCTGATTTATACCATGCAATCTGGTACAGACAAATGCACGGTTTGCAACCTGCATTCAGCATGTTAACCCCCCTGGACACCCGCTGCAGGAAACGTGCCCAATCACAGCTTTCCAACACTGCGTTCTGAGCCCCGCATTGGTTTGAAGCTTGTGTGTTCCAGGTTAATACTAAAGACATACAAATGAAAAGGCAGAACAGGTTTTACTTGAAGACAGTTCTTTATTACAAGTCCTTTAACAAAATTTCTAGTCAAAGAGACCGAAGCCCATGTCATCATCCGACTCCTCAGACTCGTCCTTCACTTCCTCCTTTTTCTTCTCTTCAGCTGCAAAAGAAAAAAAACGATCAACGTCAGCGAGTTACTCACCCAGCCCCCGCTCTACACACACCGCATGCAGTTCATCTACTTCTAATCAGTATGAGTCTGGGAGGCAGCAAGTTGTCAGCACATCAGCGGTCTCCCAGCACACTACAAATCCAGCTATTTGAACAGAACCCAGAGGGTCCAGTCCCAGCTCTATATATTCAGATACAAGTCAGGATTTCATGAAAACGGAAAAAAAATGCAAGTCTGTTCCTTTCAACAGGAATCCAGTCTGCTTCTGTAATTGGTTCTTTCTAAAAGGTCTGCACAGAGCCTGAAATCAAATCACACGCCTCAAAGTGTGGGCAGCAGAGTCCTTGTTATATTTGCCACAAGGGGGTGCTGTTCCGTATTCAAATAAAC
This sequence comes from Rana temporaria, assembly GCF_905171775.1. Taxonomy (NCBI): domain Eukaryota; kingdom Metazoa; phylum Chordata; class Amphibia; order Anura; family Ranidae; genus Rana; species Rana temporaria. The sequence goes on along the minus strand of NC_053493.1, from coordinate 410,108,616 downwards.
TTATAAGTAAAGGCAAAATGTTAGTGTCAGTTTTGTATAGAGTGGAGAGGGATTAGAACCTCTGTCAGTTGTATTGCCGTCTGTGCCCCCGTTAAAGCGGGGGTTCACCCAAAAAAAAAAAAATTTAACATGCCATTGAGCCGAGTTGTCAGAATGACCAATCGGCTGTTTTTTTAGTGCAGCACATACCGCATTTTCACCGCCGCTTCCGGGTATGTAATCTGCGGGACTGGGCGTTCCTAAGTGATTGACATCCTTCTGACCGGCGCATACAGCGCGTCACTAGTTGCCGAAAGAAGCCGAACGTCGGTGCGCAGGCGCCGTATAGAGTCGACTCGCAGTCCGGCTTCTTTCGGCAACTAGTGACGCGCTGTATGCGCCGGTCAGAAGGATGTCAATCACTTAGGAACGCCCAGTCCCGCAGATTACGTACCCGGAAGCGGCGGTGAAAATACGGTATGTGCTGCACTGAAAAGAAAAAAAACGTCCGAATGTTATTCTGACAACTCGGCCGAATGTCATGTTAAAAAATGTTTTTGGGGTGAACCCCCGCTTTAAGGAGATTCACACTGTGTCCTGTTTATCATCCTTGAAAGTAAAAAAAAAAAAAAAAAAAAAAAGTAAAATTCTGGGTTGTCCCCATAGAAATAGAGGGGGTATCTTCCAATGGGACTAGTTCTGGTGACATGGGAGTCCAAGGAATTTCCTCTCACTTCCTGTCTGGCTATGGGACAGGAAGCGGAGAAAACTCTGCAATGGGACACAGATGGTGAAAAAACCAACAGGGGTTCCAACACTTCCTGGCTCTATCCAAAATGAAGAAATGTTTTGCCTATATAGTTCTACTTTAACACATTACGTGATAGGCCACATCAGTGCATTCTTTTGGGGCCTCGGAATCATTTCAAGCACCCATCTCCATATCTAGAGGACAGAAGCAATAAAATTAAGTCCTGCTAGACGACTTCTAGGCCGGCCCCTTTTGCAGGTATAGTGATGGAAAATATGAGAGCGCGTTACTGGATTCTAAACAGCACTTCTCATCCTGCTCTGCACATGCTCAGTTGCTCTCCCATTTTAGGCATTGCTGAGATTGAAGAAGCCAATCTGCTGACAGCCCTAAAGCGCAATAAAACCCTTCTATACTCTACAGCAGGGATATGCAATTAGCGGACCTCCAGATGTTGCAAAACTACAATTCCCATTATGCCTCTGGGTGTCATGCTTGTGGCTGTCAGAGTCTTGCTATGCCTCATGGGACTTGTAGTTCTGCAACAGCTGGAGGTCTGCTAATTGCATATCCCTCCACTACAGCCAAGAAAGCTGCTTCTGTTAGATCTTCAACTGCCATGGTGCTGCATATGTTATGACAGCCATTTGATGGTTGCGGACACAATCAAAATGTGACAGTTATCCATCCTGCCATTCCCAGAACGCCACTTAAAGCCATTAAATCTTTGGGTTTAGTTGCGCTTTAGGATTTACTGCCGCTCAGAGGCTTTGCGCTTCAGCAAAATGGCAGCCTCCATCAAGACACAGAAGCAATGCCAGAGGCAATTTACAGCACACACATTCTGGTAGCAGAACACGGAATGCATGTTGCCAGCTAAAAGAACATTTGTTATGGGTAAAGTTCTGCTTTAGGGACATGAATAAGTTGAGCAGAATAAAGATGTCTTGGACAAAGATTAATAAAGCTGGAATTTGGATTTGAATATAGGTAGCAGGTCCCATTCAACACTGGGGACCTCAAGCTAAGCAGTCAGCCATTCACTGCAATCCCTTACCTGGAGCAGCTCCGCCAGCTGCAGGAGCAGCAGGGGCAGCGCCAGCAGCAGGGGCTCCACCACCGGCTCCCACGTTGCTGATCAGACCACCAATGCTAACATTGGAGAGTGCCTGCAGAGAGAAGAGAAAAAGGTCAATGAAATACACAACTTCAGTCTGCTGTATGTCAAACTACAGCTTTCACCTTAGACCCCTTTTACACTGTCATGCTAATTTGCAGTCCCAAGTCACACAAAGTCACACCTCATAATTTCCAGTGAGCACCATTCATCTGTGAGACTTCAAACTAGTGCCTGCACTACTCTGGCCCGACTGATGCAAGTTTAGGTCCATACACCAAGTTTACACAGGCACTCCCTGAAGTCGCAGCCAAGTGAAAGGGGCCTTGCAGGGTCTGAAATCCCTGAACACTGTGGCCTCCAACCCCAGTCTGCCTCTTCAGGTCTTGTACCACCATGCAGATATTCAGGACAGGTACTGCTTTAATCTGTCGCACCGAATTCTATACACTTGCCAAGTCTGTCTATAGATTACCACTCTAGGCGGTGATACGGGTGCGTTCCTACTGGGATCTCTTCCTTCCCGCAGTATTCAAATGCCAACAGGATAGGGTTTTTTTCTCTCAACCACAAAAAAGGTTTATTGCAAGTATTACAAAATCTCACATTGCTTCACCACTAGACTCTCTCCTATTCCAAAGTGAAGCAATGTGCTGACAGTTTGTACTACTTGCAATAAAGCTTGTTGGATATTTAAAAAAAAAAAAAAAAAAAAAAAAAAGAAGCAACCCAAGTATAGTGGGCTACCTTACTCCAATGACAATGTGCATTCAGTGAGCTGCTTATTCATTTGTGCGGCATTTCTTCCAACATCTGGTATAAGCAATATGACTGTATAGTCGGATTTGTGCTCCGCAGGATCTTTATTTTTGTTTCAACCCGGGGCTAGTTCATCAATTAGCATTTGATAGGGAAATCGTGCAAATTTTCCAAAGTTTTATTTGCTGCCACATTCCTGTTCATGCGACATGACTAAACAAAAGACTCTCCAGCAGGAACCCACAAGTCACACCCTCCCCCGCTGTCATATTCTTAAAGGGGTGGTTCCCCTAAAAATAAACTTTTGACATTGCATTTGCTACATTAATTACAATTAGAATCGGCTGGTTTTATTGAAAAAATACCTCCGTACGTAGCGTTTGCTATATTCGTTCCCACCGCCACTTCCGGGTACGATGCAGGCGGTGGGCGTTCCTAATTGATGGACAGGCATCCGACCGACTCATCCATCGCGTCACGAGATGCCGAAAGAAGCCGAACGTCGGTGCGCATGCGCCATATAGAGCCGCACCGACGTTCGGCTTCTTTCGGCATCTCATGACACGATGGATGCGTCGGTCGGATGCCTGTCCATCAATTAGGAACGCCCACATCGTACCCAGAAGTGGCGGTGGGAACGAATATAGCAAACGCTACGTACGGAGGTATTTTTTCAATAAAACCAGCCGATTCTAATTGTAATTAATGTAGCAAATGCAATGTCAAAAGTTTATTTTTAGGGGAACCACCCCTTTAAGTATTTATGGAGTCAATATAAAATAGTGAAGTCTGATCTGATTGTACACCCTGTACAGCCACTTTTACCTCCACGGTTTAGGAGGTATTTACAATAGCGACGTGCGCCGTAGATAGTGGCTGGGGCATACTTTAGAAATGGCCATCTTGCCATTTCTAAATGAGGATGTGCTGGCGGCTCCTGCGCATGCGTGGGAGTGACGTCACACGACACCAGAGTTCACAGCCCCTGAAGGAAGCAGAGTGAAGATGACGCTGACTGCTAGTGGAGATGGCAGTGACATCACAGGCTTTGGTTTCAGGCAAGTGGCACATAATGGGCTACTATGCACATTATGCTTTACCTTTGCAGGGAAATAAAGAGGAAGCAAAGGCCATCAGGGTTTACTTCCTCTTTAATGATTCAATGACTCACGTACGGAACCAAGATAACCAGAAAACTAGCATTTTCTTCAGAAAGGTAAAATGCCTTTACAAATTATATATGGGCAGCACAATGGTGTAGTGCAGGGGTGTCAAACTGGCGGCCCTCCAGATGTTTCGAAACTACAAGTCCCATCATGCCTCTGCCTGTGAGAGGCATGCTTGTAACTGTTAGCCTTGCAATGCCTCATGGGACTTGTAGTTTTGCAACAGCTGGAGGGCCGCCAGTTTGACACCCCTGGTGAATAACACTCTCGTCTAGCAGTAAAAAGGGTCACTGGTTTGAATCCCGACCACGACACCCTGCCTGGAGTTTGCATGTTCTCCCTGTACCTGCGTGGGTTTCCTCCGGGTACTCCAGTTTCCTCCCACACTCTAAAGACATGCTGGTAGGTTAAATGGCTTCTGCCTTAATTGGCCCTAGTATATGAGTTAGGGACCTTAGATTGTAAGCTCCTTGAGGGTAGGAACTGATGTGAATGTACAATGTATATGTAAAGTGCTGCGTAAATTGACGGTGCATAATATAGAAATAAAAGTACCTTGGAGAAAAGGCTGGGCCAGAAAGGCTCCACATTGACTCCTGCTGCTTTGATCAGAGCGATGATCTTGTCTTCCTGGAGAGAGAAGAACAAACATTGTTACTGACAACCATAAAGGGCAACATCACAACCCAGTATAGGAGTCACCAAATACAGTACATTATATATACAGACACAATACCTTTAGATTGTAAGCTCCATGGGCAGGACCCTCCTATTCCTTCTGTATTAAACTGTGTGGCAATTCTACTGACCCCCTTTATATTGTAAAGTGCTGCACAAACTGTTTACCAAATCCTGTAGAATACTTGCGCCAAGAAGGACCAAACAAGTCATGACTCTAGAACGCTGCATGTCACAAGGATGAAAAGGGATCCCAATATTCCCAGCCAGGTTAAGTGCGCCATATACAGATCACAATTCAGTGGGGGGCCGTTGTGCAAATTTTGATGTGATATTTGCAACAGCCAGCATTTTATTCTCTAGGACAGTGAACCTCGGCACCACAGAGGTTTTGGAACTACATTTCCCATGATGCTCATGCACTCTGCTAGGGTTGTCCCGATACCGAGTATTTCCGGGAGTACTTGTACTCCCGCAAATGCCCCCGATGCCTGGCTGAATACTTGTCCCCCGCCGCCGCAAACCCACTGCCGCGTTGATCTGCATGCAGGGAACATTACAGCTTTCGTTTGAATAGCTGTGTTCGCCGTGTATAGACACTCCCCCTTGCTTGGGATTGGACGGGTGATCTGTCCAATCCCGAGCAGGGGGGAGTGTATACACGGTGCGGAACACGGCTATTCAAACGAAAGCTGTAATGTTCCCTGCCCGTTGATTAACACGGCAGCGGCATCTAGGTATGGGGGGGGACACGGCTGCATATGTGGGGGGACACATTTAAAAAAAAGTTTTGGTATCGGCGAGTACATGAAAAAAAAAGTATCGGTACTTGTACTCAGTCCTAAAAGAATGGTATCGGGACAACCCTACACTCTGCAGTGTAGCTGAGCATCATGGAAAATGTAGTTCCAAAACATCTGGGGTGTCAAGGTTCTCCATCACTGCTCTAGGGCCTCTGCTTAAATATATGTTTGAGGGTTTTAAGTTTTCTAGCACAAAAAAACAAAAACAAAAAAAGTGTTTTTCACATGTAGGAGAGTAATGTCAGAATTGGACTGCATGTGGTTTGCATGTGGTTTGCATGTCGTGCTGGTGCTCTTTGTACTTTACCCATTATGTTACTAAACATCTCAGGCCGGGGTCATACCTCTGTTTTTTGGTGCTTTTTGCAGAAACACACTACAGTTCATTTACATGTTTTCCTATGGGACACGTTCACATCCATGATTTTTTTTCAGCTGCTGCGTATTTAGAAAGGGCGGGGACTTTAACGCAAAACGGTGCTATTTTTATTTAATTTTTTTGTTCAATATACTTCAATGGAGAATCTGCAGAAAAGTCCTCACCGGGCAGTGCTGCGCGCCCTCACTTGCCGCCCCCCCCCCCCAAATCACTGGCCTCATTAAAAAGGACAGCAACATCTCCTGTGTCCTGTCAGAATAAGGAACTTAGCAGAAAAATCTAACCACATCCTTTTGCTTTCTTTATAGCCGAGGTCCACCCTTTTTTTTTTTTTTTTTTTTTTTTATAAAGTCAGCAACTAGAAATACTGCAGCTGCTGACACTTGCCTGTCCAGGGTGCCCACGATGTCGGCAGCCGAGCTTGAGCAACCGCTCGTCTCTCAGCTGCCCCCGCGGCCATCCTCTGTGAGGGAATCAGGAAGGGAAGCATTGCGGCTTCACTGCCCGATTCCCTACGGCGCATGCGCAAGTAGCAAGGCAAGCTCTCACTGGTCCCCGCTGTCGCCTGGAACCAGTGTGTTTCCCAGGAGAGAGCGGGGGGGGGGTGTCGTGACCCCCAAAAGGTGTTTATGCCCAGAAGTGGATGCAAATACCTGTCAGGTATCTGCACACCCTCCCCACTGAAAGGTGCCAAATGTGACACCGGAGGGGGGGGGGGTTCCCGAAAAGCAGACATTCCATTTTTGGGTGGAACTCCGCTTTAGACCATCAGTAATTGCCGATTTGGATGAATCAGTGTTTGGACACAACACTGGGCTACTGAATACAGTGCGGTACAGGAAGATTTTGCCGTTTTCCCCACAGCACAGCAGCTAACAGGACAAAGTTGCCTCGGAGGCGGCCATTTTCTTGGTTAGATTCGGAGCAACAATCTCCACTCATAATATTGTGCGCCGGACTATATTCGGTTGCCGGTTTTGTGTCCAAACAGCAATTTGTCTAAATCTGCAATTCATGATGGTTTAAAGCAGGGGTCTCCAAACTGCGGCCAGATGCAGCCCTTTGCTTGCTTTTAACTGGCCCTTGGGGCATTATTCCTTCTACTGATACAACACACTATTGTGCCACCTGGCACCAACAATGGGGCACCATTTCTTCCACTGACACCAACAATGAGGGATCCATTTCCCCACTGACACCAATCATGGGGCATTACTCCTTTCTATAATACCAACAATGGGGCATTGCTCCTTTCTATAATACCAACAATGGGGCATTATTACTAGAGGTCAACCAATAAAGCGATCGACTTTTAGCACTTTAAATCGGCATCGGCCGATTGTTTAAAAAAAAAGCAGATTTACTTCAGCGCGACTTGCCATGACTTCTATGATGCAGAAATCATTGCAAGTTGCCTGAAGTTTCACGTGGAGGGGCAGCCAAGTGTGAGAAAATAGTGTTTCTACTTATCACTGAACTCCATGTGTAGAAGTTCTCAGTTTCCCGGGCTTTCACACCGAGACTGCAGGGGAGCCGTTTTGCAGGCGCTATTTTTAGCCCAAAAGCGCCTGAAAAACACCCCAGTGTGAAAGGGGGTTCAACTGTTAGATTTTATGAGATGAAGGGGGAAATTCTTGTTTTTAAATTGGCCCAACACAAGGGTCTCCAAACTGCGGCCCGAGGGCCAGATGTGGCCCTTTGCTAGCCTTTATCCGGCCCTTGGGGCACTATTCCTCCAACTGACGCCAACAAGGGGGCACAATTTCTTTCACCGATACCAATGATGGGATACTATTACTCCTAATAGGGGAACTCCTCCTACTGACTGCAAACATTGAGGCCATATTTACTCTCAACAATGCTGGACCCAGGACTTTTTTTACCCCCATGGTCACAATCCGGCCCTCCTAAAGTCTGAAGGACAATTAACTGGCCCTTTATTTGAAAAGTTCGGAGACCCCTGGCCTAACATATCGGCCCAAATAAAGCGGCATCATTTATCGGCAGCCGCAATTTCTAAATATCGGTATCGGCCAGAGAAATACCCATATCGGTCAACCTCTAATTACCCCCCCCCCCCCCCATACCAAATGTTTGGATGTTTACCCTCACTGCCCGCAGTCATGCCCTCCTAAAGTCGGAAGGACAAGAAAGCAACCCTTATTGAGTTGAGACCCCGGGTCTAAAGAGAACAGAAGAGACGCGGGACGCTCACCCTGCCAGGTTTGACATTTTGTCAGAACCCTGGTGACTTGTCGGCATGGTTCCTGTAAGGACTGCGCAGGCGCAATCCTCGCCGACAGAAATCTCCGAACCTCGGCCGGCATCCAGGCTCATTCTTTAACATCCCAGTGGATTGGAGGATGTTAAAATAAGAGCCAGGAGGCCGAGCGAGCCGTCTGAGCGAAGCGAGAACGTGAGGCCGACCGGCCCCTTTCCTCAAATTCAATGCCGGTCGAGATTCGGAGATTTCCGTCGGCTAGGATTGCACCTGCGCAGTCCTTACAGGAACCATCTGGATAGCCGGAACCGTATCGTCAGATCACGGTGCATTGTTTATATCCAGGAATGGGGCGGTCAGCCAATCACAGCATGCCCATGTAACAAGCCAGCTGGGAAGGGTGACCCCCCATCTCATCACACACAGGGGGGCTCCTCTGGAAATGCCCCCCAACCTGGCTGTAGCACTGACCCCCATCACACACAGGGGAGCTCCTCAGGAAATGCCCCCCACCTGGCTGTAGCACTGCCCCCCCCCCCATCACACACAGGGGGAGCTCCTCTAGAAATGCCCCCCCACCTGGCTGTAGCACTGACCCCCCATCTCATCACACACAGGGGGAGCTCCTCTGGAAATGCCCCCCCACCTGGCTGTAGCACTGACCCCCATCTCATCACACAGGGGAGCTCCTCTGGAAATGCCCCCCACCTGGCTGTAGCACTGACCCCCATCTCATCACACAGGGGGGCTCCTCTGGAAATGCCCCCCACCTGGCTGTAGCACTGACCCCCATCTCACACACAGGGGAGCTCCTCTGGAAATGCCCCCCAACCTGGCTGTAGCACTGACCCCCATCTCATCACACAGGGGAGCTCCTCTGGAAATGCCCCCCACCTGGCTGTAGCACTGACCCCCATCTCATCACACAGGGGGGCTCCTCTGGAAATGCCCCCCACCTGGCTGTAGCACTGACCCCCATCTCATCACACAGGGGGGCTCCTCTGGAAATGCCCCCCACCTGGCTGTAGCACTGACCCCCATCTCACACACAGGGGAGCTCCTCTGGAAATGCCCCCCACCTGGCTGTAGCACTGACCCCCGTCTCATCAAACACAGGGGGAGCTCCTCTGGAAATGCCCCCCCACCTGGCTGTAGCACTGACCCCCCATCTCATCACACAGGGGGAGCTCCTCTGGAAATGCCCCCCACCTGGCTGTAGCACTGACCCCCCATCTCATCACACAGGGGAGCTCCTCTGGAAATGCCCCCCACCTGGCTGTAGCACTGACCCCCCATCTCATCACACAGGGGAGCTCCTCTGGAAATGCCCCCCCACCTGGCTGTAGCACTGACCCCCCATCTCATCGCACAGGGGAGCTCCTCTGGAAATGCCCCCCACCTGGCTGTAGCACTGACCCCCCATCTCATCGCACAGGGGAGCTCCTCTGGAAATGCCCCCCACCTGGCTGTAGCACTGACCCCCCAACTCACACAGGGGAGCTCCTCTGGAAATGCCCCCCACCTGGCTGTAGCACTGACCCCCCATCTCATCACACAGGGGAGCTCCTCTGGAAATGCCCCCCACCTGGCTGTAGCACTGACCCCCCATCTCATCACACAGGGGAGCTCCTCTGGAAATGCCCCCCACCTGGCTGTAGCACTGACCCCCCATCTCATCACACAGGGGAGCTCCTCTGGAAATGCCCCCCACCTGGCTGTAGCACTGACCCCCCATCTCATCACACAGGGGAGCTCCTCTGGAAATGCCCCCCACCTGGCTGTAGCACTGACCCCCCATCTCATCACACACAGGGGAGCTCCTCTGGAAATGCCCCCCACCTGGCTGTAGCACTGACCCCCCATCTCATCACACAGGGGAGCTCCTCTGGAAATGCCCCCCACCTGGCTGTAGCACTGACCCCCCATCTCATCACACACAGGGGAGCTCCTCTGGAAATGCCCCCCACCTGGCTGTAGCACTGACCCCCATCTCATCACACAGGGGGAGCTCCTCTGGAAATGCCCCCACCTGGCTGTAGCACTGACCCCCCATGACTAGGAGTCGTGCTGTAGATATATCCCGGGGTGATAGGGCACAGGACACCCGGCCTTCCTCCGTACATTACATTGGACAGACAGGAGGAAAGTGAACCCGAGAGGCGCACAAATCCCAGCAAGCCCCCACGTGCCAGACAGCTCCACACTGGAGTGACGTCATCGAGGCGCGCCGCCGCCATCTCCCACACCACTAGGCCTCACTCACCGTGATGGTGATATCGTCATCGTAGAGGATGAGGGCGGAATAGATACAGGCGAGTTCGGAGACGGAGGCCATGGCTGCGTGTGTTGGGTGCTCGTAGAGTCGCGGGTGGCAGAGGAGTGGGGTGCTAGTCGCCGGAATATCACCAGGCCTTAGCTTCACAAGAAGGACCGAGCACCTTAATCCGCCGCCGTACTTCAGCGAAAGAGAGAGGAGGGGGCGGATCCGGGATTCTTATAGGGCGACCGAGGGGGGGCGGGGGCGAGCGCCTTATAGGACAAAAGGAAGGGAGGGTGGGGCCGAACGCCTTATAGGACAAAGGGAAAGGAGGCGGGACCGAGCTTCTGATAGGACAAAAGGAAGGGCCTTCTGATAGGAAAGCCGCATGACAAGCAAAGGCGGGACACCTGTCTCAGGCGCCCGTTCTTTTTTTTTTTTTCTTTACACTCAGTCACTCAGCTTTATTTAAAAACAACAATGTGAACACAGTATAATGGTTGTCATGTAAACAGACGTCCTAGTCCCAGTGTATACTGTGTCTGTGTATAATCAGAAAGGGGGTTCTTATTTGTCCAGGGGACACCTTCAGGGCGGGGGGCTGACATTTCTTCCTGAATGTGCCCCTGGAAATGTCCTATTCCCACCATGAGGGCCCATTATTCACGTTTCTGAGGCGAACAAACGCGTCACACATTAGCGTATTGTGCCTTAAAGCAGGGCAATTGATTTAATCCTTTTGCTGCATTTTGCACACAAGTTTTATACAAAAAATTATCTGACAGAAAACCCCCAAACGTTATATATATTTCCTGAAAGCAGAGGCCCTGGAGAATAAAATGGTCGGTAGTTCCAGATTTTTATGTCACGTGATATTAGTTTACAAAACACAATATTTCTGTGAAAAATACATGAAGGTTAATTGCAGTCTCACTGTGCCTATCAAATGCAGCAACTGTACAATAATTTATCACCACTGTGCCATGCCATCAAACGCAGCGTCTGTGCCATGCCATCAAACGCAGCCACTGTGCCATGCCATCAAACGCAGTCACTGTGCCATGCCATCAAACGCAGCCACTGTGCCATCAATTGTCACCACTGTGCCATGCCATCAAACACAGCCACTGTGTCATCAATTGTCACCACTGTGCCCTTTGATTGTCGCCATTGATGTCACTGTGCCCTTTAATTGTCGCCACTATGCCAAATTGTCGCCACTGTGCCCATTAATGTCGCTGTGCCAATTGTCCCCACTGTGCCAAATTGCCGCCACTGTGCCCATTCATGCCGCTGTGCCCATTCATGCCGCTGTGCCCATTGTCGCCACTGTGCCCATTGATGTCACTGTGCCCTTCATCGCCGCTGTGCCCTGTAAAATGCCCCTTCCCCTTACCTTTACTGGAGTCAGCCATCCATGTCCCTCGATGTCTTCTCCCGCCCTCGATGACGCTTCAGTCAATCAGGTTACCAGTGACCAGTGAACCTGATTGGCTGAGACGTCTGTCAGTCTTATCCAAGGAACGCACCACCGGTACGCCCCAAGGATAAGCATTCGGAAGCTGACTACAGCCTGAAAGCTGTACTCGGAAAGCCTATCAGAGCCGCTGGCTCTGATAGGCACTTCCGTACAGCCAACCAGCTGCCGTTATTCAGGTGGCCGCCGCTCTAGGTCCGGCCATCTGATTAGACCAGCGGCAGCGGCGATAATAAGATCGATTCATGCAATGCAATGAATCTATGTTATTAGTCAGTGGTGGTGCGGAGCTAGAGGGGGCGGCGCTCCAGCGCCCTCTATGGACGAACCGCCACTGCGTTGCACCGAGTAACTATATACCCAACATGTCAAACCTTAAAATCGTGTGCGCCTGTAAAATGGTGACAAGCTTCGGTACCCTAGATTTTCCATAGAGGACGCGCCAAAAGCCCCTACAGGCCATCAGTTTAGAAATAACTACCAATAATGGGCCTAGAATTATCGCCCCGATTCCAGCATGTGCAGCAATATCAGACATCCCAACCTGCAAAAACTCATTTCAGGGAGGTGACGCTTTGCGCCGGCGCCGACCCCTTGGACTGGGCACAGATCAGGACATAGGGCACACAGTAGGGCATACATCACAGCACTGGGCACATCGCAGAAAAGCACTGGGCACACCATGGGACACACAATGGGGGAAACACAAGCAGCTGCTGTTTACATTACTTGCAGAGTAGCGTGGGAAGTGGGTGTCATTAGACTTCTCGTGGCACGCTCCTCCCCGCTGGCCCCTCCTCTCTTCTAGTCCGTCCCAGGTGATGACAGATCTGGTCTCTGCAAAGCGTCGGTCATTTTACCTCTCGTGGCATGCTCCTCACTGCCGACCCTCCTTCCTTCCCGTCCACCCAAGAAGCACCTGGCCACAGACAGAAGACGAAACAGCTCAATCGGCCACCGCGGCAGTACATCATTCAGCCGATTGGGCTCCTCTGTCTGTGGCTGAATGACAGGCCAAGCTGCGAGATCGCCCGGCGCTCGCGGGTGTCCGGGAGCCCGCAGTCAAATGCGGGAGACTTCCACGACTCGCGAGAGACTTGAGAAGTCTGCAATATGTACTGTGCATCGCAATCAATGTTTTTGTGAATAGGCACCCCCAAAGTTTGCATTTACAGGACTGTGAAAAAGTTTTAGACAGGTGTGGAAAAAATGCTGTAAATGAAGAATGCTTTCAGAAATATAAATGATAAAAGTTTTTTTTGTATCAATTAACAAAATGGAAAGTAGATGCAGAAGAGAAATCCGAATCAAATCAATATTTGGTGTGACCACCCTTTGCCTTCAACCCAGCATTAATCCTTCTAGATAGACTTGCACACAGTATTTGAAGGGTAGGTAGGTTGTTCCAAACATCCCGGAGAACTAAGCACAGATCTTCTGTGGATGTCGGCTGCCTCAAATCCTTCTGCCTCTTCAAGTCATCCCAGACAGACTCCATGATGGTGAGATCAGGGCTCTGCGGGGACCATACCATCATTTCCAGGGCGCCTTTTCCTGAATGGATGTTGGCAGTTCTTTCTGGGCTATACCTTTTTGGGCTATACACACATAACCTTTTGGGCTATACACACATTTTAAAAGCCAACATTTTTGCTTTTTAGGCAAATTCTTCCAGTCTCATTCAATACAGACTTAAAGCAGATCTTCAATCTTCTTTGCTGCTTTACCTAATATTGCTCCTTCACCACATTCAAAATGTTTATGTATTTTTTTGTTTTATAAATACACATTTCAGGCAGCTTTGAGCTAATCAGTCTAGCATTGTGCATACACCAGGCAATCCACACCATACTGTACATGGGACTGGCTGCAAGAACCAGGAAAAGACAGCCGATCCCTGATGACATAGGAAGAGGATGACAGAATGGGGCCTGGTGGCAGATCAGCATACTACAACAGACAGCACTGGATTTTGAGGGCGCTTATCTCCCAAATCCAGCCAAAACATATTTTTTAGTTTTCAACAGAGTGGGAAAGGTTCCAAAGGTATGGATGGGAGGGCCTGGATCTTCTGCTATGGATGTGAGGGGTTGGATCTTCTGCTATTGGTGTGAGAGGTTGAATCTTCTACTATGGATGTAAAGGGATGGATCTTCTGCTATGGATTTAAGGGGATGGATCTTCTTCTATGGGTGTGAGTGGTTTGATATTCTGCTATGGATGTAAGGGAATGGACCTTCTGCTATGGATGTGAGGGGATGGATCTTCTGCTATGGGTGTGAGGGAATGGACCTTCTGCTATGGATCTTACTACATGGATCTGAGGGGTTGGATCTTCTGCTATGGGTGTGAGGGAATGGACCTTCTGCTATGGATCTTACTACATGGATCTGAGGGGTTGGATCTTCTGCTATGGGTGTGAGGGAATGGACCTTCTGCTATGGATCTTACTACATGGATCTGAGGGGTTGGATCTTCTGCTATGGGTGTGAGAGGTTGAATCTTCTGCTATGGGTGTGAGAGGTTGAATATTTTGCTATGGGTGCGAGAGGTTGAATATTTTGCTATGAGTGCGAGAGGTTGAATCTGGTTGCGAGGGGATGGATCTTCTGTCATGGTTGTGAGGGGATGGATCTTCTGCTATTGCTGTAAGGGGATGGATCTTCTGCTATTGCTGTAAGGGGATGGATCTTCTGCTATGGAAGTGGGGGGTTGGATCTTCTGCTATGGATGTGGGGGGTTGGATCTTCTGCTATGGATGTGAGGGGATGGATCTTCTGCTATGGATCTTACTACATGGATCTGAGGGGTTGGATCTTCTGCTATGGGTGCAAGAGGTTGAATCTTCTGCTATGGGTGCGAGAGGTTGAATATTTTGCTATGGGTGTGAGAGGTTGAATCTTCTGCTATGGGTGCGAGAGGTTGAATCTTCTGCTATGGGTGTGAGAGGTTGAATCTTCTTCTATGGGTGCGAGAGGTTGTGTCTTCTGCTATAGATGTGAGGGGATGGATCTTCTGCTATAGATGTGAGGGGATGAATCTTCTGTCATGGAGGTGAGGGGGTTGGATATTCTGCATCTATTTTTATGCCTTTTTTTTAAATAATATACACTATGGGCCAGATTCATGAAGACTTACGACAGGCGTATCAGTAGATACGCCGTTGTAAGTCCGAATCCCCGCAGTCGTATATTTAAGCGTATTCTCAAAGTGAGATGCGCTTAAATATTGCTAAGATATGACCGGCGTAAGTCTCCTACGCTGTCGTATCTTAGCTGCCTATTTACGCTAGCCGCTAGGGGCGTGTACGCTGATTTAGGCCTAGAATATGTAAATCAGCTAGATACGCCTATTCACGAACGTATGCCCGGCCGTCGCAGTAAAGATACGCCGTTTACGTAAGGCGTTTTCAGGCCTAAAGATAAACCACCAAAAAGATGGCGCAGCCAATGTTAAGTATGGACGTCGGGACCGCGTCGAAATTTTCACGTTTTACGTCGTTTGCGTAAGTCGTCCGTGAATGGGGCTGGGCGTAAGTTACGTTCACGTCGAAACCAATGAGTCTTCGCGGCGTAATTTGGAGCATGCGCACTGGAATTCGTCCACGGACGGCGCATGCGCCGTTAGTAAAAAAACATCATTTACGTGGGGTCACAATGAATTTACATACAACACGCCCACATCTTACACATTTGAATTAGGCGGGCTTACGCCGCCGTAAGTTAGAGCGCAACTTCTTTGTGAATACAGGACCTGCTGCTCTAACTTACGGCGGCGTAGTGAATCTGAGATACGCTACGCCCGCCGAAATCTCTCTGAATCCAGCTATATATAGGTTCTCATTATCATTTAACATATGAATACACACTGAATCATCCATCCACCCACCTGAGCTACTGAGGTTCTCCAAAATTCAGAGCCCTTGCTGAATAAGAAGGAAAGGAGTCCATCTAGTGTTGGAATGCATATTGACCTTTGTTGTGGGGCGCCGTACAGGGAGGTGAGAGTTTGCCCATAAGGGATTTTCCTTGGTGGAGGTATTTAAATATAATCTTTATTGACACCCTCAACAGGCGAAATCAGGTCAATACATCCAGTAAATATAACAAATTGCAGTTGAAATGTAACATCATTCGTCCAGTAGCCAGCGGCACAGAGTAATATAGGGGTTATAAAACTAGTATCTAGCTGATGTTGCCGTTTGCTGTCTGCTAAAGGGTATATATATATACGTATATATATATATATATATATATATATATATATATATATATAGATATAGATATATATATATACAGTACAGACCAAAAGTTTGGACACACCTTCTCATTCAAAGAGTTTTCTTTATTTTCACGACTATGAAGATTGTAGATTCACACTAAAGGCATCAAAACTATGAATGAACACATGTGGAATTATACATAACAAAAAAGTGTGAAACAACTGAAAATATATTTCATATTCTAGGTTCTTCAAAGTAGCCACCTTTTGCTTTGATTACTGCTTGGCACACTCTTGGCATTCTCTTGATGAGCTTCAAGAGGTAGTCACCTGGCGCAGCACCCCATCACTCTCCTTCTTGGTCAAATAGCCCTTCCCCCGCCTGGAGGTGTGTTTGGGGTCATTGTCCTGATGGATGGAATAGCATGCCGCTGCAAGATGCTGTGGTAGCCATGCTGGTTCAGTATGCCTTCAATTTTGAATAAATCCCCAACAGTGTCACCAGCAAAGCACCCCCACACCATCACACCTCCTCCTCCATGCTTCACGGTGGGAACCAGGCATGTAGAGTCCATCCGTTCACCTTTTCTGCGTCGCACAAAGACACAGGGGTTGGAACCAAAGATCTCAAGTTTTGGCTCATCAGACCAAAGCACAGATTTCCACTGGTCTAATGTCCATCCCTTGTGTTCTTTATCCCAAACAAGTCTCTTCTGCTTGTTGCCTTTCTTTAGCAGTGATTTCCTAGCAGATATTCTACCATGAAGGCCGGATTCACACAGTCTCCTCTTACCAGTTCTAGAGATGTGTCTGCTGCAAAAGGTGGCTACTTTGAAGAACCTAGAATATGAAATATATTTTCAGTTGTTTCACACTTTTTTGTTATGTATAATTCCAGATGTGTTAATTCATAGTTTTGATGCCTTCAGTGTGAATCTCCAATTTTCATAGTAATGAAAATAAAGAAAACTCTTTGAATGAGAAGGTGTGTCCAAACTTTTGGTCTGTACTGTATATATATATATATATATATATATATATATATATATATATATATATAGCTCAGGTAAGGGACCCAAAGTCACTTCTGACCCTTTTCCTATTTTCAAACAATTAAAGAAGAATAGAACTAGAGAGAATTTGAGACAAAGATGGGAGAGAAGAGGGTGGGGGGGGGGAGAGTGGAGAAAATAGACAGAGGGGGGAGGAGGTGGAAGAGAGAGGTGGGGGGGACTGGGTATCGTTGGTTCCAGATAGCCGAGGCACACAAGAGGTAGTGTTGTGGCCTTCGTGTCCAAGGAGGGCTAGACCCTCCATGGACAGGATAAACTGTTTCCAGAGTCTCAAAGTTATAGGGCCAAATCCTCAGCCAGGCGGCGTAACTTAACTTTCAGCAGTTAAGTTACACTGACTTAAAGTTTTTACCTAAGTGCCTGATCCTCAAAGCACTTACGTAAAAATTTCAAGCCGTGTAAGTTAAGTGCCGCCGTCGTAAGGCGTTCCTCCTCTCCGGGGGGCGTTTACAATTTAAATGAGGCGCGCTCCCGCGCCGGCCGTACTGCGCATGCGTGTGACGTCATTTTCCCGACGTGCATCGCGCGAACGTAATTGACGCCGGGCGGCTTTGTGGATTGCGACGGGACACTAAAGTTGCGACGGGTGAAAAAAAGACGCGCCGGGAAAACAAATAATTATAAAAAAAAATGACAGCGTCGCTCGGCATGCATTCCTGAGGGAGAACTCCATGCCAATTTTCAATGAAAAAAACGGCATGGGTTCCCCCCCCAGGAGCATACCAGGCCCTTAGGTCTGTTATGGGTTGTAAGGAGACCCCCCCCTCCGCCGAAAAATTGACGTAGGGGGTCCCCCTACAATCCATACCAGACCCGTATCCAAAGCACGCTACCCGGCCAGCCAGGAAGGGAGTGGGGACGAGCGAGCGCCCCCCCCTCCTGAGCCGTGCCAGGCTGCATGCCCTCAACATGGGGGGGTTGGGTGCTCTGGGGCAGGGGGGCGCACTGCGGGCCCCCCCACCCCAGAGCACCCTGTCCCCATGTTGATGAGGACAGGACCTCTTCCCGACAACCCTTGCCATTGGTTGTCGGGGTCTGCGGGCGGGGGCTTATCGGAATCTGGGAGTCCCCTTTAATAAGGGGGCCCCCAGATACCGGCCCCCCACCCTAAGTGAATGGATATGGGGTACATCGTACCCCTATCCATTCACCTGTAGGCAAAAAGTAAAAGTTAATAAACACACAACACAAGGCTTTTTAAAATATTTTATTATTCTGCTCCGGACGCCCCCCCTGTCTTCGTTATTAGCTCAATTACCAGGGGGGGCTTCTTCTTCCACTCTCCGGGGGTCTTCTCCGCTCTCCGGGGGTCTTCTCCGCTCTCCGGGGGGGGTTTCTGCTTCCGCTCTCCGGGGGGGGCTTCTTCCATCTTCTCCCCTCTTCCGCTCTTGACTCGGCGAACCCCGGTTCTTCTGCAGCTCTCCGGTGCCTTCTTCTTCAGCGCTGGCTGCCTGCTATGTTTGTGTGTTAGCTCGATTTCTAACAGGCAGCCGGCGCGGTCTTCTGTGACGTCATCTTCTCTTCTGTTCTTCTCCCCTCTTCCGATGTTGCCTCGTCGCCTGTTGTCGCTGTAATGATGGAAGCGCGCCTTGCATCACATTTATATAGGCATCACCGTCCCATCATGCTCCGGTAGGTACCCATGTGGTGGGTGCACGTGGGTAGGCACCCACCACGTGGGTACCTGCCGGAGCATGATGGGACGGTGATGCCTATATAAATGTGATGCAAGGCGTGCTTCCATCATTACAGCGACAACAGGCGACGAGGCAACATCGGAAGAGGGGAGAAGAACAGAAGAGAAGATGACGTCACAGAAGACCGCGCCGGCTGCCTGTTAGAAATCGAGCTAACACACAAACATAGCAGGCAGCCAGCGCTGAAGAAGAAGGCACCGGAGAGCTGCAGAAGAACCGGGGTTCGCCGAGTCAAGAGCGGAAGAGGGGAGAAGATGGAAGAAGCCCCCCGGAGTCCGGAGAAGCCCCCCCCGGAGAGCGGAAGCAGAAACCCCCCCCGGAGAGCGGAGAAGACCCCCGGAGAGCGGAGAAGACCCCCGGAGAGTGGAAGAAGAAGCCCCCCCTGGTAATTGAGCTAATAACGAAGACAGGGGGGGCGTCCGGAGCAGAATAATAAAATATTTTAAAAAGCCTTGTGTTGTGTGTTTATTAACTTTTACTTTTTGCCTACAGGTGAATGGATAGGGGTACGATGTACCCCATATCCATTCACTTAGGGTGGGGGGCCGGTATCTGGGGGCCCCCTTATTAAAGGGGACTCCCAGATTCCGATAAGCCTCCGCCCGCAGACCCCGACAACCAATGGCAAGGGTTGTCGGGAAGAGGTCCTGTCCTCATCAACATGGGGACAGGGTGCTCTGGGGTGGGGGGGCCCGCAGTGCGCCCCCCTGCCCCAGAGCACCCAACCCCCCCATGTTGAGGGCATGCGGCCTGGCACGGCTCAGGAGGGGGGGGGGGGCGCTCGCTCGTCCCCACTCCCTTCCTGGCTGGCCGGGTAGCGTGCTTTGGATACGGGTCTGGTATGGATTGTAGGGGGACCCCCTACGTCAATTTTTCGGCGGAGGGGGGGGTCTCCTTACAACCCATAACAGACCTAAGGGCCTGGTATGCTCCTGGGGGGGGAACCCATGCCGGTTTGGAATTTACAAATTGCCGTGGAGTTCTCCCTCGGGAATGCATACCAAATGCCGTCGCTTGAATGGGCCTTTACAAGGTGTGACTAACTTTACACTTTGTAAAAGCAGCCCTAGTTTTACACCAGGCAAACTAACACTTACGGCGAAAAAACTAGGCACAAAAGCTTTGAGGATCGCCCTAAGTGCTAATTTGCATACTAACAGAGGCATTTCGACTCGAAATGCCCCCAGTGGCGGATGCGGTACTGCATCCTAAGATCCGGCAGTGTAAGTCCCTTACAGATGTCGGATCTTCTGCCTAACTTAGGAAAACTGCTTCTGAGGATCAGTTCCAAAGTTAGAACCAGAGATACGACGGCTTACGCCGGAGTATCTCTTCTGTGGATTTGGCCCATAGAGTAATTTTCCTGCTGGTGTTGCGCAGTTGATATTAAAGCGGTGGTTCACCCTCAGTGACACGATTTTACCATCGAGACAGGCATTGTAGCGCGAGCTACAGTATGCCTGTCCCGATTTTTTTACCCCCGTACTCACTGTGTACTCGTACATTATAGATTTCGGCTCCCGCGGGGAATGGGCGTGCCTATGGAGACGGAGGATGATTGACGGCCGGCCCTGGCACGTCACTCTCCCCGAAGACAGCCGAAGTAGGTCTCGGCTCTTCACGGCGCCTGCGCACAGGCTATGCGCAGGCGCCGTGAAGAGCCAAGCCTATTTCGGCTATTTCCGGAGAAGCGTGACGCGCCAGAGCCAGCCGTCAATCATCCTCCGTCTCCATAGGCACGCCCATTCCCCGAGGGGAGTCGGTATCTTCGATGTACGAGTACACAGTGAGTACGGGGATAAAAAAATCAGGACAGGCATACTATAGCTCGCGCTACAATGCCTGATTTTATGGTAGAAGAATTTTTTTTTTTTTTTTTTTGGGTTTATAGGGTGAACCCCCGCTTTAAGTCTTCCATTCTAGTGATTTTTGCCACTTTACTTAACCAGTCAGCTACAGTTGGCGGTAATTGTTTCTTCCAATGGAGTGGAATGCAACACTTTGCAGCGTTGAGAAAGTGTCTTAAAATAGATTTTTTATAGCGTTTAGCAGAGATATTAGAAACATATAGTAAGAAAAATTCCGGATCACCAGGAATGTTGTACTCCGTGAACTTTTGAATCACATCTCTGACTGTTGTCCAGAAATTAGTTAATTTAGGACATGACCAAAATATGTGGAGTATTGTACCTCTATCTCCCTGGCATCTCCAGCAATGATCAGTAGTGTCACAATAGTATTGGTGCCAGAGGTGGGGGTGAGGTACCATCTCATCAGTAGTTTATAATTGGACTCTTGAATTTTTGTACAAACCGAGGACTTTAAAGCGAATCTGAGTAAATTTTCGCTGTAGGTCCTGTTCAAATTTGTTCAAGAACGGCATATGTGGCGGGGCTGCTGGACAGTTCAACATGGAGTATGTTTTAGATAAAACATGTGTTATGGTGCCTTCATCAGAGCAGTATTCTTCAAGCGTCATCAAAGGACAAGCAAAGTTCTGGGGGTTAGGTAGGGTATCCAGAAAGTGTCGTAACTGGAGTGCTGGCCAAAAGGGCAATTTAAAGGGGCCCGCCTCCGCCATTAATTCCTCGATAGAGGGCCATCTGCCGTCCATTACAAAATGGAACACCTGTGTTTTGCCCGACTGTAGTAAGTTTCTGAATGTGTGAGGGCAAAGGCCCGGAGAAAATTTAGGGTTCCCCAGAATAGGAAACAGCTGGGAGTCAGCGGAGAAGAGAGAGTATCGTTTGCTAACTATTGAGCCTATTCGAAGCGTCGTTCCCACTAAAGGGTGGGATTTCAGTGGTGATTGGAGGAGTTCATAACACCAAAGTCCCTGAGAGCTGAATACGTGTTTATGCTTGCTCTATTTGAGCCCATAGTTTAGATCAGCTATGACGGCACCAGTCAAGAGTCGCTTGTCAGTATGCTTGGATATCCAGAAGGGCTAGGCCGCCGCATTGCTTGGGTAGGGATAGTAAGTGGAGAGGAAGGCGAGATTTCTTATGCACCCATACAAACTTAATCTCTTCCCCACCGCGCCATAGACAAAAGACGTCTACAGCGCGGTGGAGTTATTCTGGGAGGACGTCCCTGGGACGTCCTCCCAGAATCCTTCACTCGCGCGCCCCCTGAATCATCTGTGAGCGCCGGGTCTAGAAGACCCGGCGCATCACAGATCGCGGTAAATTGCAGCTGATAGCGGCCGTTTACCACGTGATCGCTCCGTCAAATGACGGAACGATCACTTGTAAACAAACCGGCGTCATGTAATGACGCCGGTTCCTCCCTCTCCTCTCTTTACCGATCGGTACAGTGTGAGAAGAGGGGGGAGCGGAAGCAGCAGCAGCTGCTGTGGCTGGATCTGTGACAAATGCAGTCACAGATCCAGCCATCCCTCCCTGTGCAATACTCTGCAATACCATCAATACTCTGCAATACCCCCATACCCCCCATACTCTGCAATACCCCCATACCCCCCATACTCTGCAATAACCCCCCCATACACTGCAATAACCCCCCTATACGCTGCAATAACCCCCCCATACGCTGCAATAACCCCCCATACTCTGCAATAACCCCCCAATACTCTGCAATACCCCCAATACTCCGCAATACCCGCTAATATGACAGAAACAAGATATTTTTTTTTTTTTTTTACAGAATTTTCAGTGTTTTTTCTTTTATAGCGCAAAAAATAAAAAACCCAGAGGTGATCAAATACCACCTAAAGAAAGCTCTATTTGTGGGGAAAAAAGGACAAAAATTTAAGATGGGTACAATGTTGTATGACTGAGTAATTGTCATTCAAATTGTGAGAGCACCGAAAGCTGAAAATTGGTCTGGTTAGGAAGGGGGTTTAAGTGCCCAGTGGTCAAGAGGTTAATGAAGAGTGAGTTAACTTGTTTAAAGTAAGATAGGGGGATCCTAATTTGTAAGGCTTGGAATAAATAAAGAAATTTAGGCAGAATACACATTTTCAGCAAATTAATTCTGCCGAACCATGCGTGCAGACCCTTGTTCCAGGTCTCCAGAAGCATGCGGGTTCTAGACAGCAGTGGTGGGAAGTTAAGTTTGAATATGCGTGATGTATCCATGAGGATATGAGTGCCTAAGTACTGTAAAGCCGTCTCTGTCCATTTAAAGTCGAAACTAGGCGTAAGTGTAGACAGCAGGGAAGGGGGTATCCCTATCCCCATGGCTTCTGATTTATGAAAATTTATCTTCAAATTGGAGAGGGATCCATAAGTTTTAAACTTGCGTGAGAAATTGGGGAGCGAGACGGCGGGGTTTGCCAGGAAAAAGAACATATCATCCGCGTAAGCCGAAATTTTGTATTGGTCACCTCCGACATTTACGCCCTGGATGTCCGAGTTCAGACAAATTCTGCTTAGGAATGGTTCCAGGGACAGGGCGAATAACAGGGGGGAAAGCGGACACCCCTGTCTGGTGCTGTTCTTTATGGGCAAGGGGTCAGATAGGACCCCATTGGCTTTAACCTGAGCCGTAGGTTGGGAATAGACTGTAGTGATCCATTAAATAATAGTTTCCTAAGGCCCAGGTGTCTAAAATAGTGAAGCTCTATAATACTGAAGAGTAAGGGGCCAGGGGCTTTTCCCGGTTTGTTAGAGTTCACTGCCAGAGTCAGCTCCTCTAAGCTTATCGGTTCCTCTAGTTCAGCTCTAATTTAAGGTGGGATAGTGGGCAGCTGAGCCGATTGCACGTATTCGTCCATCAGCGATTGAGATTTTGTGGCAGGTGGTATATTATAGAGAGATGCATTAGAAATCTTGAAAGGCTATCTTCTGAGCATTCAAGGTCATAATATACGGTATGAATGATTGAAGTTTTTCTTCCCTAATCGACCTAGCTAGTGTATTCCTGCATTTCCCGCCATATGCGTAACTGATTTTCCTGCATTTCTCCAGTGCCGCCTTGGCCTTGTATTGTAGGAGATCATTAATTTGTACACAAAGTGAAGCTAGTTCCCGTTCTAGAGTAGGGGAGGGTGGAGGTGTTTTCTACTTGCACGTTCTTGTAGCACTTACCTGGGAGTGATATATATATATCACAAGTTGTACAAGTCTACCACATTCACATTTATATGGACTTTTGCTATTCTGTTTATGATCATTAGATGATTGCTGAAAACACATAGAACATCAGATTGCAGACATTGGTTATTACTAAACAAGATGTTTCCACAATTCCTTTAGACTCGCTCATTTGGATTTCCAGTCTTTCCTCTCCAAAGCTAAGGATTTATCCTACTATAGGCCCGACATGGCAGACGTGCAAATGGCTTTAAAGACTTTGGGCCAGATTCACAGAAGAAATACGCCGGAGTATCTACTGATACTCCGGCGTATTTTCAAATTTGCCGCGTCGTATCTTTAGTTTGAATCCTCAAACCAAGATACGACGACTTTTGGCATAGATCCGACATGCGTACGGCTTCGTACGCCTTCGGATCGTAGGTGTAATTTTCCGGCGGCCGCTGGGTGGAGTTTGCGTCGTTTTCCAGCGTCGGGTATGCAAATTAGCTGTTTACGGTGATCCACGAAGGTACGCGCGTTCGTCGCATTCTCTTACGTCGGTTTTTCGAGTCGTAAAGTTAAGAGTGCTATTTAGATGGTGTAAAATTACACCATCCATGTTAAAGTATGGCCGTCGTTCCCGCGTCGAATTACATTTTTTTTTTTTGCGTAAGACGTCCGGGAATACGAAAGTACGTTACGCACGTCGCCGTTCAAAAAACACGTCGGGGCGCCGTAATTTCGCGCAAAGCATGGCGGGAAATTTCCAAACGGAGCATGCACAGAACGTTCGGCGCGGGAACACGCCTAATTTAAATGGTACACGCCCCATTTGAATTAGGCGGGCTTGCGCCGGACAGATTTACATTACACCGCCGCAAGTTTACAGGCAAGTGCTTTGTGAATCAAGCACTTACGCCGAAAACTTGCGGCGGCGTAACGTAAACGGGATACGTTACGCCGCAGCACAGGTACATGAATCTGGCCCCCTTTTTTTATTGGTCTTATGTAATATTCAAATTTTCAGAGATACTGAATTTTGGGGTGTCACTAGCTGAAAGCCATAATCATCAAAATTAAAAGAAAGAAATGCTTGAAATATATCACTCCGTGTGTAACGCATCTAAATAAAATATATGAGTTTCACTTTTTGAATTGAATTACTGAAATAAATGAACTTTTTGATGATATTCTAATTTTTATGAGATGCACCTGTATATATTATGTTTGCATGCACTAAAACTCATTATTGTCCTAAAAATATACCTTTGATAAACAGGTGCACAAATAACGCGCAACATAAACTCCAACTGCTATCTCTTTATTCTACTCGCTTCTGCTTTCAGAAAATGTACAATGTGCTTGGGAGTTTAAAGAAACTTTATGGCCAAAGCACAACTGATTAAACAATCAATGTCTACATGATTGAGGGGATGTAGGGATTGGAATGGCAGACCTAGGGCCAGATTCAGGTACCTGCGCTGCGGCGTAACGTATCTCGTTTACGTTACACCGCCGCACATTTTCAGCTCAAGTGCTTGATTCACAAAGCACTTGCCTGCAAACTTGCGGCGGTGTAACGTAAATGCATGAACGTTCTGCGCATGCTCCATTTGGAAATTTTCCGCCGTGCTTTGCGCGAAAGAAATTCCGGCGCCCCGACGTGTTTTTTGAACGGCGATGTGCATTACGTCCTTTCGTATTCCCGGACGTCTTACGCAAAAAAAAAAAATTTGAAATTCGACGCGGGAACGACGGCCATACTTTAACATGGCTGGTCTAAATCTAAGCCATGAAATAGCAGCCGTAAGTTTGCGACGGGAAAAGCTGACTAGCGACGACGTAAGAGAATGCGACGAACGTGCGTACCTTCGTGGATCGCCCTAAACAGCTAATTTGCATACCTGACGCGGAAAACGACGCAAACTCCACCCAGCGGGCGCCGGATAATTACACCTACGATCCGAAGGCGTACGAAGCCGTACGTCTGTCGGATCGAAGCCTAAAGCCGTCGTAACTTATTTTGAGGATTCAAAACAACGCTACGACGCGGCAAATTTGAAAATTCGCTGGAGTATCAGTAGATGCGCCGGCGTATTACAACTGTGAATCTGGCCCCTAATTGTTATTTTATTGCAGTTCTTCTCACTTCATGAGAGTCTTGGCTTTCTGCTGGTTGCACTCTGGTTTCTCTTCCTCCTCTTATTCTTCACCACTTCATTTATTTATTTTTTGATACCCACATTGATGTGTTATCACAGATTTTTTTAAAACTTAAATGTTATTGATTTTCAACATTTTCCAGGCAAAAAAAAGAAGGGACAAAAAAAACATAAAAGGACATAAAACATTATGGAGAGGCAGCACTTGGAAGGACAAGCAGAATTGCCGGCTATACAACTTGAGCAAAATATGCAGAACAAACCACTAAAGATAGGTAAAAGCGAATCCAATCTGGTGAACATAGGGCCAAGTATCTATATCATCACAGAGTCCAGTCTGCCATAGTGTGCCTTAGCGAAAAAAGGAGAATAGGGTATAGTGTAGAAGTAAGAAGCAGTCAGTGAAAGTGAAGAAGAGTAAAGAAAGAGAGGTAAAGAGTAGAGAGGAAAAGAGTAGAGAGGAAAAAGAGAAAAGATAGGACTACCATCCGCCTTAAACCCCCCCCCCCCCGCGCAGCCCGGGGTACCCAACCATGCTGTGTCCCCCCCAAAACGGGGGTTATTCATGTGATCGGGGCCTCCAGCACATTCCATAGTTCCCATACCCGGTTGTGAGTATTGAGAGTGTTATTCAGGGAAGCTGTCATAAACTCCATCCTCTTGACGTCCCTGATTCTAGAGTGTAGTTCAAACAGGGAGGGAGGTTCCTTCTTTTTCCATTTCAAGGCTACCAAGCACCGTGCGGCCGTATAAAATATTTACAAAAATGTGAGGGGTGTACTCACTTTTGTGAAATACTGTATGTGAAAAGCTTCAATAAAAATCAATGTTAAATCACATCATGCAAATCAGATGCATCCAATCCGCATATATACAAATCAGCACAAACGGTTTTGGATCGGAATTATAAATGGTCTCTTGATATCATGTAATGGATGTATACAACTTGTTAAATAATTTAACAACAAAAAAAAAAGTATAATTACGTGGTTGCATAAATATGCACACTCTTAACTACTTAACCCCCGGACCATATTGCTGGTCAAAGACCAGAGCACTTTTTGCGATTCGGCACTGCGTCGCTTTAACTGACAATTGCGCAGTCGTGCGACATGGCTCCCAAACAAAATTGGCGTCCTTATTTCCCCACAAATATAGCTTTCTTTTGGTGGTATTCAATCACCTCTCCGTTTTTAAGTTTTTGCGCTATAATCTAAAATAGAGCGACAATTTTGAAAAAAAAAATATTTTTTACTTTTTGCTATAATAATATCCCCCAAAAATATATATAAAAACATTTTTTTTCCTCAGTTTAGGCCGATACGTATTCTTCTACATATTTTTTGTAAAAAAAAAATAAAATAAATAAATCGCAATAAGTGTTTATTGATTGGTTTGCACAAAAGTTATAGCGTTTACAAAATAGGGGATATTTTTATGGCATTTTTATTAATATTTTTTTTTTACTAGTAATGGCGGTGATCAGCGTTTTTTTTTTTTCGGTACTGCGACATTTGGTGAACACTTTTGACACATTTTTGGGACCATTGGCATTTTTATAGCGATCAGTGCTATAAAAATACATTGGATTACTATAAAAATGCTAGGGGGCAGGGAAGGGGTTAAGTATGTTCCCTGGGTGTGTTCTAACTGTAGGGGGGGTGGTCTCACTAGGGGAAATGACTGATCTTCTGTTCATACATTGTATAAACAGAAGATTTCTCTCCTGACAGGATCGGGAGCTGTGTGTTAACACACAGCTCCTGGTCCCCGCTCTGTAATGAGCGATCGCATGTTCCCAGCGGCGATCGTGCCCGCCGAGCACGGGGGTCAGGGGCGAGCGGGGGGCGCGCGCGCCCCTAGTGGCCTGCGCGAGAGCTGACGTATAGCTACGGGCTCTCGCGCAGGGGAGCCGACCTGCCGCCGTAAAATGACGGCGGCTGGTCAGCAAGTAGGTAAACTAATACTTTGTTGAAACATCTTTTGATTTTATGACCACATTTAGCCTTTTGGTCTAGGAGTCTATCAGAATTGCATATCTTACTTTGGGAATCTTTGCCCAAATTCAGGTCTGGGCCCTTCCAAAACTTTCATCTTCTGGTGCTTACAAACCATCAAAGGATCTCATTGTTGGAAAGTTTCAGTAAGAAAAAAGGGTCCGAATTTTGTTTTGCCCCAAGGCACTAGATATACTATGGAACACAGTGAAAATGGTCATCAAGTAAAGAAAATATGGCACAACTGTAGCATTACAAAGTTATGGTTGCGCACTACACGTGATCATCTCCCATATTCTTCATATGGGTCTGGGCTGTAGGGTGGCAAGACAGAAGCCTTTTCTTTCTAAGAAAAACATCCAAGCTTGGTTACATTTAACAAAAACCTACATCAAATCTACCAACGCCTTGTGACTATGTTAGGGTCTTTCGAGACCAAGAATTAACTTTTTGCCCATAATTCCTGAGTATGTTTGGCACAAAACCATCACTGTGCATCAAAAAACAAAACACCATATCCACAATGATACATGGTGGTAAAAGCATTATGCTTTGGGACTACGTTTTTCCAGCTTGATCTGACATTTTAGTCAAGGTGGAGAGAGAGTTCCAAAATAGTTAATTTTGGCACAAAACCTTCAAGCCTCTGCGGGGGGAACAGCTAATGGGATGGAGGGTGACCTGAAAAAAAGCTGTGCACAGGAAATGACCTCGCAATCTGCATCGCACATATGTGAACCAGCCTCATTGAAATCAATGTATTTTATAATGTTATGCGAAATGGTTGCGGCTTAAACCGCATCCAATTCGCATAACATTATAAAATACATTGATTTGAATTAGGCTGGTTCACATATGTTCGGTTCAGGCTGGTTCACATATGTTCATATTCGGCATTCGCACTGCGCATTGCCGAAAAAACGTGTGCGTTTTCTAGGCATTGCGGTTCGGCTCAGGTGCAAATTCAGGCCCATTATCTTCTATGGGCAGCGACAATTTTGAAAAAAAAATCAATATTTTTTACTTGTTGCTATAATAAATATCCCAATTTTTTTTTTAAAAACGTATTTTTCTCAGTTTAGGCCGATACCTATTCTTCTACATATTTTTGGTAAAAAAAAAAAAAAATCGCAATAAGCGACTGGTTTGCGCAAAAGTTATAGCCCCTACAAATTAGGGGACAGAATTTTTTTTTTTACTAGTAATGGCAGCGATTTGAGATTTTTATTGGGACTGCGACATTATGGCGGGCACATCGGACACTTTTGAGGCACCACTCACATTTATACAGCGATCAGTGCTATAAATATGCACTAATTACTGTATAAATGTGACTGGCAGGGAAGGGGTTAACACTAGGGAGCGAGGAAGGGGTTAAATGTGTAGCCTAGTGAATGTTCTAACTGTAGGGGGAGGGCACTGACTGGGGGAGGTGACCGATCCGTGTCCCTATGTACAAGGGACACAGCATCAGTCTGTTCTCTCCCTGACAGGACGTGGATCTGTGTCGGATTGAATCCGAACTGGGTGGCCCTGTAACCTGTGTGTCCAGGTTCTGAGGGCTAAGTATACTGCCCGTATTTCCAGTATGTTGATTGGCAGGCTCCTTTCCGCAAGTTCTTGGTTTTTAACCACCAACTGAAGCTTTGGCACACTTGTGAAGACAGGTGCATGGGTAAATCCAGAGCTTGGATCTTCCTGTTCCACGCGGCTAAAATACTGCCTTGAAGTAGTCTCAAATG
This sequence comes from Rana temporaria, assembly GCF_905171775.1. Taxonomy (NCBI): domain Eukaryota; kingdom Metazoa; phylum Chordata; class Amphibia; order Anura; family Ranidae; genus Rana; species Rana temporaria. The sequence continues at coordinate 410,079,101 of NC_053493.1, read as the reverse complement.
AAACTGGGCGTAAGGGACAGCCTCGAAAGAGGGCTACCATCTTCCCTAATAGCCTCATGCAAAGGCGAATAGATGTTTTTTTTCTTTGACCTTGTGGATCAGGTCCTTTAGCGACTTGATCTTTGGCTCTGGTAGGAATACCCGGCTTTGGGCTGTGTCTATGATCATGCCCAAATACTCTACCCTTCTTTGGGCTTGTAGAGAGGATTTTTGTAAGTTTACAATCCATCCTAAATGCTCTAGGTATTTTATTGTGGCGAGCACAGCGTGATCTCATCCTGCCTCTGACTGATCTATCACAAGTACATCGTCTAGATAGGCTGTTATCGCTATGCCCTGTGTCCTCAGATTTGCCAACAGAGGGGCTAGAACCTTTTTAAATACCCGGGGCGCGGAAGCCACACCAAAGGGCAGAGCCACAAACTGGAAGTGCCGATACTCTACCACAAACCTTAAGAACTTTTGGTGAGCGGGATGGATAGGCACATGCAAATATGCGTCCTTGATGTCTATCAACGCCATGAATTCTCCACCTTGTAGGGTGGCGGCCACTGATCGAATAGTTTCCATTCAGAAATGGCGAATGTTCATTAATTGATTTAGAGATCTTAGATCCAGGATGGGTCCAACGTCTCCGTTTGGTTTTGGGATCACAAAGAGGTTTGAATAAAAACCTGAACGTTGCTCCTTTAGGGGGTACTTCTGTGATCACCCCTTGAGACAGCAAGTGATCCAATCCTTTGAAAAAGAACGCCCTTTTTAGTGGATCCTTGGAGAGCCTTGAGCTTCGGAACTGAGAAGATGGAATCTCTTGAAATTCCAGTTTGTACCCTAGGGATACTGTGGATACTACCCACTCGTCCTGGATTTCTGGCTGCCATGCTGCTGAAAACTGACGGAGCCTTCCCTCCCACTCGGCCGAGTGGGGGCGCCTCTGGCTAAAAATGCCGTTGCCACTGGCTGGAGGTACTTTTGCCAGGAGCCGGGGAGAGAGAACGTTTAAAACAAGGTCGCTTGTTTTTCTTCTTCGAATAGAAGTGGTCTTCCCACTCGATATCTTTTGGATACATTTTTCCAAATCTTCCCCAAAGAGGCTTTCGCCATAGAAGGAGAAACTGGCCAAAAGTTTTTTGCATGGTGCCTCTGCTGACCAATGCTTTAGCCAAATAATTCTGCGCATATGCACCAGCTGGAGTGTGAGACGCGATGCTTGCTGAATCGAATCTCTAATAGCATCTATTGCATAACATAAGGCTTTATGGCTAATTTTTCCCACAATTTGACTTGTTCTGGAGGCAGCTCCTTCAGCCTATGTTTTACCTGGTCCTTGAAGACCTGACAAATGCCTACTGCTGCTACAGCAGGTTGGGCAACTGAACCGGCCAGAAGGAAGGAAGATTTTAGTAAGGATTACAACTTCTTTTCCGAAGGATCTTTAAACACCTGTACATTATCCACTGGACAAATCAGGTTCTTATTTATACAAGAAATGGCTGCATCTACAGAAGGCAGACTCCACTTCTTGGAAAACTCTTCCTCCATAGGATAAAGAATGTCAAACTTCTTAGGAGGTGAGAAACACTTATCTGGATGTAGCCAGTCTGCGTAGATTAACTTTTTAAATAACGGATGAACCGGAAAAGAGCATGCACCCGGCAGGGATTTTAAAGAACCCATGGAGGAGACAGGTGATTCAGTTGACTCCAAAGAGGGCAACCTGAATGCAGTATGCATTGTTTCAGCATAACATTGCACCTGTGACCTTAGCATCTGGGAAGCAGAGAAGGGTTCCTCCGATATCCCTGATCCATCCGACTCCTCATTCCTGTCCTCTGTAGGTGTTACATCATCGTCATCCTTCTCAGATTTTTCTGAAAGGGGATCTAAAACCACCGAAGATCTGCTTCGCTTTTTGTCCTTTTTCGAGGACTTTGCGATTGGCGTAGCAATCTTCCCTTCAAATTTTTACAGGGCTGCGGTAAAAGTGTCCTCAGTGACATATGCAGGCCCAGGTGCCACCGGAGAAATTGTTACACCTGATAGTGGCAATGGCTCCTCCTGTATAGGTACATCAAAATTTACAGGGGAGGAAGGTACCAAGCAGGCATGGCTAGAGCCCCGTCTCAGGCGACGGTGCTTTCTTGACTTTCTTAGTCCCTGAAGGCTCCGATGATGGTACACAGCTAGAGGAAGGCAGTAACGTGAGCCCAGAGAGAGGGGGTGCCCAAGAAGGACAGCAATCTGGCAGTCATGTTCCCCCAGCTGCAGCATACTGCCAGGTTTTCTACAGCAGTGGCCATCAACCCTGTCCTGCAGGGCCCACTAACAGGCCAGGTTTTATGTATTACCTTGGGGAGATGCAGTCTAGAATACTGCAATCACTGAGGAGCAAATGATATCAGCTGTGATGTATTTCAGTTATCTTGCAAACCTGGCCTGTTAGTGGGCCCTGCAGGACAAGGTTGATGACCACTGTTCTACAGTGATGAGGAGGGAGGGGATGATGAGGTCACTGGGTGCCTGATAGGAGAGAGGAGGAGGAGGCACATCTCCAATGAGGCAGGATACCCTCCAGGGGCCAGCTTAAGGGCAGCACACCGACTGCATCACAACGCAGAGCTCCGCATGTGCAGGGCGCTGCTGTCTCTCAGCGTTATTCCAAAAGTTCTTTGGTGTGGGCTTTTTTTGAGACGATTGCATCAGATCGCACAGCTGCTATTTGCAACATATGTCTCAAGCGTATCTCGCGTGGCCAAAACATCACCCGCTTGGGCACCACATGCTTGACCAGACATATGTTGACCTGCCATGCAGTTCGTTGGCAAGCGTACCTCAAAGACCCACACCAAAGAACAAAGCAGACCTTTCCTTGCTCCTCATCAGCTGGGATGTCCAACCCCACTATACCCTCAGTCCTCTCTGAAGCCTGCACTGATGGGACTGAAAGTGTAGAATTAGGTGTGTCACAGCCAAGTACTTGCGAGCAATCTACTATCGGTACACCGATGGCAGATTGTACCAGGCAAATTTCCCTTCCCACAGCTGCTGCAGCGCCGAAAGAACTTCTCTCCCAGCCATTCACATGCCCAGCAGTTGAATGCTAGCTTAGCTAAATTGCTAGCACTTCAACTGCTGCCTTTTCAGTTGGTAGATTCTGCCCCCTTCCGTGAATTTGTGGAATGTGCGGTACCTCAGTGGCAAGTTCCCAAATGCCACTTTTTCTCACGGAAGGCGATTCCGGCTTTCGACCTGCATGTGGAAGGCAATGTCCATGCCTCGCTGGACAGGGCGGTCAGTGGTAAGGTGCATATTACCGCTGACTCATGGTCCAGCAGGCATGGACAGGAACATTACCCATCTTTCACGGTGCATTGGGTGACTCTGCTTGTAGCTGGGTCAGGACGCAGGACAAGGTACAGTAGTGTTGGAGGTTGTTCCGCCACCACGCCTCCAAAATGCTACTACTGGTTGTGACACACCTCTCTCCTCCACCCCCTCCTCTTCTTCCTCTGTGGCCTCTTCCTGTGCTGATGTGTCCATGGAACCAGCAGTGCTCCATAGGCATTCTAGGGGCTACGCAGGCAGATGCCATGCGGTGCTTGAGCTGGTGTGCTTAGGGGACAGGAGCCACACTGGGCCAGAGGTTCTGTCAGCTCTGCAGGGGCAGGCTCAGAGGTGGTTGATGCCACGCCAGCTTAAGCCAGGAATGGTGGTTTGCGACAATGGCACCAACCTCCTCTCCGCCCTGCGACAGGGAAAACTGACCCATGTGCCCTGTTTTGCTCATGTCCTTAACTTGGTGGTGCAGCGGTTCTTGGGCAGGTACCCGGGCTTACAGGATGTCCTGAAGCAGGCCAGGAAAGTCTGGGTGCATTTCCGACGGTCATATAATGCCAGTGCTCGGCTGGCAGACCTCTAAAAAGAATACAACCTGCCCAAGAACCTGGACAGGACCCTTGAGGCAGAACAGAGGGAGGAAGAGGAGTTCCTTACCTCTCAAGGCCCCCTTTATCCAGACAGTGTTCCTGCTTGCTCACCTATGACACAGGAAGAGGAGGAAGATTGTGTCAGCATGGAGGTGGAGCCTAGCACTCAGCATCAGTCTTCAAGGGATCAATTACAGTCCCAAGAAACCCATGGACTTGTAGGTGGCTGAGACGAGGTGGCTGCGGATCATCCCTTTTAAACACAGTTTCATGCAATGGAGTAGTTGTCTCTCTTGGGAGTGCCCCACCCAGGAGCAGACTGACCATTGAGGCACTCGGGCCCGAGGACCCCATGCCACTAGGGGGCCCCATCAGGGTGGCCAGGCTCATTAAAACCAGGGAAAGTATGTAAAAATCTTTTTTTTTTTTTACATCTGTCCCTGATATGTCCAAAACCGACATGCTTTTGATGTGAAAATCCTGAGATTTTAGCTGCCCCGCCTCTGTAATGCCTCCTGGCTTGGTGGCCATCTGTAAGCCCGGGGGCCCCATAATCTTCTATTTCCCGGGGGCCCCATGAGTTGTCAGTCCACCCCTGGCCCCACCACATAGAGCTTACGTGCCCCCTGAATGATGCCGGCCTCCGAGTCCCCTTTATGGCTCTTGTAATGAGCGCCATGCTTTAAACTAGCGATCCCGCTCCTCCATCCCCGATAAAGCACACGCAACCTAGTGAAAATGGCAGCTGTCCTGGGGCGAGGGGGAGCCACCTCCTGCTTGATACTGACTGTGCTGTGGCATTCTTGCCCAGCGTCTGGAGGAGAGAAGCGGTGGCCGTTCTATGCAGAGCTTTGCAGCGGAGGAAGTGTGCTTGTCCTGTTAGATCTGACACTGTATAGAGCGTGGTGAGAAACTCAGCTCTTTACTCCCTCTAGTGGCAAAAAAAAGAGGACACCTTATGCAAAATTGGAAAAAGGTCCTTAAGATTGTTCTTAGGATTCCTTTTCCTCTTGCCTTTATCCCCCACCGCAGGTTTTTCCGCTGAAATTTCAGCACCAACCTTCACCCATCATGGCGGGTTTTGTGTGCCAACCTTCAGGGATATGGGTTCCTATTTAAAAGAAGACCTCTGCCCTGGGCCTTGTAAAAGACTCTTACCAGGACTTAACGTATGGAGCTAAAGTACTGGACCCTAGAGCCCAGTCCTCCAAAGAGACACATTACAGGTGACGCCTGAGGCCTGGATCCCATCCAGTTTCAACATAAATTATTCAGCATCTTGGAATGGATCCAGAAGCATAGCTGTTTATACCCCCTCTTTGGCAGAGCTTTGCTTAGCACATCCTACACCTTAGACCAGGGCTCGACAAAATCCGGGCGCCCGGTCAATTGCGACAAGAAATTGGGACCACGGCTTTTGTGGCCTTCACAGAAGGAAGCTTAGGCCTGCAAAGCCTCAATTACCAGCCGGCACGGCAGGGGAGGTGGGGGCGCACGGAGACACAGGATTCTGCATCTCCGTGCACCCCCACCTCCCCTGCTGGGCGATCGCGGCCGCCGGTAATTGAGGCCGCAGATCTGCAGCCTAATATAGGCCTAAGCTTCCTTCTGTGATCTGGCACCATCTTGTGGTAACAATTGGCATTACAAGTAAAACAGCATTTCTAAAGTCCAATCTCCTTCCCTCTAATTAGAATAAAAAAATATTTATAATGTTTGGGGGTTCTTTTTATTTGTTTTTTATTTTGTGCGTGTACTCGAGAGAGGAGCCGGACTGCAGGAGTTAAGAGTAGGCAGGCCTCCCCAGCTGCAGAGGTGAATGGCTTGTCAGCGCAGTGCCAATCGCGTTGAGCCACCACAGCTCCCTCTTGTTTGGGGGTTCTAACACCCTAGAGAAAAAAAATGGCAAGCGTTGCAATACTTTGTCACACTGTATTTGCACAGCAGTCTTACAAGCGCACTTCTTTGGGGAAAAATACACTTTTTTTTTAATAAAAAATAAAACAGTAAAGTTAGCCCAATTTTTTTTTTATATTGTGAAAGATAATGTTACACCAAGTAAATTGATACCCAACATGCCACGCTTCAAAATTTTATCCACTCGTGGAATGGGGGCAAACTTTTACCCTTTAAAATCTCTAGAGACGACGTTTAAAAAAATACTACAGGTTGCATGTTTTGAGTTGCAGAGAAGGTGTAGGGCTAGAATTATTGCTCTCGCTCTACCAATCGCGGCGATACCACACATGTGTGGTTTGAATACCGTTTACATATGCCGGCGCTACTCACGTATGTGTTCGCTTCTGCGCGAGCTTGGCGGGACAGGGCACGTTTTCTGGCTTTTTTAGCTGGCCCCTAGATTCCAAGCAAATTTGTCAAACCCTGCCTGCCTGAAAAACTGAGGCACTTCCCTGATGGGAGTTGTTATCTGAAGGGGAACAGTCTTCAATTGGTTGTGCCAGTATGCAATCACCGCTGGTGACCCATTATGTTATAAGTGTCCCGTGGTGTACAATAAAGAAAAATCCTATTTTCTTTTTCATACATCATGGGACAGAGTCAGGCTAATATTCCTTACCTGCTGGGATGTACCAGAGCAATAGTCTTGAGGGGAGGGAGACAACCTGCCAAACAGTAGCCATCAGTTTTTATGCTCAAGCATCCACTTGATAACATTTTGTGAACGTATACACTGAAGGCCAGGTAGCAGCCTTACAAAATCGGAGCCACAACTACCTGATGGCGAAAAGCCCAGGAGATTCCTACACACCTGCTAGAATGAGCTCATACCCTAAAAAGGGAAGCGCTTTATGTTTCAGACCGTAGGCCTGAATGACCAATTGACGGACCCAATTGGCAATGGAAGCTGCCTGCCCTTTCTTGGGTCCTTTTGGTAAAAAAAAAAAAAAAGGAGTCAGATTCTCAGATCTCCACAGATCTAGACAAATAAACCTTGACTGCCTGGACAACCTCCAAAGAGCGCAGTCTCCTCTTCTGCCGAACGAGGCTGAGAGAGAAAAAAGCCAAAAATGTCCCGATTTAAATGAAAGGCAGACACCACTTTTGGCAAAAAGGATGGAACAGGTCATAGCCTAACCCTGTCGTGGTAAAGGATTAAATATGGTTCCCTGCGTGACAGGGCCGCCAACTCAGACACCCTCCTAGCTGAGGTTATAGCCATTAGGAAGGGTAGCTTACATGACAGCAATTCTAAAGGAATTTCCCCCAAAGGTTCAAATGGTTGTTGCTGTTGTAATACACACAACACCAAGCTCAAGTCCCATGGACACATAAGTGACCTAATGGGGGGAAACCAGCGAGTAGCCCCCTGCATAAAAGGTTTGGATCAATGAATGGGGAGGCTAAAAGGCCTTTGGAAGAATACTGATGGGCCCAAAACCTGACCTCTAATGGCACTCAAAGCCAGTTTGCCTTCAACAGCTAACTGTAAAAAAAGAAAATTCTCCAACTGATGCATTTCCGAGGATACCATTTACTAGGGTAGACACTACTGGTTCTAAGATGCCACAGTTCTTTAACACCCTGTAAATTGGGGTGGAATATAGGACCCCAAGACAGTAGATCAGGGAGCTGTGGAAGCATCCATGGCCCATCCATTGTTGGTTTCAACAATGAACCAGGGCCTACTGGGCCAGGCTGGTGCCACCAGAATGACTGGATATCCCTCTTTCTGAATCCTGCACAACAAATGTAGAAGGAGAGGGATTGGAGGGAAAGCATAAACCAGGGTGTATTGGCTCCCTGGAACCATCATAGGATCTGCTTCAAATGGCAGAGGATCCCTTGAACGGGACACAAACTGTTATAGTTTGTTGTTGAACCTGGATGTTCTTGTTTAAGGATGAGACTGCTGCATCTATGGCTGGCATGCTCTATTTCTTAGTGAACTTTTCATCTATGGGATAAAAAAAAAAAAAAAAACCTGTTTAGGAGGAACAAAAATCCTTTCAGGATTTTCCCAATCAGTATACGCCGCCTCTTCTTGTCCAGATTGCTGGATAAAAGGAATTATATAATAGGCCTACTCCAAAAGTAAAAGTTAATGGGACCATGTCGTGAACATTTGAAAATGTATAAATGGCGCATGACGGGGATCGCCCCTGTTCACGCTGGAACCCCTGTAAAGGGGGGAATAAGGCGGAATGCGGACATAAGGGGGGTAAAAGTGGGAGAGGAAGAATACAAATTAGCAACCTATGCGGACAACATTTTATTTTTAATAACTAGCCCCAGAATAAAACACTGCCAAATTTAATGAAATCCTTAAAAGAATATGGAGAGATCTAATTTTAAAATAAATCCGGCCAAATCTGAAACCAAGTATGAACACACAAAAAAAAAAAAAGACATATATATCTCTATCAAAAAGAAATCCCTTTTGTCTGGAGGAAAAAAATAATAATAATCTAAAATATTTAGTAGTAAATATAACAAGAGGGGGGGGGGGGGTGTTACCAGATCACATAAATGCCAAAAGGAAAAAACTTCAGAACTATGCTGGCGGGGGTGCAAAGAAATTGGGATTATGGCACATATTTGGTGGACATGTCCCAAAATTTAATATTGGGGGGGGGGGGATTACGGATTCAATGACAGATATAACCAGTATCAAAGTCCCAGATGACCCAGGGGGATGCCTACACCATGGGGTTAGAATTCCAACAAAGCAATACCTGAAAACTTTGCTCCCACAGCTGTTAAATGCCGCAAAGAGCCTAATTCCCAGACATTGGCAAGACAGGGAAAGTCCTTCGGTGAAGAAATGGTGTAATCAAATACAAAACTTAGAATACTTAAGGTTCAGTCATACAGAGGGCTTAGATGAGTTTGAGGAGAAATGGAAGCGGTGGGAAGATTACAAGCATACAATGAAGTTTGCAGAAAAGATTAGAGCATAAAATAGCACATCCTACAACAGATTCGGTGAGAGAAAAGAATAGTAGTTGGAGGTTTTTAGGGAAGGGAGGTGGGAATGGGGGGTTTGGTAGATACATGCGTTTTGAGTACGCATTTTTGTACATTTATATATGTTGAAGATGAAAATAAACTTTTACAGTAAATACCTTGCATATTGAAAAAATAAATAAAATAAAAGATTGCTCGGAAGCAGACCCATTTGCCAGGTCATGCACAGAAATCTGAGCTTTTCCCCATCCTCAACCTATTCCTGCTCCAGACATGGAGGCTCCAGGAGAGGGATCTGTCACGCTTCTTGCCACCCTGTGGGGTGGATGCAATCATGTGCTCTAAGCTGGCTAGAACAGTTCATTCTTAGTGATAAAGGGTGAGGCAGCAGCGCTGACTGTAGGCACAAAACCAGATAGGCGCAACGGCTCAGATTGCCCGGAAGCCTTTGGTCTTTCAGGAGATACAACACTAGGGATACGACTGGGTTCATCAGGAACCAATGATGACCTAGGTGTGCCCTTCCCTGTAGTGTTAGTCCTGCGCCTCTTTTTTGAAGACATTTACTAGCCACAAAAAGAGTACTTGGGTGTAGATTTAACACCTTAAAAAAAAAAAAAAAAAAAAAAGGGAGGAGAACCTTTAATAGGGCAGCTCACCAAGCCCCCATGTAACAATTCTGCTAAGCACCTTAGCCTGCCAAGCAACACTTGGTGACTATCATGACCCAGGTAATGAGTAATGAACCGCTGCAAGTGTCTGGTTTACAGCCTGCTCCGTGTCCCACAGCTGTCTCCTGCTAGTCCAGCTAGCTTGAACTGATTGTTACGATCACTGGGACACTTCACAATATATATGTAATGGGGTTTCACTTACCTGTCCAGGCACAGGGCAGCGTAGAAACCAATAGCCCAATCATCACCCATCATGGCGGGTTCCTTTCACTTGAGGACCTTCAAGGACTGGGTACCCTTTTCATGTTTAGGGTCCACTCCCTTGGACCTGTATAGCATCCTGCAGGAATGCCTTAGCGCTGTAGCATCCAGGGTTCCAATTTGCAGAGTCTAGCGCCCGGAGGCAGCTTACAGACAAAACCTTGCAGGATCTTGAGTCTTTGCAAGGCTCGGGTACCATTTATCTAAGCTATAAAAGTGTCAAATGGATCTGATCGGTCAATCCCTCGATTCATTTTGGAACAGTTTGTGGGAATAGAGGCCTGGAGCTCAGCAAGCTCAAACAAACATGCCAACCACTATTTAGACACTGGTTAAGAAAAAAAAAAAAAACACACAAACTGATAACTTCCTGTATGGGAGGGGGTTGTATAGGGGATCACTTCCTGTCTAAAGAACTGGTTTTACCAGTGTCCATTCACCTGATGGAGTATAACCTGGCAGGTAATGATTATTATTAGTTTGACGCTGTGTCCCATGATGTATGAAAAATAAAGGACTGACTTTATCCCCTCCTTAATCATCGCCACATAGCAGATTCACTGTGTTATAGGGTGGCCGTTCTGTATTATATATATATATATATATATATATATATATATATATATATATATATATATATATATATATATATATATATATATTTTTTTTTTATTAATTACACACACACACACCATTGTTTGTAGACGCTCTAAATATATTACACTGGTATTTTTTTTACCACAAATGTGCAGAACACATATTGACCTAAATTTAAGAAGAAATTTCATTTTACTTTTTTATTGGATAGCTTTTATAACAAAGTAAATAGTTTGTATTTCTCATTTTTTTGTGCGATAAACAAAAGACTGAAAAAAAAAAAAAAAAAAAAACATAGTGGTGATCAAATACTACCAAAAGAAAGCAAGCTATCTTTGTGTGAAAAAAAAAAATAAAGGCAATAAAAATTTTTACATTTGGGTACAGGTGCTGCATGACCACGCAATCGTCATTCAGAGCATGACCGTACCAAAAGCTGAAAAGTGGCCTGGGCAGGAAGGGTGTAAGAGTGCCCAGTAGACAAAATTTGCATCTGGTGTGTGCTTTTTTTTTTCTTGGAACCCAATCAACCTGCTTTAATGCCGAAAGATCAAGGGGAGTCATCTTTGAACCACCGAAATTAAAAAGTAATTTTCAGACAACAAAACAAAGCTTTAAAGTCTTTATTTTATTAACATACTATCAGGGAAAAAAGACAAAAATTGACACCATACAAAATAACTTGATAAAATTTCATTCACATCAGTCTGTCAGGAGTTTACAGCATTTGGAGAAGATAAACCACATTTAAAAACTAAAGCTTTTAGTATTCCGGTACACACGTTAAAAAAAAAAAAAAAAAAAAAAAAAAACAACAGGATAAGGGCTTGTCAGTGAAACTTTATTATTGCAAAATGAAGAAAAAAAAATAAAAATTAGTGCAAACTAAGTTTTCTAGAAAGCGTTCAATTACACTTAACCCTTCATTAGCTGCAGGAGGAGCTGATGCAAATGGGTTAAAATGGGATAAATGAACACACTGTAAGACAATATAAACTCCACTGTAAAAAAAAAAAAAAATTAAAATTTCTATTAATTGCAAATACAGTGTTGCAAGTTAGGTAGAAATAAAATTATACTTTTTCCTCTGGAAGAATATATTGCCTCATTTCCGATTTAACAAAAAAAAAAAAAAAACCCACCTCACAGGCGGTGTGACAGGAATATAGGTAGACTAGACACTCTCAACATACTAAGTAAATGAATTCAATAGGGTTAACTTAAAGCTAAACAGGTAAATACAGTAAAAAAAACAAAAAATTTGTTGCAAACCTTTACAAGGAAATAAAAGTTGATGTATAGGAATACTATGCAGCATTTTCAGGATTTGAGGTACCTACTTTTCCATTTTTGCCCAAAAGTATGATTGTTCTAGATAAGGCGTTGTGTATATGGGCTTTTAATATGTACCCGAGGCCTTCAACATATCTTCATTGTTTAATCTCATCTTGTATATGCTTGTCTAAACAAAGAATACAGATTTTAACACGACTGGTGAATGTAGCTTAAAACAAGCTTTTAGCCAACTAGCTTGTTTAAAGCTACAGCCAGCAATTCCATTAGGGTGCTTATTCAGCACCCTCAAGCTGGAGCGAAGGAATCCTTCAAGCAGCTGAACTTGATGCCAATTAAAGCCAAATGTTGTTTCAAACCAGCATTTTTAAAGCCAAGATTTAACAATGGCCGTGTTTTGGAAGGCCCAAAAATCTGCGCTCAGCGAAAAAGGGGCAAACTGAACTAGAGCTGTTTTGTATGGTTCACTTGATCTTCAGAGAAGCATGGTCATCTAACCAGGGTTTCTTTCCTTTCTGCTGTGAGTTTTCTGTGTATGTTTGCGCTCTAGAAGGTACAGTGAATCAAAATCAGACCAACTCTATCGGCCCAGCAAAGAAAAAAATGGACTGAGCAGCATGGCACTAAAAGCACAATACAACAGCCCAAATACACAAGCCCTCACACACAGTCGTGTCGATCCAAGCTTCGGGCATACATTGAGAAAGTGCAATGACGCTGTAAGTGAAGATATGCAGCATTTAGACGCATGATTCATTTTTTATTTTGTTTATATAAAAAGTAAAAACACAGCTTAAGTGGAGCAAAAAGGGGTGCAGTTTTCAGAAACCATGACTGAAAAAAGTTTTAAAACTCTTCTGAATGCCATTACTTCAATGTTTAAATGAGGAATGTTGGATTAAGTTTGGTTACTGATAAAGCCACATCTACAAAAGAATGCTAGGCAAGCTCGTTTCAAGTAATCTGAAGTCATAATAGAAGTCTTAAAGTTGTACTTTGCTTGCCCCAGACTACTACTGATAAGTTACCATATTACAGATCCAGGTTTGATATCAACTTGACTTCCTAGAAGATGAAGAGTAGACTTGTGGTCTACAAGGGGGTGCCAACCTCTAGTCCTTGAGGGCTTACGATCCTCACAAACTTATTGGGATTCTCCAACAGACCGCAATAAAAATGAAGAAAGTTTTAGCTCAAAAAAGTAAAAAAAAAAAAAAAAAAAAAAAAAAAAAAGTATCCATCCCAAAAAATACCAGCCTTCAAGTATTAGTGTTGGGACACCCCAGTCTAAAAAAGTTGATTTGGTTGCTATATAAAAATACGGGTGAAGAGAATTAGCAATGAGGTACAAAATACAGGACGACGATACATTAAAAGGCACAGTTAAGGGTAGTAGGTTATCCAAAAGGGTAGTAGGTTATCCAAAAAAACAAACAAAAAAGGAAAACCACACATCACGGTCTTTATATAGTATGATGTAAACAATGCTCAAATACAATCAAAACAGCAACAAATCACAGATTGGAGAGGCGTTTTCAACATTTGAGAGCTAGAAGACCACAAGATGCCTAAACAGCTGCTTGTAGACTAAAAAATAAAATAAAACAAGCACACCTAAAACCAGTACATATACCAGCAACTTAAACATTTTGGTGTTGCAAATTCTAAAAAAGGGGAAATTATCCCTCTTCCATACCCAAGTAACTGTATTTGTTTGTAGTTTGATGGTCCAAGATTAGAGGTGCATCACTGAATCTTACAATTGTTTGAGGTTTCAATTCTGGAACACCATTTTACTATATTACCTTTGCAATTTCACCACCTTTGCAATTTGTTTCAAGTGACCCACACAAATGGCTTATCATACAGAACCCGATCATCACCAAGCATGCTAGGAAGGGAATGGTGTATTGCTGCCTGTTTATGTTCAATTCCAGACTGGTTGGAGACACATAACTGACCCTTGCACAAACATTATTAAACCACCAGTTAGATTTTTGGATGGCCAATGATCGAACTATGGCAGAACACTCTTACAAGAAAGCAGTCAAGCAGTGTGTCAATTGGTCACCATGCAAGCCAAAACAGCACTTTACTAAACCACCATAACTAACCAGAGAGATGGACTAGTGACAAAACATGCTTGCTGCTGAAAAATATTACTGCATTTTACAGAAGGCATCTAATGTACACCCGCTGTACGCAGCTATGATCGATGACGTCGATGTATACAAACTGAACTGCACTGATAATACAACATTAAGCAACTGAACAAGGTCATGGAACGGTAGCAACTGATTGGAACACAAGGTCATGGCAAATGTTAGATTTATCCTTATACATCAATGTCATAATGGACATGGATTTTGAAATACAACCAGATCAGTTTTATATTTCCAGGTATAGAGGGAACAAAAAAACAAGTTGCTGGGTAGGGGGATGGTGCAAGAAGGGAGACGTCAAAAATTCTGCCATTACACATTAATATGTTCTTACTGTGATATTAGAGTGGAGCATTCCAATGAAGAGGCCTCATGGAAGACTAGTCTGGGTTTACCAGGGTAATCACATTCAAAGGTTGAGTAAAATGAACCAATTGGAAGACTATGAAACCGCCTATAGAATGCCGACATTAAGTTTTTAATTCTTGGTCCTCTGATGGTGATCACCAAGCGACAGAACAAGATATCTGCATAGGAAGATAGGATATTTAAGTTGACATAACAGAACAAGGAGGCCTACACGGAAGCTTCAATTTGTCTGGTCTTTGAAAGGCTCTAAAATACAAATTTTGCAGTCTCATATATAGAATACCTCAGACAGTTCACGATACCTATGGAGGTCATCACAGGACCCCATGAAACCCTAAATGGATAAAGACGAAAAATACTGTGGACAGAGTTAGAAAGCAAAAAGGGGCCACATCCATCAAAGTGTGTTATAAAAAGGTCCAATCGAGCAACTTCTAACCAAATGGACCACCACTGCTGTACCACCAAACAGGTGCCTGAAAGAGTGCCCCCGCCACACATGCACTCGTCGCCCTTCATCAATAGGTGGAAGCCCCCAATCCATATGTATTACTATTGCCTGACAGATTCTAGTTCGAGTAACTGCCTCCTGAATTATCCCAGTTTTAGCCCTGGTTCACATTGGTGCGATTTGACATGTCAAATCGGCAGCGTTTTAATTGGTGCAACTCTGCATTTGCGGCGCCACACCAATTTCAAAAAGTCGTTTATGTAGCAGTTCAGGGTGCGAGTTCCATTGAGATCTACACAGAAGTCTGAAATTTAAAGCGGAACTTGGCCCAAAAAGGTCAAGCTCATCTCTCTGGTCTCAATTCAGCACACCCGATTCTTCCACTCCAGGTCTAAGCTATGCCATGCAAGAGGCTGACAGCCTCTTGTCAAATTTGGGTACTTAAAGTGTATGCATTCAATATAAAAATGCATTTGATGTACAAGGTGGTGTCAATATGAAGTTGAGCTTTAAATTTGGAGCCAGGCCATTAGCTTTTTTTTTTTTTTTAAAGTCAAAGACCGCTTACACAATTCTCTCAGGACAGGCTTTAACAAAAAAGGGATGAACACCAAAAAAAAAATCATAAACAGTGAATACAGCGGAATACTTGTAAACAAAGCTTTTTGAAAAACATGTTTGACATCAAACTCATCACTTGCATCCCTAGGCTGCACAATATACTAACAAGTCTCCACAACAATATATCGCTCTATATATTTTCTTTTCATTATAAAATATTAGCACCCTTTATAGTGTTGCAACTTTAAATATAAAATGCACCATTAATGGTTTATAAATAGAAAAACCCTTACAAGACAAAAAAAAAGCTAAAATAAGTAGAAGGAAGATGACTACATGACTGGCTACATTAAAACATGGCACCACTAGAAGCTAGCATGCACATAGCCACCCTGTGAGGATTGGCAAAAGTGGAGAATCGTCATTAGCAAAATGGCCGTATCTGCATTTAGTTAATGGTTTTGGCCATCATTTAAAAAAAATAGTTTGGCTTCGCCTTATTTTTACATATAGGAGGTAGCAGGTAATTCTACAGGTTATACCAGCTGAATTGCAAAGTGCACCAGTCACATACACACCCAAGAGGAAGCCATTATGTAACCCTTTGTTGTGTCAAGTAGTTTTTTTTTTTAAAAGGGTCTTTTACATAGTTGCTTGTTTGGAACCCCTCTGTGCAGTAACAGATGGGCTTCGACCTACCTTCAAAAATCTATTTTGAAACTACATTTGATAATTTTAATTGGGAGAGCCCACTGGATGGAGTTTAGGAAAGGAAAAAAAAAAAAAAAAGTACTAGCATTGGTCGTTCTAAAATCCACCTCCGATTATGAATAATAATAGCCATGACCTTAAAAAGGCAGCAATGAGGACCCTTTAACTGTATAAAAAGTTACCCCACACACACGTAGCCTTTAGCATTCCTAAACCAATCACCCCTTTTGCAGGTATAGCTTGTCCCTTTAAAACAGCTTCTATAGTGCAATTGGCAGGATCAGCTGCTGTCTTACCATCTGCCTATGCAATGAAACGATCAGTCATGAAACACTCCATAAACACAGTTCGCGGGTCAGTCAAACTAAAACTGGTACGCCCAATGGCTTCCAACTCGGAACTCTAGCAGAGTGCTCTGCCCTCCTTATTGGCCATATGGAAAAAGGCGTTTCAGCTGCCGGGAAATAGACTTTTATCCCTATTGATAATGGAATTAAAAGAATGGCAGTGAATAAGCTGAAACGGTAGGCAGAGCTGGTAGCACCAGTTCAGATATCACCCAAATTCAGAGGAATTTGGCCATTAGGCAATTGAGCCCACCAACCTTCAATCAGAAAATCTAATCAGTTATGGCCAAAGATGGATCAAGACATATTGGTCTGTCTTTGAACTATTCATCTCCGTGTCAGTGCCTGCCACAATATGTACACAAATATTGGCAAAAGCACACAAACTTGTTAAGCTTGTCAAAAAAAATATTTAAATATAAACATGGAACCCTTGTTGCTCCCCTATACTTGAGAGCAAGCCGGAAGCAGTGAAACGCATTAAGGTAGGTCCCCAGGTGGAGAAATTGCTGTATGCAGTCATTTGGTTGAAAGCAAAATCGGTACGGCAAGATGAGCCAAGAACCCTTTTTAAAAATAGAGCTCTTAAAACGTTCTCCATGCATCTCATAGGACCCTTTCACACGGAGGCGTTGCGCTGGTGGGGCATTGAGAAAAGTCCTGCAAGCAGCATCTTTGGAGCAGCTTTTGGGCGCTGAAAAAAATAATAAAAAAGCTCCAAGGACCCTCTTCATTGAAATGAATTGAAAACGCTGTAAAAACGCCTGAATATCGCCTAGAATTGGCTCTGGGCTATAGTAAAAGTCACATGATCTCCCAAAAACGTAAACATGCAAGCAAAATAAAATTAAAAAAAACACGAGCAAAAAGGCATTTTAGCAGCGCCTCAGTGTGAAAGGGCTCCAAGAGTGAAGTGCGGCCGATATATTTTTTGGGATTTGAAGGAGGGACCCTCGACAAAAAACAAAACAAAAAAAAACAAAAAACACACTTTTGCCTCAGGGCACCCCTGCTAATAAACTAGCCACAGCTACTGGTAAATTAGTAGGTCACTAGAACATGGCTCCTCATTTGTAGTCAATTGTGAAAAAAAAAAAAAAAAAAAAAAAAAAAATTCTCCTTTACAGATGGTAAAAAAAAAAAGAAAAGAAATTGGTGAAGGTTTCGGTACTTATTCAAGAGGCAGAAACTGCTCATGGAAGCTTCAGGGACCACCCTAGGACTTCCATGAAACCTAGATTTGAAAGAGGCTGCATCAGTTCACCTGCTTCACAGTAGAGTGATGCAAGGTGGAAAATCTCCCTGCATGGTATCAGTCCTATCCAACCAGAGGCACGAATAAGGCCCCTTTCACACTGCCGCAACTTGAAAGTCGCACAATTTCGTGGCCGCGATTTCAGGGAATGCCTACGTAAACTTGAGGTCTATGGACCTCAACTCGCATCAAAGTCAGACTAAAGCAGTACAAAGACTAACTTTGATGTCACACAGATATGAATGGTACTCATTAGAAATCATGGAGTACGACTTGTCCTGTGACTTAGGACTGCAAAGTCGCATGACAAGTCACACAACTGTGAAAAGGGGCCCAAGGCCCTCAAAATGGTCAGCAGCTATCTGAAAATGACAAAACGCTTTAAGCTAGGGGCATCACTTGTACTTCATTACTATGAAGGCACAATGTTTGCATGTGAACAATTCAAGCTGGACTATAACACAATCCGTACACCTAGAATCACTAAAAACTAGACCGAAACATGGAAGTTTGTCTCAAACAAGTTGCAGGCTTAAAACAGATCAAAAATTGAAAAAAATGTATTCCTTTATTAGGCGTGACAGATGCACAAAAAAAAAAAAAAAGGCAGCTGAAGAACTAATTTTCAGTTACATTCAACATCATAAAAAAGCTAAAAAAAGAACAAAGCATGAGTTTTAAAACCATGGATTTCCACTACAAATCTGTTATTGGATATAAATATACCACCACATTTAAAAGCTGGCTTCATGAATACTATAGTACTCTTCAAATACAAAAAAAAAACAAAGAAAAACTGAAAAAAAACAAAAAAAACCCACACAAATACAATGTATTGTAAACGCACATTAAAAAGTGGACTACATACACCATCGTGGTAGCCATTATGAGGGCTGACCCAAGATTCAATCCATGAACTAGTAAATTTCACCAAGGGAAGACACATGAGGGTCTAAGTCGATGACTGTCAAACATTCTCCAGTGGCGAACCAATCATTGCACTTGGGAGTATCTGCAGCGAATGTTTGCTGAATGTCCAATTTGCTACTTTTTAAGTAGGCCCCATGGTGTTCTAAAACAGGACAGGGCACGAGTCATATGCCCATGTATCAAATAGACTTCATTATTATTATTCAGGATTTAAATAGCGATACATTTTCAACAGCACCATTTATTGATGTACATTTTGGATTCGGGGGAAACAAAAAACGCAAGCCTCAACATTACTGACCCTATTCCCCGCCCCCTCCCCCCCATCCATTCAAGGCAACCACCAGTACCTCAAATCACCTTTCCTGCCTCTTTGTAAATCACAAACACATGTGGGTATAGGAGGTCGAAAATTACACAATCTGCCGCCCCATTATGCAGCAAGGCCCAGAAGCTTTTTAATGGACACGCCATCAAGGCTGGCCATGAGTTGAAGAAAACTGTCCCTGCCGGGAGAAGCCGCTAGCAAAAAAAAAATTATTAACTTCGTGCATTGAGCCTGCCCACACACAATTCCAACCATTATTGGCTGGCCTTAGAATGCAATTGTCAAAAAAAATGTCAGGAATTGTTAGCAAATGCCAATATCGCTGCCAGTGGTGGGGGCCAAGGTACACACCACTATATAGACATTGATGCATACCACCAGAGTATCAGGGGGTAGGTTGCATTTCCTTACCTCCACAGGTTTATTTTAGGAAGGCACACATCTTAAAAAGTTTGAGAGAGAAGTCAGGGTAAAAAACAGACACCTGCTGGCATTTTTCAGCCAATCCTGGCCTTTCGTGGGATCCAAGAATGGCACCAATTGTTTAATTCAGCATGCGTTGTACACATTTACTACGGTTTCAACTAGATATACACAAATCACTGCCAAAAAAACTTAGCCGAATTCTCTAAAAAAATAAATTGGTCGAATGACAAGTACAAAGTCTGCAGTATGTACAAATGACAGGTACAAAGTCTGCAGAATCTGAACAAAGTAAATTGAATTGAAGCATGAAGCAAACACGTGGAGGAAAGAATGGGAAGTCAGTCAAGATGGCTTCAGAGAGGCTGCAACTTTCAATATGTGAATCTGAAAGCAGTTGGCAGCATTACATCCAATATATGTCAGCATAATGCGGGATATTTTTTAGTTGGGTTCATTCTTCGTAATGGTAGGTTTATGAGAAAATTGTGATCTACACAGAAAAAATACATTTTTTAAATGGCTTCAAAATGCCATATGGATTGTCTTCACTTGGTTTATGATCAATACAGCCCGATTACTATACACGAGATACATTCACCGGTACAAGCACGAACCTCCATGTAACACCACCAGTTAAGAAACAAAAGGACACAAGAAACCACAGTAAAATACCAAAACGTGGAACAGAATTTGTTTAGTTGCTTATTTGTATGCCTTTTCTAACGGTTGATTTTTGTACACTGTAAAAACCAAACAAACATAATAAATATTACGTGATTTAAGGAAAACCCACCACGTGGACTTGGCCAACTTTTGAACGCCTCTGAAAATTCCTTGCCTTTGCCGCCGCCGCCCCCCCCTCTCTCTCCAAGCTCCATGAGTAATGTTGAGCACCAGGTTGGTGGAGAAGAGAACCAAGTTACAGACCCACCCCCCCCCCACACACACACACACACACACACACACACACACACACACACACACACACACACACACACACTACAAAATTATCAGAAGAGAACATTTAGGCCAGGACCAGGCAAACTAAAGCTAGAGGTCTTCAAATTCCATCCCACCCAAACATCTAGGAACTGGAAAGACCAGCAAGATATTTTACTAATCAAAAAAAAGAAGACTAAAACTTGCAAAGGAAAGGCCCCTACAGTAAGAACCCATTTCTCCGGACACCAATAATGGTTCACCATTCCTCCCTATGATACCAACGATGGGGCACAAATCCTCTCCTAAAACCAAATGCGACAATGTTTACTTTCACTGATGCCGAGAACATTGTCACTCCTGCTGGCCAAAGTCCAGCCCTCCTAAAGTCTAAAATTAACAGGCCCTTTGTTTAGAATGTTTGGAGACCCCTGGTCTAGGGGGGGGGGGGTGGCTGCATAGGTAGAATCATTGTTATAGACATACAACCAGTTACAGGTTCCACCATTCCCAGAAAGTCTAAAAACCATCTAATTTCTAATCTTGAGCTGCCCACTGATGGGTGGATATCACAGGCAACCATGCAATCGTCCCGCCTTGGAACTTATGTTCCTCAGTCTGCCATGTGCATAGTAAAAAGAACTATTAAAAAAATAAACTAATCTATAGGAAAACAAGCAACTACACAAGCTTAAAAGGGACTACGTTTCTTAAAATAACAGGATTAAAGGAATGCCTTCAAAAAAAGAGAAATAGTTTAAGATCTACACCTCCAGCACTGCCCATATTTCTCGTTTTCCTGAGCTACGTTGACTTGAACATCCAGAACTGGGTGTGTTGAATGCCTGGTCCCCCCCACTGTACCGTTTTGTGTTTTATGACATGGGGGGGTGTTGGAAGGGGGAAACCATAGTGCTTTGATAGGGACCAGACATCCCCTCAAGGCGTGTCAGATGCTGGTTTAGACAGCAGAGATTGGCAGGAAGGTAGCGGTAAGGGTGAGTATTAAACTTTTCCTTTGCAGGGATGCCTTTGCTTCTGCGATTTAAAAAATTGACAATTTAAAGTAATGCAGGAAGAAGAATATAGGACATTTGCATGGGATTACTGGCTTTAAATAGAAAGTTTACTTTTTTTTTTTTTAAAAAGGAAGCCTCAATGGACTCCTAGTCCAGGAGATCTACAAGCCATCTACAGTGGCAGACGGGGACTAGCAGTTTATGCATTCAGATGTCTGAATTCATGATGCAGCTGTGCGCCGATTTTAAAAGCGACAGCGCTGCTGCAGGGTAGAGGAACCGCTGCATGAGGTCACAGGGAGGGGGCTCTGGGGGTGAGAGGCGAGTGCTTAGGAACAAGTTACACACTAAATTTGAGTTGTAAAATGTAACATGTTTCTAAAAGGTGAACACAGCTTTTAAAAGGCTAAACAATGTACTGGGCATCAGTTCTTTAGTATTCCAGGAAAACAAGACGCGATGCCAATATTCTTGGTGTGCAAATTGGCTCTGTGAAACTTGGGAGATTAAAAAGGAGAAGTTCGACTTTGTAAAAAATAAATGCACTGCTTTACAGGTAAATAAAATGTGCATTTATGATTTTATTTTTTTAGCTATGAGCCTGCAAAGCTTTGCCCCCACAATGAGATCGCAGGTGCTATGCATGGCTCTTGCAGACAGAGCCTGTGTAAGGTGACTGCTCGTACCCTGAACGGGGCAGGCATTTACACAATGACTGAAAGACTCAATGAACTACCTAGAGTGCTCAACAGCGCCCTGGTAGATCATTGAGAACTAGAAGCCGCAAAGGCTGCTGGTACTTGTAGCTTTCACAAGCAAAGAACTCTGAATGAATGATACGGCCGCAGGATTGCAGTTTAATCTTTAAATTGTGACCGTGCGCGAGGGGGAGAAGATCCCCCCGCTTGCTGTCAAAATCAAAAGGCAGTGAAATTCTTAAACATTAATTTGCTGGTGTTAATGAAGGTAGTAAAAAAAAAAAAAAAAACTCAAGCTGCTGACAGTTCGGTTAAACAGTTAAGGAAAAATTTTGGGTTCACACAACTGATTAGTGAAAAAGCACAAACTGAACAGCGAATCGTGCAACAGAAGACAAACTTGACCTTACATTTTACAATCACGAGCTTTAGAGGGACAAAAGGGTAAAATGAACAGAAAAGTATCCACAATATCTGAATATACTTAATTATTTTGTGGTTCCTTAACTGCATTAAACTGCATGAGCAAAATAAAAATAAAAAAGTAATTAATTTGTTTTGTTGTGAGAGTTAGTGCAACATTAAGTATATAAATATGTTCTTTTGTGTGCAAACGTTTCAACAGAAGCAAATCTGCCTACTGATTTTTCTTATAAAAAAAGTTTCCCCATAATCCCTTCAAATGATTAAAATGCATAGATTCTTGTGAAACTTGAAAATAAAAGCGCCAAACTTGAAAACTGCTTTGCCTCTAAAGGGTATAGTGTTTATTTTTTTTAAGCTTTAGGTCAGGGCAGTGAAACAGAAAATTGGTACATCTGCAACTGTTCAGAGACCTCAACTTGGTTGACCATTTACAATCTACAACCAAATGGTAACTATTCCTCCCACAGACAGCAATGACGGAGACCTATTCCTCCGGCGGACACCAATGACGGAGACCTATTCCTCCCGCGGACACCAATGACGGAGACCTATTCCTCCCGCGGACACCAATGACGGAGACCTATTCCTCCCGCGGACACCAATGACGGAGACCTATTCCTCCCGCGGACACCAATGACGGAGACCTATTCCTCCCGCGGACACCAATGACGGAGACCTATTCCTCCCGCAGACACCAATGACTGAGACCGATTCCTCCCACGGACACCAATGACGGAGACCTATTCTACATCCTACTGGTGCTCTGCAATTTATTTTTGGCACACTGACCACAGAGCCATTGTTTACTCCCAATGATGCTGGGTCATTATCTACTTCTGCTGGCCACAGTCAGGCCAACCTAAAAAGTCTGGAGGACAGTAAACTGGCCCTTTGTTTTGAAAGTTTGGCTAGTTCAGGGGTCTCCAAACGAATGGGACTTTTGGGAAATCAAACCTGCTTGAGCACTGTACCTAGGCGTGACTATACACCAGTAATAGCGAACCTTGGCACACCAAGATGTTTTGGAAAGATATTTCCCATGATGCTCAACTACACTGCATGAGCATCATGGGAAATCTAGTTCCAAAAATTCTGGGGTGCCAAGGTTTGCCATCACTGCTATACACCAAAACATTCCTAATAATTTGTCCCCAACCAGTGATTTGTGAACCTAATGTTTGAAAGATGCGGTCAGAAGACCTACTCCCTCCGACACATTCAAGCCAACAGGGGGTTACTATAAAATTTCATTACACCCTTTTTAATGGCTTGTATTATATTAGACTGAGGACCTCTTCTGTAGAACCACTTAAAGTAAAGGCTTATCGTTCCTGTAACGAAGTATGGGTTTGTGTACAGAAAAAACAAAACAAAAAAGGAGTTCATAAGTTGCAATGCCCCCCGTTTAACCCCAAAAAATAAAATTTAAATAAAAAGGAGTAAAAGTTTTTCTTAAATTTGACAGTATAGTGTTAAATCTTTGCACAGGTTTCAGCTGAAGTTCTAGGTTTAAAGCCATTTCTGCATATGTACAGCAAGATCACAGCATGGTTTATAGGTCTGGACACAGTATTTTTTTTTAACTTAAAAAAACACCGTCAATGCCCACTAAAGTTGGCAGTATTGATCCCAAATTTTATTTGACATTTTAGCCAAGTGCATTTTATCAGCTGCATGGCTCTTATATCAATTAAGCCAAGGAGCTTGGCAAAGCAGATATTCACTAGAAAAAAGGCATGTTTTGTAGGCAGACTATTTTGAAATTTAATAGAACAGCCTCCCCAACACCAACCACTTCTATCTGCACTCCCAACACAGAACAAAAAAACAAAAGACAAAAAACTCAAATAAGCCCAAAGCTCTACCTAAAAGCGGAGTTCCAGTCCCCAAAATGTTTTTTTATTCCCCATCAATAACACTTCCTAATTTAAAATTTGGATAATGTCACCAAGGCTCCATTCACACCCAACTATCAATTTAATGGCGTTTTTTTTAAAGTTTTTTTGCAGCTTTTCTAAAGCGTTTTAAAAAGTGTGTAACAGCTTCAGGCATTTTTGTCTAGCCAATAGAAAGCACTATGGGAGGGGAGGA
Source organism: Rana temporaria (assembly GCF_905171775.1). Taxonomy (NCBI): domain Eukaryota; kingdom Metazoa; phylum Chordata; class Amphibia; order Anura; family Ranidae; genus Rana; species Rana temporaria. The sequence goes on along the minus strand of NC_053493.1, from coordinate 410,054,711 downwards.
GAGGTAGAGAAAATTAGGGGTGGAGAGGTTCTTACGCACGTTTAACTGCACAATTCAGGCGTTTCCATTGAAGTCTATGAGGCCAAGGCTTGAAACCTGCCAAAAAGAAACTCATGAATTTTGAGCTTCAGGTGACAGAACACTCATGTGTGAACAGAGGCCATTGAAATGAATGGGATTTTGCTTGTTGGCCGTTTTGAAACACACGTGTGAACAGGCCCTTAGATGTTCCATCTAATGTAAAATCTAACCCGATTTTGGAAGCAGGCAGGTGGTGGGCATCTGAAGCCCACTTGTCCCCCATTTCTGGGATTTGATCCAGCTGGCTACCCAAACATGCACCCCCACCGATCTTGTGCCTGTGCAGTAATGACACTGCACAGTGCCTTTTCTTCATGACAGGTTGCCAGAGCAACGGTCTGGAAATTACGCAGGATGTCAGCATTGGGAAATTCCCATGGACTCCTGGGTTAGACGCCGCCAGATATCCCAGGAGTCCAAGGGAATCGCCTTAGGACGACATCGCCTAGGCGACGAGACCAAACTCTAAATTATGGCATTTAAAAAAAAAAAAAATTAAGCCATTTAGAATTGTAATGCGGATGGGCATGTGAATGCAAGTACATTGTAAAAATGGGTGGAACTGCACTTTAAAGTGTTAGTTTCCTTTTACCAAAAGAATCCTTACGCAGGTACGGGTGTCTGGAAAAAGCTGCACCGTTTGGTTTTTATCTAAAGTTGAACACCACCCTTACAAGAACACACCACACACAACTTGGTGCCAAGAGTCAATTGCAAAGTGGGAAAAAACTGCCAAGAAGTAATTTACTGAAGACTGCTAATAATTGATGTGGCACAGAAATCCTAAGGCGTCATTCACACACGTGTACGCCTGTGCAAGGGCGGTGTGCACACTGATTGCGTTCAGTGCCGTGCACAGATGTCAAATTGGGACCAGTGGCTGTGTCCCACTTAAAGCAGGAGTTCACCCGACAAACAATTTTTAACATTAGATTGATGCTCATTTTGTCAAGGGGAAATCGGGTGTTTTTAAAAAAAAAATCAAAGCAGTACTTACTGTTTTAGAGATAGATCTTCTCTGTCGCTTCCGGGTATGGTCTTCGGGACTGGGCGTTCCTATTTGATCGACAGGCTTCCGAGGGTCGCATACATCACGTCACGAGTAGCCGAACGTCGGTGCGGCTCTATAGGACACCTGCGCACCGACGTTCGGCTACTTTCGGAAATTCGTGATGCGATGTATGCGACCGTCGGAAGCCTGTCGATCAAATAGGAACGCCCAGTCCCGCAGCCCATACCCGGAAGCGGCGGAGAAGATCTCTCTCTAAAACGGTAAGTACTGCTTCGATTTAAAAAAAAACCCACCAGATTCCCCTTGACAAAATGAGCCTCAATCTAATGTTAAAAATTACGTTTTTGGGTGAACCTCTACTTTAAAAGGAAAGGATTGCCTTTATGGGGATGAACGTCCTCATGCGGGTGAACACAGCCCTTGCACCGGCGTGTGCTGTAGTACTGTAGTATGTTCATACGAACATGGCCTATTGGAAACAAATTCCTCACAGCGGAAATTGCATGACAAACGAGCAATCTGTACAAAAAACGCTATTGTGTTACTTAATAAGGCAATACACATCATTGCCCTCTGTACAGTGAAGTAACCTACAAAAAAAAAAAAAAAAAAAAAAAAAAAAAAAAAAAAAAAGGAATCAACTCATTGGCGAAGAGTAGATTGAACAGAAATTGAAGGCTGGTAGGCTGCTATGGGTTATTGCCATTGGCAGTTTTTAACCTCGTTATATAGGACATCCACAGGCATCGTCAAAGTCATCTCAGGCATATTTACTGATCCGACAGAACTGTCTAGGCACAGCATGAGCGTACAACAACCATGCACCCACCAAAAAAAACTACGATTACAAGAAAGCCTTGCTTGCCAATTACCGGTAGTTCTTTAGCAGCTATAGCGCTGCGGTCGCCAACAATCACTCTAGGGAGCCTGCTGTCGTTATCTAAATCCAAATCATCATTTAATAAATTACAAAAATATTAGGGAGTTAAGGCTCAAACAGCTGGACAATTAAACACAACAGGTAGCAGTTAAAAAAATAAATGCCGGTATATTAAAAAAACAGACCCTTGTAACAGCATTTTGATACGTTTTTAAAGGATATTGCTTATAATCAATCACAGGTCACGCTTTTTGCACAATTGCATATTCAATAAAAGCACAAAAGGAAAAAAAAAGTTGCATATAAATATCATTGCAGTATGAAAGAAAGGGATAAGAAAGCCCCGACCCCACTCAAGACATCACAAAAAGACTGCAACACACAGTGGACAATCTTCAAACGATTAACAGGCTCAATTACAAAAACTGAATCATTGGAAAATAAAAATAAAAAATCATGGTGCATAGAAACAAGATGACCCCTTCTGAACAGATGCTGCTGTCCCTCCCACCGCCCCAAAAAAAATTAAATACAAATTAGCAGGTCTCTGCAAAAGTATCATCAAGCTCTTTGGCGGTCTGTTGTCTCCTACCTTAATCCATGAAAGTGCTGCAGCCCCCCATTAGTCCTTTAAGCATTAAACACTGTTGGAAGTGTGAGATGTGGCCCCCGCCGCACACTGGTTCTTTCCTGGTTTCTTTCCTGACCCCTACCATCACAGCTGTGACCTGCACCAATGTAGGGGGCTGAAGGATTAAACAGCATGCAACAGGGGACACAGGCATCCAAACCCCCTGAACCTGTACAATGCTTAAAAAAAAAAAAAAAAAAAAAAACACGCGCACACAACCGAGTATCGAATGAGGCTGCAGCATTTCCACAGGTAAAAAAACAAGAGACACTACTGGCTGACAATCAAGTATGATACATCTTTGCTTCAGGAACTCACTACATTTTTTGGCAGGGCACAGTATCTATTTAAATTGCTCTGCAATTTGCTGTGAGCAGCACTATTTTTTTGCTATAAAAGTGCCCCAATTGAAACTTGATTAAAGTGTATTTAAACCACCCTCCCTAAAAAAAACAAACAAAAAAAAAACACACACAAGCATTCTATTTATATCAGTATTCGCTTATCAGATGTGGTGACTGCATTATTCCCCCCCCATTTTCACTTGGTGATCCTGCAATTAAAACACTGTGTCCTAGGGCGCCAACACTCGTTCACTCTCCAACGCAATTTATGAAAGCGCAATTTTTTGAACCCCCCCAGGACAGAGAGTGTCAGGACTACAGAACGGGGTTGATTTACTGAAACTGGAGAGGGCAAAATCTGGTGCAGCTCTGCCTAGAAACCAATCGGCTTCCAGGTTTTATGGTCAAAAGCTCAACCACTTTGTATCCGGGCCGATTCTGACACTTTGCCCCTACAAGTAAAAATCTAAATAATTGTTTCGGGGGAAACTTTTTTTTTATGAATTAAAAAAAAAAAAAAAAAAAATAGTTATCCCATTTCTTTCTGCATAATGTGAAAGAGGTTACGCCAAGTAAATATGCCATGCTTTAAAATTACATCTGTCCGTGGAATTGCGGCAAGCTACGGTGCCTAAAGTCTCCATATGCAACGTTTTAAACGCCTTTACAGGTTACCAATTTAGAGATGCACGGAAGGTCTGGTGCTAGAATTATTGCTCTCGCTGTGAGGTTCACAACAATACCTCACATGTGTGGTGCGATGACCGTTTACATGAGTGTGGGAGCAACGTATACATTTGCGCATAAGCCCGAAGGTTCTTTAATAAAAATATTTTATACAATTTTTTTTTTTACACTTATTGATTTGATTTAAAGGAGTTGGAAAACATTTTTTTGCCTACAATTAATGTCTGCAAGGTAGACAGACAGAATAATGTAATGATTCTGTTAAAAAAAGAAAAAAAAAAGAAAAAAGAGTAAACACCTTATAAAATTCCTTCATCTATATCACCTCCGGCATTCTAGTTTGTTCTCTCATTCACTTCCTGGTTTGCGGCGCTTGTTCATGCAAGAACTACATTTCCCAGTATGCATTGCGGCACGCCCAGCAATTCACACCTCCTTGAAGCCTCTAATGCTGCGTACACACGATCGGTTAAACCGATGAGAATGGTCTGATGGACTGTTTTTATCGGTCAAAGCCGATCGTGTGTGGGCGCCATCGGTTAAAAAAAAGGCAACTTGTTTTAAAATTAACCGATTGATTCCTAACCGATAGGACAAAAAAACGATCGTTAGTAGGCACGACCATCGATTAAAAATCCACGCATGCTCAGAATCAAGTCGACGCATTCTGAACTTCGTTTTTTCAGCACGTCGTTGTGTTTTACGTCACCGCGTTCTGACAAGATCGTTTTTTTTAACCGATGGTGTGTAGGCGCGACGGACCATCAGTCAGCTTCATCAGTTAACCGATGAAAACGGTCCATTCTCATCGGATGGACTGATCGTGTGTACGTGGCACAACACGTAGAGAGCGTCCTGCCGCACAGATGTAGTTCCCAGGAGGGGGTGAGCACGTTACTGACCACCGCAGTAAAGCCTCCCTTCACGGTGGTCAGTAACAATCAGACAAGCAGGAAGTGAACAGAACAGAGAAGAAAGAGCAACTTCTGAGCAAAAACAAATGAGGAAGTGAAAAGAGGAATGTCTGCAAGTAAAGGATGCAGAGGGATCTCCTCTGGCCTCCAATTCAGCCGATTAGACACAGAGAACGTCAGTTCTTCTCTGTTCAGCCATTGCTGCCGGCCGCAGCGCTCTGCAATTGGACAGTAGAGTCCAGGAAAGGCAGAACTGGTGGTGGGAGGATGGCAAGACCCCCTTCTGAGTCCTGCAGAAGTGATTGAGGGGCTCAATTACTTCTGCTACAAAAGGGAATCGCTGTCTGAAAAACTCCATAACGAGATAATTCTCGTAGGACGTCCATGGGCAGCCTACGGGTGAGAAGTAGTTAATTGAACAAGCTGAAATTATAAGCTGACTGGCTACCATGCACAGCTGCACCACATTCTGCACTCTCCAGCTTTAGTAAATCAACCCCACTATCCCCTTTCTAGTTCTATATTCCACTAAAGGTAACCCGGGCAGGAGGAGAAGATTGTTTGAGAGAACAATGCAGAGGGCACTGAATTTCTGGCAGGATTGACAAGTATTTTTTTTATTTTATTATTTTACAAACAGGTTTAACAATACAATTTTAATGGTATATTTAATAGACCAAAAAGGGGGCAATTAAGGGTTTACCTATGATTAAAAAAATTGTCTTTGGGATGTTAGATTTGGTGGAAAGTGTTTATGTATTTAACATCAAATTTTATTTGTGATTTTGGTATGTGCCCACAAAAGTGATCAGATTAAAAATTTAGAACAAAAATCCCCAGAAAAAACAGAAGACATGGTCATCATTACTACCTAAAAAAAAAAAAAAAAGTTGAACCACAGAGCCCTGCTTTGCAGTGTTATACAAGCCATCCATGGGAGAAGCAATTCATGAAAATTTGCATCCATTCATTGCCGGTGGTCCTGTAGGAAGTTTCTAATGCAGATTCATACAGGTCTCATTGACAGTGCAAGGGTAGTTGGCCCAGTAAATCTAAAAACACAAGGCACCTTATGTATACAGTTCTATAAAAGGAGAAAAACAAAAAAAAGTCCTTGCTTTAAATAGAACATAGAAATCCAGTTTGAAGCAATATTTGTATATCCCCAATCTATCCCATGCAGCTTTCAGCCCTTATTGAAATTAATGATATTTAAAATCTTAAAACTGGGAGAGAGAGAAAAAAAAAAAAAAAAAGAAAAAAAGGGAGTGCCATGACCAATAATGCTTTTTCATTAGCTGTGGGAGGAGTCAGGTGGAGCCAGCCAGCAATTACTGCAGTACATGGTTAAATTTTTTTTTTTATTATTATTTCAAACATTAAGTAAAAGCGCAACTTTTTCTCACCCAGATGTAACGGGCTCTATGTTTTGACACCCCTAAAGCCCACTGGGCTGCCTATGTTGGTTATCAGTTCTTGCAGAAAACTCGATTTCACATAGACAGGAAAGGTGTCTGATGCAACGCCGCCCCTTCAAAGAAGAGTTAAAATGGGAGACGAAGGAGAGGAGAGGATGGAGTTCTGCATTCATGAAACATGCTCTGTACTCAAGTATTTTTCTAGAAGGTTTTACTTCACACCATTACTTAAAAGAAATTTTGCACATCAAAAAAAGCACTCGTCTCATAACAGGGTTATCCGGTCTGATAAAGTTCCCTAAATTTGTACAGAAAAATTTACATGAGCCAACTTGTATTGTAGGTTTACTGGTCCTTAAAAAAAAAAGAAAAAAAAATACACAAAAAAAAAACATAATTTTGCCTAAGTACATAGAGATATGTTGATAGAAATATGATGCTCTGTGTAAATAAAATAAATAGCATTGTTATCTCACATTAATACTGCTAAAATAGAACTCTTCTGTACATTAGCTTAACCTGATTGTACTGTCTTTCATTGCCACAGACCCGTATTGGAGAGCAAAATTTTGGACAAGTTTTGAGTCCAGCCAGCATTAAATTAAAAAATATCTTCCTTTGACAGAGGTTTCTGAATGGCACACTGAAAAAAAAAAAAACAACCAAAAAAAATGAATACTATGATATTTAAAACTTAATCACCTTTGACCTCCACAGCTTTCTCAGAATAGTTACAGACATAATTTTATGCACTAGAATATTTGACACAATTTTAAGAGGAAAACAACGTTTTTTTTTGTTTTGTTTTTTATAATAAAACATCTCAAAAATCACTTAAAATATTTAAGGCTTTACAATTTGGAGAAAATGCCTTTTTCTTCAGATTTCAGGCCATGACATTTCGTCAAATATTTCAAAAATAAAATAAAAATGGAACTTCCGACCGAAAAAAAAAAAAAAAAAAATATGAAGTGAAGTGTTTCATAGCGTTTCTTAAAAGCCCTGAGTGAACGTCTGTTCAGATTGTATTTGAAGAGGGTAATTCCGTAAAACGCATATGTATGTTACAAATCTGACTCCAAAAAAATATTGCAGGTGTGCAGATCGGGAGAGAGAAAAATAAAATAAATTAATAAACAAAAAAAGGGTCTGGACGGAAGGCTGGTAAGTGATCAAGGGAGAATATGCATGGGTTGTGGGTGGTAGATTGCACTTGGATGTCACTGTAGTGCAGGCTACAATACAAATAAGTGCAGCTGGTCTGGCGTGAATCCTCCTTGGTTAGTGCCTCTAAGATCTGGGAACCAGCACCAGTTAAGCAAAGTACATTGTACGCAGTGTGTCCTGGTGAACCTGAATTGCCTTAGCAAGTGCTTGGTGGTCTCTCCCGTTGCTCTGACCAGAAGTGTGGCTGCCTTCAGCGCTGAAAAACAAATACACATTTTAGGATTAGCGCAACAAACCATAAAAGAAGAGACTTATCACACGACACGCTATAAAACTGAAGGGAGTAGTCAGAAGTGGAAATGAATCTGATGAACTTCTAAAAGAGGAGAATTGAACATTGTAGTGTTATCAATATAGCAGCTAGGCTTCTGTGTTTGTTAAACATTTGCTGAACTTGAGGTCCCCCATTTACTAAGCTGACCACCACTGCTCTAGGAAGCCAGTAGCTGGTTACCCTCTACAGACCAGACAGCAGCAACAGAGTGCTGCAACAGGGTCATAGACCCATAATAAACTCATCAGCTGGAAAATGGGGGGGGGGGGGGGGGGCGACTACAATCCAGCAACTAACAAAAGCATTACATAGAAAACATACCTGTCATGTTCTTTATCCACAAGGTGATACCGGGCTCTAAATGCGACTAAGTGTGCGTAGTAGGCAGGGGCGGGGATAGAGACAGATCGAGTGCAGCGCACATAAGTGTGACAGAGCTGGTAAGTGAGGATTTGCAGCTCATCAGAAGAGAACCGGTTGTCATCCCAAAGGACATGGTAATGGGAGGGCCTGCTTGTTCCCTGTAAAGTAAACAAAAATGTGAACTATTGTAAAAGCATACATGTACAGTGGATATAAAAAGTCTATACACCCCTGAAAAAAACGTCAGGTTTCTCTAAGGCCCCCTTCACACTGGGGCGGGAGGCACGGTGGCGGTACAGCGCCGCTATACCGTCGGATTTGCCGTGGGATTCTGCCGCTAGCGGTGCGGTATTAACCCCCGCTAGCGGCCGATAAAGGGTTAATATCGCCCGCAATGCGCCTCTGCAGAGGCGCATTGTGGGCGGTATTGCCGCGGTTTCCCATTGTTTTAAATAGGAAGGAGCGGTATACACGCCGCTCCTCTCACCGCTCCAAAGATGCTGCTGGCAGGAGATTTTTTTCTCTCCAGCCAGCGCATCGCCTCAGTGTGAAAGCCCTCAGGTTTTCACATTGAGTATGCAGTGCAGGAGTTTTTCAGGCGGTACCCTCTACAGGCACTATTTTTAGCACTGTACCGCCTGAAAAACTCCTCAGTGTGAAAGGGGTCTTAATAAAAAAAATCATTTCAGAACTTTATCCACCTTTAATCTGACCTATAAAAACTGTACAAACTCAGTTGAACAACAAACAAATCTTTGAGGTGGATAGACGTAAATAAAAAACATGGTTGCATAATTGTGCACACCCTTACTTTGTTGAAGCACCTTTTGATTTTATTACAGCACTCCTACACTACAGCACTTACCTGTACCTTGAAAAAATAAAACGAATTCAGCCACCCAGAGACGCAACTAGAACCTTCAGTCTTTCTGGGTACATGTCTATCAGCCTGTGCATCTTGACTTGGCAATATTCACCCACTCTTCATTGCAAACCACTCCAAATCTGTCAGATTGTGAGGGCATCTCCTGTGCACAGCCCTCTTCAGATCACCCCACAGATTTTCAATAGGATTCACGTCTGGGCCATTCCAAAAACTTTAATCTTCTGGTGAAGCCATTCTATTGTCGATTTGGATGTATGCTTTGGGTCGTTATGCTAAAAGATGAAGTTCCTCTTCATCCCAGCATGGAGGTTTTGTGCCAATATTGACTGGTATTTGGAACTGTTCACAATTCCCTCTACCTTGACTAAGGCCCCCATTCCAGCTGAAGAAAAACAACCACAACGCATGATTCTGCCACCACCATGATTCACAGTGGGTATGGTGTTCTTGCGCCAAACATGCATCTTTTGGAATTATTGCCAAAAAGTTCCACCTTAGTTTCATCAAACCACAACTTTTTCCCACATGCTTTTGGGAGACCTCAGATGTGTTTTGCAACATTTAGCCAGGCTTGGATGTTCGTCTTCCATCTTGCCACTCTATTCCATAGCCCAGACAAAGAACATTGGAGATCGTCGTCACATGTACCACACAGCCAGTACTTGCCAGATATTCCTGCAGCTCCTTTAATTTTGCTGTAGGCCTCTTGGCAGCATCCCTGACCAGTTTTCTTCTTATCAATTTTGGAGGGACATCCAGGTCTTAATAATGTCACAGTTGTGCCATATTTTCTCCACTTTATGATAACTGTCTTCACTGTGTTCCATGGTGTATCTAATGCCTTGGAAGTTCATGTGTACCCTTATCCTGACAGATGCCTTTTAACGATGAGATCTCTCTGATGCTTTGGAAGTCGTCTGTGGACCAAGGTTTTTGCTGTAGGATGGACTAAGAAAATGTCAGGAAAGAACTACTAGACCAGCTGACCTTTATTTGGGGTTAATCAGAAGCACTTGAAATTATGGCAGGTGTGTACATACTCCCATTTAGCACGAGTTTGAATGCGATTGGTTAAGGCCCCTTTCACACATGGCGGATCCACTTAGTGGACTCCGCTAGCTCAGCGGAGGATCGCTCTGTTGATTCCAGCCAAGCAGGTGGATGACAGGTCCGTCTCCGCTCACTGTGCAGGGATAGACCTGTCAGAGCCCCGCTGTTCTCTATGGGAAGATCGGATGAAAAACAGACTGCATGTCAGTTTTTATCCAAGCCGCTGGACAGGTGGCACAATGATCTCCATCTGTCTGTTTTCAGCCGGTCTGATCGGATGGCAGGCATGTCGACATCTCCGTTGACATCCACCTGCCCATACAAATCAACGGGTGGCACACTCAGATCCGCTTGAAAAGCAGATCTTTGTGTGAAATCGGCCCAATTCTGAACACGGCATCCCCAGTTATAAGAGGGCATGCACACTTATGCAACCACATTATTTTATTTTCACTACAGACCATGTGGTGAAAAAAAAACGAAACCCATAATACTGTCCAGTTATCAGTCACTGAACACTTGTACAAATCATTCTACTTCATATGTAAAGCTCAATGGTTCATGTATGTCTCCACACTAATATGTACTATATTGGTACTATTATGTACTATATTAGCATAATAATGTAAAAACTTTACCCCATCATACAGCAAAACGTAAACAAACCTGAATTCCAGCATGGCTGCACAGGTAAAAGTCAAACTCCGACGGGTGGGTAATTTTTGTGTCCACAGTTGTACCAGCTGGAATATTTCCACTCTTCCCAACCTGAGAAAAAAAAAAAAAATCAGTGTAATTGACAAGATATGGTTTAGTCTCGTGTCATGCGACGCATCAGAAGGGTAGCAGGTGACGTCACTTCCAGTCCAGAGTGAAACTCAGCTATATTGGTACTCCTTGTGAGATGTCATTGATTCTGATGTTATATACACCCATGAGAGTAGCTTTTTACTACGCTTTTAATTTTTTATTAAATATACTGCCCTATGGAAGCGCCCCTTGCATTTCTTTTGGGCTGAACACCCTGGGACCATCAGGAGATTGAGTGAATTTATCCTATACGTGGCCAAACGCAGCAGGAAGTATTGTAGTTGGAATACCAAAGTGTATACTGACCCTTGGTGTCGTTTGTTGGAGGCAAGCGTGCATACTGGCTGGTGGAGGATCAGTCACATTGTGTGTTATATGGAGCACAGGTGTTGGCTATGAACAACTACACGTTTGGACTCTATATAATGGACACTTGACTTAATATTGTAATTATGTTTATGGAGAAAAGAATTTGCACCACTTTACTTTGTGATGGTTTTCGGTAGATTACATCATAAGTTTGGTGATTACACCCCCTGGAGGGTGTTAATGATCTTTTTTTACTGCCATCTATTTATATACATTTTTTTTGTGGCTATTTTTGGTAAGGTTATACCTCTGAAAGTTTTTTTTTTTTTTTACCGCTCTTGTATTTAATAATGTTGCACTTGTTGATTGTTGAATCCCTCAGGGGTTAACACCTCTGTAGTGTGTTTATTGTCCGTATCATATTTTCTGAAGCAAGCAGTGCAGCAGCATCAGTTCAATGTGTTTTCAATGTGTGAAATCACTTTTGGGGTGGCTGCAGCAGCTTTCTTCCTTTATATTTTGGAGTTGACAGTGCACAAGTTCTTTGCTTTAAGATACAAGGTTCATCTTCCAACCATCGCTCTATGCACGGCCACAGAAAGGAAACATTCAAGTCTACGTTCTTACCCGCTCATTTCGGTCTGTGCAGAAAAGTCGCGTGTGATGTCTTTTCTGTACAACAATGAAGGTAATGCCAGGTTGGTAATCCTTTTCCAACTTGATACAGGCCTCCCTAATTGCCAGAAGCTCATGATGCAATACCTGTTTTATAAACACAAGGTGAGACGGAAATCAGAAGACAGTGACTGTTTTAACCATCTTACTCTTGCTCTTTTTTTTCTATCCAGACGTCTACCCTGTATAGGCATCCTACCTGCTGGAACTGTCCTTCAGAAACCCCATCCCTGTAGAAAATGATCCTTGTGGGCTTGAAACGCGTTGACTTGTAGAATTGAATAAGCAGTTCTCGGACCATGGCAGCCAAGTCCTGGATGATCTCCTGACGGTGTTGCTGTACTCTTACGGTGGCACAATAGCGGTTGGGGTGTGCATCCATGCTACCTACAACCTATTTAAAAGAAAAAAAAAAAAAAATGCTTGCTTGTTGGATCATTTACTTGCTCATACACAGGCTTAAAGTATTTGTCCGCCTAAAGCTATACCCATTGTCACTAGGACACTGAAATCATGCTGCAACAAGAGAGTGTGATAATCCTAACAGGCCAGACATGCACTATATAACCAGGTTTATGAATACCTGAACATCACAACTGCTATACAACGAAAAGAATATGGCACCCCTACAAATGATTGAGCTCAAGTATTTCCAGTAAAAAGGTACTGTTTATAGCACAGCCCCACTGCATGGGTTAACTGCTAATATTTTACTAGGAGTGAAGAGAGTAAAGATATATTTAGCTAATCTGCCGATCCTCCAAGCGTAGGACTGAGGACTACCACTCCCCCACCCACCTGCAAGCTAGTGGCCTTGTGCATGGACTGTTCCTGATGTCATCACACCCATGGACTGGCTCTGGATGCGAGGACGACATGTAAAGTCCACAGTTGGGCGTGGGGAGGAGCACTGTTTACCGGCGGATTGGTCAAGTATAGCTTTTTCTATACATCCCCAAAAAAAAATGTGCAGAAGGTTGGGGGGGCGGTCGAGATGCATAACCGCCAACATGCAATCTTCAATCTGCCCAACACAATGCAAACCTACTTTCTAGGAGGTCTGCGGTCTTCAATATTCAAAAGGAGAAAAATAAAATAAAAATGGCCGCCTCCGCTTTACATTCAGCAGAAGAATGCCAACGGAATCCCCCTAGCTATGGATACTTTTCATTGCAATAAGTGGACAATAAGACAAAAAAATTAAAAAATAATACACTGACTGATAACACAATTACTAAATCCAAACTGATATTGTAAAAGTTACAGGTAAAAGTTCAACAACTTACTGCTGCTATCGATGGCTTTTTTCCATCCCCTGCAGGAGGATGAGTAACATCTGCGCCAAGGAATATAACTGGCTGCTGAAAGACTGGAGGTCTGAGAAGAAGAAAGGCAGAGTTTTATAGGAGCCATGGAAACGAGGACACTTTCTATGCAACTCAAAATTAAACAGGTAGATCCACTACTAGTTAAATCACCCTTAAAGCAACCTGCAAGGTAAAGCCATAATGTACTAGTATGCATTGCATACTAGTACATTATGTGAAACTTGCCTTAGAACGAAGCCCTTCCAGATGCGAGCTGTCTCAGTATTTATCTTCACCCGTTTTGCTTCCAGGTTAGCGGACTCGGCTGTGTGAGGCGAGTGGTCGGAGCCATGATGACCTTAAAGGACTCTGAAGAAGCGGCTCTGTTGGCCGGTCCTTCAGAGCGCATGCGCCGGTGACGTAACCAGCAACACGTACAGTAAATATCTGCTAAACGGCGCACGTTTAGGAGTATTTATAGTACCTATAGTTAAAATCTTATTATAGGCTTATTTATAGGTACAAATTATGTATGAAGGTTTACTCCCACTTTAATGGACCCCAGAGTGAGGCCGAGCAGGCTGCACAACAAATATTGCCGAAAAGCAGGTAAAAGGTATGCGGTTTGTGAGTATTGACATTTTTCCAAAACGGTAGCCTTAAAGTGGATGTAAACCCACGCTCATCCTTTCTAAACTACTGCCATAGTGCTGATCTGGATATAGATGCCTCCTGCATGTATCCTCACCTGTAAAATGTCTCCTGTCTGTTATGAGACCCAAAAAAACAGCAGATAATGTGGATAGGTGTCTGTTGTCTGGAGCATAGTGGGTGGAGTCGTGATGCAAAACTGCCCACCCACCTCTACAGGCCCCTTGTCAACATGCATTTTCTCCTGTGTATTTCTTACACCGAACTTTTGCTAGGATCACCAACATTCAGTCAAAACAGAAAAGTCACCACATGACTTCAGCATGCCCTATCATGCTGAGGTGTGGAGTAGCAAAGTCCTAAGAGAGTCAGAGAAGAAAGGAGGAGGGGATCTGAAGTACACAGAATATGTCTCAGGCTCTTGCATGAGATATGTAAATCACCTGTCACTCACAGCATTGGGGAAGAGCTGACTCCTATTTCTCTATGTGTCAGTTTTTATCTCACAAAAAAAAAAATATATAAAAAGGATACTGAGGACAAGGGGGCACTCTTTACGTCTAGAGGAAAAGAGATTTCACCTCCAAATACGGAAAGGTTTTTTCACAGTAAGAGCTGTGAAAATGTGGAACAGACTCCCTCCAGAGGTGGTTCTGGCCAGCTCAGTAGATTGCTTTAAGAAAGGCCTGGATTATTTCCTAAATGTACATAAAATAACTGAGTACTAAGATTTGTAGGTAAAGTTGATCCAGGGTAAATCCGATTGCCTCTCGGGGGATCAGGAAGGAATTTTTTCCCCTGCTGTAGCAAATTGGATCATGCTCTGCTTTATTTTTTGTGGTTGAACTGGATGGACTTGTGTCTTTTTTCAACCTGACCAACTATGTTCAGAGCTGGATGAACTCTTTGTGGCAAGATAGGGCACAGATTACATGAAATCATATACTGTGCAAGCCTTAGTAAAAAAATAAATAAACAATTAGGTTTACATCCACCAACTTTTTTTGCACATATGCAACCAAGGTTAACTTGCTGGGGATTACTGTAAGTGGGCAGGCAGGGGTGTTTTTTATTGCAGGTCTCTTCAGCAATAAAAAGTCTGCTTGCTCAGAGTATATATACATATAAAAAAAAATAAATAAAAAAACACTTTTGCTCCCACTCCATTGTGTTTTATGGTTTTCCCACATACGTCCACAATTTATAGCGCTGCTGATATTGTTGTGCTCAGAGTATAAGAGTGGGAACTTTAGTTTTGCTTTGAAGCGGAGTTCCACACAAAAGTGGAACTTAAAGGGTCACTAAAGGAAAAAAATTTTTTTGCTGAAATTACTGTTTACAGGGTATAGAGACATAATAGTTAACCGATTCCTTTTAAAAATAGATAAAAACCAATCATATAATGTGCCTGCAGTTTAGTTTCGTTCTTGCTGGTTCTCTGATGTACAGAGAGCCAATAGAGGGCAGTCAGCCAATAGAGGGCAGTGATACTGTGTCTAAAACTCCTCAGCACCAATCCAGTTTCGTTTTACACACAGTAATCACACCTCCTTGATTAGTCACCACAGTGAGAAATCTCCCAGGACTGTGGTGATCAGGAAACAGACAACCTGGAAGTGTCCAGAACAGAGGATTTACAGCAACATCAAAGCAAAAACGAACAATGAGGACATGAAACCAGGACTGCAGTAAGGTAAAGGAAGCTATTTAGCTAAAAAAAATAATTCCTTTAGTGACCCTTTAACTTCTGCTTTAATCACTCCTCTGCCCCTTACATGTAATTTTATGGGGGCTTCGATAGGAGTGGGACTTCCTGTCCCACTTCCTCCTTCCACCCAGGGACCGCCTCAGCGACTTCACTCCTCGCCTTAGGTGGCCCCTCCCTTTAGGCAATTTCCAGGGACATGTGACAGGTCCCAGGAGTTCGCCTGTCAATTCATAGAGCGCAGCGCGACTCGTGCATGCAGTGAGGGCCCGGCCGTGAAGCCAAAAGCTGGCACTGGCAGGTGCCCACACTATGAATGGAGGCGCTGGCTGGAGGAGGAAAAGGAGGGGGGGTGGGTCGGAGCTCCGGGCGGTCGCATCGCTGAACCATGGAGCAGGCAAGTGTGTTTCTTAAAAGTCAACAGCTACACTTTCTGTGGCTTCTCACTTTTTTTGGGGTCTATTAAAAAGGGGCTGGAACTCCCCTTTAGGTCTCAAAGCTGAGGAAAATGACATAGACTTACACGTGGGAAGATAGGCATTTCTATTAATCCACCACTTACATATTCACGATTACTTTATTACTAAAATTCTGCAACTGATGTTCCTGAATATAAAATGACAAGTCATAAAGAAGTTGGACATAATTGTTTTCATTGGCGGTATCTTACCTGCCCTGGGGTAACAGAATGTTATTAACACCTCCTAACTTAACATTAATCTTCAGGCAAAGGTTAGACAGCGTCTGCGGCGTAGTTCTCTGTACGTTTTTCATCTGCACACATTGCGTTGCCATTCCCAGCACAGTGTCTCCCACACGTTTTACCTCCGCTAAAAATAAAAAAAGTGAAAAAGTGAAGATTTAAATTCCCATTGAATAGTCAACTAGTCATGGAAAATTATAGATGTTATAGCTGTTGGTATTAAATATCATCCATCAGGTCAGATAGTTTATAGTAAGAAATGTCTAGGAGGTATATCTAATGTCTTTTTTTAACTGGTCAAATAAAAAATTTAATTATAAAAAAAACAAAAAACAAACACACAACAGCTCCCAACTTCTGTCTCACCTTCACCATCTTGAAGCTTACCCCCGCCCCCCGACCAAATAAAATATTGTCTGTATGAATGGTAAATGCAATACATTTTGGTCAGCAAGTGAAAAGATGGATGCCAGTCCGCCTGCTTGATAAAATGGTACACAATCATTGTGCAAATTCCTTATTTTTAGTGCCATTAAAGTGGAGTTCCACCCATAAATATAAAACATTACATCAGTAGTTTTAAAAAAATGTCATTAGTCCTTTACGAAAAAATGTTTTTTTTTTTAGATGCCTTCAAAGTGTTGTTGCTAGGCAGAATAGTTAATCTTCCCACTTCCTGCACCTAGGTGCTTAATGCCCACTAACCTACACCGCACAGACTCCTGGGAATGTAGGGGGTGTAACTTTCCAGGAGTCTGTGCACTCCCCAGTCTCAGAGAATCATGTGACTTGGACAGCACAGGTGCTGAAACCTGATCTGACACTGCTTGTGCAGCACTGAGCATGTGCGAGATTTGCAAGGCTGAAATCCAGGAAGTCATACAGTCTGGCTTCATGATGCCCACACTTAAGATGGCCCCAGTCAATTTCTATTTTATAAAGTGTCTAAATGCTGTAACAACCTAACAAAATGGACCTTAGTTTACAGACTAACTTTACTAGAATACATTAAGCTTGTGTATTACAGGGGTATTTATATTTAAAAAGTGAAATTGTGGCCGGAACTCCGCTTTAAGTAGCTAATAAAATCACAGGGTTATCAGAGATTGAAGACAAATAACCCATACAAAGTGTCAGTATGATTTACTGCCAACAACTATGCTTTATGGCATAACAAAAAAAAAAAGGGGGGGGGGCTCTAGTCTACAAGAATCTGCCCAAATATCTAAAGTGGACATGAATCTGGACAATGAGAGGAAAATCTTGGAATTAAACACCAAAACATAAGAATTTAATTTGTGTCTCGGATCACCAACCTGCACCAATGAAATATCACTTTGAGTGAACTGAACCTTTAACTTGGAAATGCAAGCTTTGTACATTAACCACTTCGTTACCGAGCCTGTTTTTCAGATTCAGTGTTTACGAGACTAAAACAGTTTTTTTTGCTAGAATATTACTTAAAACCCCCAAACATTATATATATATTTTTTTCTAACACCCTAGAGAATAAAATGGCAGTCATTGCAATACTTTTTGTCACACCGTATTTGCGCAGCGGTCTTACAAGCGCACTTTTTTTGGAAAAAATTCACTTTTTTAAATTAAAAAATAACACAATAAATTTGGCCCAATTTTTTTATATATTGTGAAAGATAATGTTACGCCGAGTAAAATGATACCCAACATGTCACGCTTAAAAATTGCGCCCGCTCGTGGCATGGCGTCAAACTTTTACCCTTAAAAATCTTGATAGGCGACGTTTAAAAAATTCTACAGGCTGCATTTTTTGAGTTACAGAGGAGGTCTAGGGCTAGAATTATTGCTCTCGCTCTAACGATCGCGGCGATACCTCACTTGTGTGGTTTGAATACCGTTTTCATATGTCGGCGCTACTCGCGTATACGTTCGCTTCTACGCGCGAGCTCGTCGGGACGGGGTGCTTTAAAAAAATTTTTTTTTGCTTTTCGCATTTATTTTTAATTATTTTACAATTTTTAACACTGAAATAAAAAAAAATTAAAAAATTATCACTTTTATTCCTATTACAAGGAATGTAAACATCCCTTGTAATAGAAAAAAGCATGACAGGTCCTCTTAAATATGAGATCTGGGGTCAAAAAGACCTCAGATCTCATATTTGGGCTTAAATGCAAAAAAAAAAATTGGAAATGTCATTTTTTCAAATGACAAAAAAAAAATGTCTCTTTAAGAGGCTGGGCGGGACTGACGTTTTGACGTCACTTCCGCCCAGCAGAGCTATGGGGGACGGGCGAAGGAGATTTTTCCTTCAGTCTCGTCCCCGCTCAGCTGCCGGATGGTCGCGATCCCCTCCGCCGCTACCGACGGCTCCGGTAAGCGGCGGAGGGCGCGGAACAGCGGCGGGAGGCCCCTCTCCCGCCACCGATAACGGCGATCTCGCGGCGAATTCGCCGCGGAGACCGCCGTTATCGTGTACAGGACCGTCGGCACTAAAGATGGATACCTCAGTTGTGGCAGCAGCTGCTGCCGTTACTGAGATATCCATCTTTAAAAACAGGACGTCATTTGACTATGGGCCAGTAACGAAGTGGTTAAAGACATTGTGTGCGATTTCCTATGCAATTCATGGCAAAGGAAGACCAAGGCTGAGTGGAGAGGCAAGCATCGACTTACCATACACAGGGGTCTTCCCTGGGAGAATCACAACAATCAGTTGTAGGCCAGTATAGGTGTTCTTCAGATGCCTGAACATGGGCTCCACACTATCAGCTCCTTGGGCGTATTTGCAGAAACATGGTTGCCCTTGAATTGGCATACCCGCATCACGAGAGATCTTACGCAACTGTTCAGTAAAAGTTCTAAAGAAACAAAAAAAATGAAGTTTTTTGAAAAGTGGTATGCAGAAAAGACAACAGTACACCAAGCAAAATATTGCCAGAAGATTCATTGGGAAGTCAGGCTTTAAAAACTCCACAGGAGTGTAAACTGAATTTATCATAAAGCTTGAGGCTAAACTTTGAATTTATAAATAATAAAAAAAAAAGAATATAAAGCATCTCAGTCCGAAATACTCCTTCTTTCAATCAAGCAATGTCCCCTGGAGTACCTCCTCTTTGTCACAAGATGCCCCAGTCTCTAGGGTTAAATTACATCCAGCATCACTAAAGCCCCGTGGGACACACGATCCGAGAACCGTACGAAAAATGCCACTTTCGAAGCAATCGTACGATAATCGGATCGTTGGTACAGAGCTTTCGAGAGCCGATGATGACCGCTCATCCAATAATATTCGGACATGTACGAAATTTGTTTTCATACGTTTTTTTGTTTTAATCAGTACAGTTGTCGTTCAAAAATGCAATACAAATGCATTACAACACATCACATCCGAATTTTGATTCCGTCGTACGAGAATTTGTGACTTTAGTAAACTCTTCAGATTCGATCTGAGATTAGCATGCAAAAAAAAATGGGGATCATTCGTCCAATAATCTCAACGTGTGTACCGGGCATTAGCCTCGGCTCACACTGTTGTGACATTGGATCCAAATTGTGAGACCCCCAAGTCGCATAGCATGTTAAATTCAATGTTTCCCTATGAGAGCTGTCTTAACCGATGCTACATGAGCCGCGCCAACTTTAGAAGAGGTTCCTGCACCACTTTGGGCCGACTCAAGTTTGTTTTCAGCCCTTGTATAGGCTCCTAAATATCATCCAAGTCGGAAGAAAATCATAAGGCAAAGTTGCAAGCAAAGTTGCACAACCGAGCCTTACAGCGGTAGTAAACTTTTTATTTACAAAAAGTCACCCTGCAATGCAATGTCTTATCTTAAAATAAAGCCCTCCAGTGGTGTGCCGTCACCATAAAGAGAGCTTCCATCTTCACCCAGTCTCCCTTCTGGGTTCGTAGACTCTGGTTTTGTGAACTCAGGCCATCTGACTGGCCAAAATGCAATGACGACACTTCTGCACAC
This sequence comes from Rana temporaria, assembly GCF_905171775.1. Classification (NCBI taxonomy): domain Eukaryota; kingdom Metazoa; phylum Chordata; class Amphibia; order Anura; family Ranidae; genus Rana; species Rana temporaria. The sequence goes on along the minus strand of NC_053493.1, from coordinate 410,034,828 downwards.
GCACACAGGAGTCACCGTTCAAAGCAGAGACCTTTGTAGGAATGGCACAATATGCCGTTCCTTCAGAGTGCATTTGTGCCGGTGACGGCACTGGCTGCTGCTCTGTAAAATATCTCATAAACAGTGCACATTCAGAAGATGTTATTTTACTTGCAGGCAAGCTTTATTATAAGCTTACCTGTAGGAAAAAATAAAATCTCCGATATGACTTTACTACCACTTTAACCTGGACAACCAAGTACATACTGCGAGTACAATGCATCATTGCCCCATCTCTTGAGGGGTGTTACCACGAGGACCTCTATTCAGTGTACTGGTGCAGAGAGCAGTGCCGATGTCCTAATTAAAGCAATCACCTTTGAACCAGTGAGAACCCCCCAAAAAACTTAAGAGGACAATGCTGCTTCAAATGACCATCCTGGAGACTTTGGAAAAGATTTTTAAACTCACTGTGGGTGAGACTCTGGAGCTAGGCTTTGATAATCATAAGGCACATACAGTAGGATGAGAACAACGACTTACTTGAGGTGAAGTTCTGTACATTGTCGCTGAGGAGCAAAGCAAGCTATCGCCCACACTTTAATTTCAATGCCAGTGTGGAACTGTTTGTTCCTCATGTCCCAGACACCTTGGACAGGGGTAGCAATGGCCTTATTCTGAGAAGAAATAACAGAAAATCCCGATTTGCGTCGAAAAGACAAACAACCACAACCAAGCTCCCATTCCCAACACTACAAACCCAGCAAAACGTGTAAAATCTATAAATACAAACATTTTCATAAGGACTTTGAGTTCCAAACCCAATATAATAAATCTATCATCTAGATCAGGGGTGCCCAACCAGTGGCCCGGGGGCTACATGTGGCCCTTGGAGCCCTCTGATGTGGCCTCCTGCTCTGGGAAGGAAAAGAGTAGAATGCGGTTATTAAAAGGTCAGTTTATTACTAAAATCAGTGTATATATGGGCATATCTGTTCTGCGGTGGTTACTGGGCCGCTTTCAAACGAATCCGCAGATGCAGAGCAATGCACCTGCGGGTTACCTGCACTGAGCCATAGACATCTGTTTTTCCCTGCAAGTTTGAGCTTTCTGCAAGCGCACCAAACCTGCAGAATATAATAGAAGTCTATTGCAAAGTGCAGGAAAGACAAAAGGCACAGTATACTGTGTTGCACCCATGGTGTGGGTAAACCGCAACGCATCAGTGTGAAAGCAGCCATTCACCTCTGATTGACAGATGTAAATTGACTTGTGTCCTACCTCCAATCCGATCAGACTGTATCTGCATCTGCTCTGCATATGCAGAGCAGACACAGACCTGCCCGCTCCACTGATTGCGATCAGTTACCAAGTTGCTTAAGTGGCCCTTGTGCTTCAAAAGGTTGGGCACCCCTGATCTAGATCATTGCATGTGTTAGGTGGCTTTCACACTCCTGTATTTTAGCATAGAGCAGGTGTACCAGCGGGTTTTCGCGCCGTTAATCCAGTTTCCCGTAGACACTTTCAGATAGCGAACCAAAAAGTTCAATGCTGCATCTTTAGTGCTTTCGCTTTCAGAAAGCGATGTTAAAATGTTACATATAATAAAAATGCGATTGGAAACCGCTGGTTTACCGCACACAAACCACGAGTACCTCCGCTGTGGCTAAACTGCAGTGCAGCAATGTGAAAACCACCTTAGTGCAACAGACAACTACCCAACAGACTCCTTTAACATAAAGCAGAGTTTGACAGGTATCCTGTTCCCACTTCTGGGAGTCCGCGTACCGGCCCATGACGCCACCGCGGGGTTCCCTCCGGTCCCCCATCGCCGGGACAGTAACAGAGGAGCAGGGCCTTGCACAAGCCGTAAGGCTACACTGCCGGGTTCCCTTGCCCGCAATGTCGGCGGCATGCATCCGACAACTGATGGAAACATCAGCTGCGGGGCCGACATTGCTGGACTCCAGGACGGGCAAGTGTTTCATTATTAAATGCCAGCAGCTGCAGTATGTGTAGCTGCTGGCTTTTATTTTTTGGGGCGGACCTCAGCTTTAAAATTAAACTTATTACACAAATCTTATGCTAATCCATTTTAGAAACCTCCACAGACTGAAGATTCAGGCTGCTTTTGTCTAAAGTGTTGAGAATTTGACAGGAGTTATCAGGCTGATAACTGAGGAACAGATCAGGAGAGAGCTATGGGACTTGTTTTAATAAAGGAGATAAAATACTGCAGATGTGTGCCCAGCTCAATTTCATGAATCGGTTTACATCCACTTTAAATACTAAAAGGACAGACAACACAGCTTTATTAGAACACCGAAAGTGCACCAGGTGTTCAATATTGGCAAAAAAAATAAAAAAATCAAATGACCAGACCCTCCCATGCAGGAATCAGCATGGAAAGGATAAGTTGAACAATTCCGACGGCAGTTACCGTACGAAACACTAAACTGGTCTACAGCTCCGTAACAAGCCAAGCATCACAGGTTTTACGGAGTAAGGAGCTAAACACCAAAATGTGTAACCGAGACATGGCTACTACATGGTCTGAAAATTAAAATGTCTATATTAGACAAGGCAAATTGGTGTATTATCGGCACTACGCAGCATGTGGTTAAGTTTTCAGGAAACGTTTTAGGGCAGTGGTCATCAACCCTGTCCTGCAGGGCCCACTAACAGGCCAGGTTTTATGTATTGCCTTGGGGAGATGCAGTCTAGAATACTGCAGTCACTGAGGAGCAAATGATATCAGCTGCGATGTATTTCAGTTATCTTGCAAACCTGGCCTGTTAGTGGGCCCTGCAGGACAGGGTTGATGACCACTGTTTTAGGGCACCCATTTCTATGGGATAAAATGTTGTGCATTGTCATTTTTGCTAAAAAAAAAAACTCATGCACATGGCTGCAATCAAGAGATGCAACCAATCCAAATGCAGTATACAGATATAGACCATATTTACTGTTGCATGCATGAAAACATTTGTGCAAATGTTGACTTGCATACCGTGTTTACGGTAAATATTAACCAACGGCCCTGAATACCAATAGGCACCTACTTCATCTCCATCCTACGCCGTTAGATTGCAGGCGGCAACTGAATCGAGATTTTACATAGATTCACATCTTGCCGCCACACAACACTATGGTGCTATAATTTTTTCAGGAAATAAATAAGTGCGGCACTCTGTAGTTAGAATACAACCCTCCAGAAGATTTAGTCCCCTTGATTAACCTAAAGTCCATCATACCTGGTCTAAACAAATGACTTAACTAAGCAGTTATTTCAAAACAGAACATACATTAGACTGTGGTTACATGTGTGCTTTATAGCAGTGGGATTGAGAAATTACAGAATTCTGTTTGCATCAATTTTAAAAGACTTGGCACACAGGAAGACAGACACAAACAGCTGAGCATCCAAAATGGTGCTTTTCTGAGCGACGTTCCCCACTTCAAAACAAGTGCTAGGTCTCTGCAGGGCAAAATGGACAGGTTCACCTAACCGCCACCCTTCCCAACTGCATATTCACTCTTTGCTCCCCCACCATCTGTTTAACGGATTGCCAACCAGCCGCCATCATATTGCGACAGGTTGCCACCGCAAATCGCCGTAGCTGTACGTTGGCTGCTGTAAGCGCAATAGCAGGTGTGTTGCGGTGCTGGAGCCGATGCATGTGGCTAGCAGCTGCGATGTTCGCTAGCCACCTGCGACCGCGCCAAAAAAAAAGCCATAAAGGGATCTGTCAATGTAAACAAACAGATCCCATTGTGACAGGGGAGGAGAGACAGATCTGTTGTTCCTAGCGATTAGCAAATGTGATCCCCCTACTCTGTCAGTCTCTACCCCAACCCCTCTCCCCCAGTTAGAAACACAACCCATTGATCACTGCATAGTGTTCAACCCTTTCCCACCAGTGCCATTTATACAGTCATCAGTGGCTATTTTTAGCACTGATCGCTGTATAATGGTCACTGGTCCCCACCAAAAAAAAAAAAGGTTTCCGATCTGTCTGCCGCAATGTCACATGCCCACTAAAAGTCGACGCTATTACTAAGGGGGGGAAAAAAAAAAAAACATGAATATATCCTATAGTGTACAGTACAGAGCAAAAGTTTGGACACACCTTCTCATACAAAGAGTTTTCTTTATTTTCATGACTATGAAAATTGTAGATTCACACTGAAGGCATCAAAACTATGAAGTAAAACATGTGGAATTATACATAACAAAAAAGCGTGAAACAACTGAAAATATATTTCATATTCTAGGTTCTTCCACCTTTTGCAGCAGACACATCTCTAGAACTGGTAAGAGGAGACTGTGTGAATCAGGCCTTCATGGTAGAATATCGGCTAGGAAACCACTGCTAAAGAAAGGCAACAAGCAGAAGAGACTTGTTTGGGATAAAGAACACAAGGAATGGACATTAGATCAGTGGAAATCTGTGCTTTGGTCTGATGAGTCCAAACTTGAGATCTTTGGTTCCAACCCCCGTGTCTTTGTGCGACGCAGAAAAGGTGAACGGACGGACTCTACATGCCTGGTTCCCACCGTGAAGCATGGAGGAGGAGGTGTGATGGTGCTTTGCTGGTGACACTGTTGGGGATTTATTCAAAATTGAAGGCATACTGAACCAGCATGGCTACCACAGCATCTTGCAGCGGCATGCTATTCCATTCGGTTTGCGTATAGTTGGACCATCATTTATTTTTCAACAGGACAATGACCCCAAACACACCTCCAGGCTGTGTAAGAGCTATTTGACCAAGAAGGAGAGTGATGGGGTGCTGCGCCAGGTGACTACCTCTTGAAGCTCATCAAGAGAATGCCAAGAGTGTGCCAAACAGTAATCAAAGCAAAAGGTGGCTACTTTGAAGAACCTAGAATATGAAATATATTTTCAGTTTCACACTTTTTTTGTTATGTATAATTCCACATGTGTTCATTCATAGTTTTGATGCCTTCAGTGTGAATCTACAATTTTCATAGTCATGAAAATAAAGAAAACTCTTTGAATGAGAAGGTGTGTCCAAACTTTTGGTCTGTACTGTAGATGCTATAACTTTGGCGCCAATCAATATACGCTTATATCTTTTTTTACCAAATATATGTAGAAGAATACATATTGGCCTAAACTGATGTAATGTAAAGTAAAAAAAAAAAAAAAGTAAGATAGTCGGTCCTTATTTGTTTATAGCGCAAAAAAGATTAACTGCAAAAGTGATCAAATTCCACCAAAAGAAAGCTCTGTGGGGGGGATCAATTGTTTGTGTACAGCGTCGCATGAACGCGCAATTGTCAGTTTAGGTGACGCAGAGGCGTAAAGCAAAATGGCCTGATCATTAAGGGGGTATGTCCTTCCAGGGCTAAAGTGGTTAAATACCTGGAAGAAACGGGGCCCTGTGCAAAGCTAAAGGTTCTTTCTATGTCTCCATATGACTGGCCATCCAGGTACCCAAATACAACTTGGGAGTGAGTGACAGTCTATCCACACAAAGTGTGGGTAGCCTGTAGCACCTTCGCTCCTGGCAGGTAAGCCAAGTGAAAGGGGATGGAAGGAGAGTATAAGCAGTAAGGGGATGGTAGCAATATAATGAACCTGCTATTTTGCCCTAAAACCAATCATAACCCTCCTGCAACACATGCACATTTCTCAGTTTTGCCTTTTTTTTTATAAAAAGGAAGAACATGTGTTTATCTTCTAGAATACAGTTACCTTCCTATTTGGTGTAAAAAGGCTGCTGCACTGTAATCCCAACCAGTGCTTTCATCCAGCCATGGTTTTTATGCTTGACTACAGAACACCCCCATTATCAATATGGTATTTTGTAGTCCAGTAGAGATTAAAATGGACAGGGCTGACACGGCCTGTAATTTCAGTGCAGAAAAGACCTAGGGTTGTCCGCTCAAATGGGAACATTTTTAAAAGGTTAAAAACATAGGAAAAAATGTGCATGTAATGCAAAGTTGAACTGATGTGTTTGACAAATGAGCACAGGGCTACTAATGACTATTCAATTCTCCTGCAAAATCATGAATTATAGATTTTCTTGTAATCAATTAGAAATTTTCTACAATTTAAATAACCTGGAAGTGTAGCCACAGTTTAAAGTGATGATCCACAATAAAACCAAAATATAAAATACATATAAAAAAAAAATCAAGCAAAACACTCAGCGACAGATCAGCACAAGCATATTAGTTTACAATATGAAGCAAAGCAATGCCAAGACAAACAGCTCACAGCACAGAATAAAGATCAAGAACCATTGAGATGTCTACCAAGGGAGCATTTGGCTCTTCCCATACCCTGCCTCCGTATAGGATTGAAGGAGGTTGAAGGACTCTTCCGGTTACATCCGTCATGTCGTCTTTTACCATAATACCGAATTCCCGTACAAATGGATCGGTATTAAAACTTGCACTGCGCATCTGTAAAAAAAAGGACACAAAATAACATTACGGAAAAAGCAATAGGGCAGGAGGAAGAGGGAAACCTACACGTCAAAAGAAGTTTGAAAACAAAGTGTTGCAAAGTAGGTGAGCGCAAGAAGTTTTGGATGCATTTTTTTTTTTACAAAAACAAGCAAGAAACCTTTGGCACCTGGATTGGTGGGCAGCTCTTTGACACTAGCAAAAATAAAGATTTTAACTAGGGCCGATTACTGATTAAAAAAAAATCGATTAATCGAACACGAAAATTTTAATCGATTAATCGACCAGTTTCAATTATAACGCACATACAGATCCAACTAATTTTAGCTGATCTCCATGCATTGCAACTCTACATTAGTCAGTGGTAAATGTGGTATACACTATATACAATCCCCCGAAACTTAACTTCACACAAATACGTTTTAAATTCAAACTGTAGCACTGACATACCGTATTTATCGGCGTATACCGCGCACTATTTTGCCCTGAAAATCAGGGCAAAATCGTGGGTGCGCGATATACGCCGATACCCGCTTTCCCGACACGAGTTTGAATACTGCGCCGGCATATACCGAGCGCAGTACTCTCGTGAATCTTCGGGCAGTCTCGGCACCTCTCGCACTGACGTCCTGAGCGTACAGGACGTCAGCGCGACAGTTGCCGAGCCTGCCCGAAGATTCACGAGTGTACTGCGCTCGGTATATGCCGGCGCAGTATTCAAACTCGTGGCGGGAAACGAGCGGGGAAGGACGCGAGGACGCCGCAGGACCCCCAACCCGCCGAAGAGGACCCCCGACGAGGACCCCCAAACCGCCGAAGAGGACACCCGAAGCCGCAGAAGGACGCCCGACCATTTCTGGAAGCAGACATGATCGCATTTTATTCACAATGTACCCTGAAGAACTGAACAGTCTTTCACACGGAACAGATGTTGCCGATACACAAAGAATTGTCTGCACAAAATTGCTTAGGACAGGAAAACGATGTTTATAATTTCCCCCTTCCCCTGATGCATCTTGCTGCTCCACAGATACAAAGGTACCTCAATCCAATGGGTGCAGTTTGCTCGCATCCAGCAGGGTAAGTCTCACTGTCCGGTGACGTCAAGAATTTTGATCGATCAAAAAAATTTGATTAAATCAAGGAATTAATCTTTAATTTCCCCAGCCCTAAATTTAACTTTAAAACATTTAAAACAACAAATGTCAGAAAACGGTTTAGTGTTTAAGTGGATAAACTTTTCTAATTTACATTCAGAAGTCTTTTCCTTTGATGTAAAAGACAAAATTGTTACAATGTTTAGACTTAACATTCCACTGATAAAGAATGTTGCAATACTTGGCAGACTGCCCAGATTTATGTGTAGATTCACACCATAAGTCAGACACTTTATGAAATTTACGACGACAATATATCTTTGATTATCCCTTGAATGGGGAAAAACAAACTGTTAAAAGGGTAGTAATGTTTTTTTTATTATTATTAAAAATCTGGGACACTTGCAGGTCAATACCATAATAAAATGTACTACTAAGGCTGCATTCACATCTAGACGGACGAAATCGCGGCGTTTTGTCGCCGCAAATCGCGGTAAAAATAGCGGCGTTTTGTACCGCGATTTGCGGCGACAAAACGCGGGTATTGTCCGCCTAGATGTGTCCCAAGATGACCCCCTCTATGGAGATGATTGCCATCTCCTAGCCGAACGCTCGAAGACGCCTGAAAAAAAGGTCCGGGACCTTTTTTCACGCCGCAGGAGACAGGCGTCCGGCGTTCGGCGTGGAGATGTGAACCATCTCCATAGAGGGACATGTATTTCCAGCCCTCTGGCGGCAGAGGCGTAGCGCTACAGGCGTAAAAACGCCTAGGTGTGAATGGGGTCTAAGCCCCACAAAAGGAAGCCGTTTCAGCGATTCCATCTAAACCTGGTCTTCCTTGCAGGTTAACGCAGTGTTTCCCAACTCCAGTCCTCAAGGCACACCAACAGGTCATGTTTTCAGGCTTTCCATTATTTTGCACAGGTGATTTGATCAGTTTCACTGCCTTAGTAATTACCACAGCCGTTTCATCTGAGGGAAATCCTGAAAACATGACCTGTTGGTGTGCCTTGAGGACTGGAGTTGGGAAACACTGCGTTAACGTGTTCTAGCCACTTGAGTGGCCGGACCATGACAACATGAGTCAAGATTGCAGCACAGCGCTCAGCATTCCATGGAACACTGACTTTTAAGAGTGACCTGGTGACTTTGTAGGGGAGCAAGGAGGAGAGTAGCTACTTGATCCCAAAAATCAGCTATGATGGGGGACCTCCAAATAAGGAGCCTAAAATTTGCTTGGGCTGGGTATAGAATATACAGAAATACAGTGACAATACTTCCCATTCACTCTTAATAGTTTTGAGAATGCTGCAGGCTCACTTGACAGTTCTAACCAAGAAACAACTCTTAGGCCACTAACCTAAAATTGGCCTCCACAACAAGCCTGTAGCCCAGTGGTCACCAACCCTGTCCTCAGGGCCCACTAACACACCAGGTTTGAAAGATAACTGAAATACATCACAGGTAATATAATTTGCTGCTCAGTGATTGCAGTATTCTAGTCTGCATCTCCCCAAGGTAATACATAAAACCTGGCCTGTTAGTCGGCCCTGAGGACAGGGTTGATGACCACTGATGTAGCCCATCAAATTGCCACTTGCTGCATACCAAGTTTATCGTGAAACCATTGTATGCAGTTATTTCAGGTACATATATACGTGTAAAGCGCTGTGTAAAGTGATGGCGCTATATATGGTAAATTTACATCAGTCCCTGCCCTCAAGGAGCTTACAATCTAAAGTCCCTAAATCATTCATACATAAACTCGAGCCAATTTAGACAGAAGTCAATTAAAGAGGAGTTCCACCCTAAAAATTGACCTCCGCTTAACCCACTCCTCGCCCCCTTACATGCCACATTTGGCATGTAATTTTTTGGGGGGGGAGTGGGGGCTTCAGGAGAAGGGGACTTCCTGTCCCACTTCCTCCTTCCGCCGAGGGGCTGCAAAAGGCGATACGTCATATCGCCTTTTGGCAGCCCCTCCCTGTAGGCGATCGCCCAGGACACGTGACAGGTCCTAGGCGATCGCCTGTCCAATCAAACAGCGCAGGGCCGCGCGCGCAGTGCCGCTCTGCGCATTGGGTGCCCGGCCGTGAAGCTGAAAGCCGTCACGGCCGGGTGCCCACAGTGACAATGAAGACGCCGGCCGGGGGGGGGGGGGGGGGGGGGGTGTGTGTAAGAGGAGCGGAGCCCCGGCCGGCGCGTCGCTGGAACGTGAAGCAGGCAAGTGTCAGTTTATTAAAAGCCAGCAGCTAAACTTTTTGTAGCTGCTGACTTTTAATAAACGTAAAAAATGGGTGGAAAACCCCTTTAACTTCATATATAAAGGGGTCTATATAGTACTTGGTGTTGAGTTAATTACTTTACGGTCAGAGGACAAGGGGGCACTCTTATGTCTAGAGGAAAAGATTTAATCTTCAAATACAAAAAGGTTTCTACACAGTAAGAACTGTGAAAATGTGGAATCTGGTCAGCGCAGTAGATTGCTTTAGGAAAGGTCTGGATTCTTTCCTAAAAATGTACACAATATAACTGGATACCAACATTTATAGTTAAAGTTGATCCAAGGAAAAATATTAGGAATCAGGAAGGAATTTTTTCCCCTGCTGTAGCAGATTGGATCTCATGCTTTGCTGGGGGTTTTCGCCTTCCTCTGGAATAGAATTGGTTATATGGAATTGTAGGATTATTTTTTATTTGGTTGAACTAGATGGATTTGTGTCTTTTTTCAACTTATGTAACCTGCCAGCATGCCTTTGGAGATTGAGAGGAAACCGGAGTACCCAGACACCCATGCAAGCACAGAGAGAACCCCCCAAACTCCAGGCAGGTAATGTCATGGTTGGGATACAAACCGACAATCCTAGCTGCTAGGTGAAAGGGCTAAAACACTATATCACTGTGCTGCTAGTTACTGAACGTTCTATACACTGTGTACAGCATTGTATTGTACTGTTAACATCAGCTCCTTCTCTAAATTTCTTTTGATATATTATGACTACTGCAGCCACATAAATGCCAATGACAGTATTTAGGATAATCAACTATATTTAGAGGATGGGGGGGCTTAAACACAAAAATTGCAAAGAGAAACTACTTGCTGAAAGAGTTTTGTGGGAAATGAAGTCCAGCACTGTAAGAACACAATGCTGAACAGCTCACCATGTAGTATGCAGGGAAGTCTAGGGAGCTGCAGGGCTGCAAGAAATTTACTTTGCAATATAAATAAAGCCAAGGATTGCAAATACCATGACTTGACTTAATTTTGCCTGCCCTTCTAAGCCATAAATTTTATGACAAATTTTAGTATTATAAACCTCCAATTGTGCAAATGGCCAACAGGCATGCTCTGGTGCTGCACAGTACATTCCACAAATCAATCCTAACCCTGCCTGCTAATCTGCTAAGCCAATGAGAGAAATTAAATTCTCCGCTTGGGGTAAATGCATGTTCCCTGCCTGCATAGAAGTGTGCGACAAAGATGCCCCGGGGTGGGTGTAACAGCTAGTCCTGTACAAACTTGGTAGAGGGTATTCAATATACAATTGTTCTTGCATTGCACACCTTGATAAAGCCATCCCCAGTAAAAACCCTTGACCCAATTTAACACATTGTAATCTTTATCCATTTGCATTCAGGGGGATTGCTATAAAATAGGATTTGTTTGAAGCTTGTGCTAAAAACATTAGAGTAAGTGGATGTTGGTGATCATAGTAAAAGTCCAGGGTAAGAAATACACTGCATGTTGACAAGGGGAGTGTAGAGGTGGGCGGGGAGTCTACTGACATCACGACTCCACCCACGAGCTCCGGTCAACAGAACCACCCACAGAATCTGCAGTTTTTCAGGTCTCATAACAGACAGAGGGGAGAAACTGGACAGGTAAGGATACATGCAGGAGAGGCATGTATATCCTTAGAGAACCACTAAGGCAGTAGTTTAGAAAGGATGAGAGTGGGTTTACATCCACTTTAAAGCAGGGGTTCACCCCAAAAAAAATTTTTAACATTACATTCAGCCGAGTTGTCAGAATGACAATCGGTTATTTATTATTTTTTCCCCGTACATACCGTATTTTCACCGCCGCTTCCGGGTATGTCTTCTGCGGGACTGGGCGTTCCTTATTGATAGACAGGCTTCCGACCGGCGCATACAGCGCGTCACGAGTTGCCGAAAGAAGCCGGACTGCGAGTCGGCTCTATACGGCGCCTGCGCACCGACGTTCGGCTTCTTTCGGCAACTTGTGACGCGCTGTATGCGACGGTCGGAAGCCTGTCAATTAGGAACGCCCAGTCCCACAGAAGACATACCCGGAAGCGGCGGTGAAAATACGGTATGTACGGGTGGGGGGGGGGGGGGGTTCAGCCGATTGTCATTCTGACAACTCGGCTGAATGTAATGTTAAAACATTTTTTTTGGGTGAACCACCGCTTTAAGAGCAAACATTACGGTCATTTACAAAGCGATACTAAAAAGCAAGCAGTCTTTAAAGCCCAGCATCCTAGCAAAAAACAGGGGGTCAGCAACAGATCCTGTACATATTGGATACTTTAAGAGCCAGTTCACACCAGACGCAGTTCCGTTCAATGTGCTTTTTTTCTGCACTAAAAATGCATGCAGTGTTTTCTATGTATTCCAATGCCTCTAGTTCACACCATGCGGTTTCGGGTGCAGAAACTAACCAGAAACCGACTGCATGGTGTGATCTAGAGCCATTGGAATACATAGAAGAAACTTAAAAAAAAAAAAAAAAAAAAGCGCACCGAGCGGAACTGCGTCTGGTGTGAACTAGCACCAAATGATATTATTCAAATGCAAAAAAAAAAACTTTTTTTTTTATTTTTAATTTTTTTTAGCCGTACGGTCTAAAGTACCGACCTTTCTTTACCCTCCCTGATTGAGACAAATCTTTGTTTTCCCCCCAAGCTCCCTCCTTCCCAGTTGCTGCAGCTCACAGTGGAAGGATTTTAGCAACAGAGGCAAGTTCTAGTAATCCAGGAAAGCAGCGGACGGGACCAGATGTGGCCAGGTGCTGCATGACAAGCTATAGGTTTAGGAGTCAGCAGCGACAATGCCTCCTGAAATACTTGTTCATCCCACCATAGTGCAAGCAGGCACAGCCTACAGGAGAGTGTAAACTTTGCTCTGAATTCAGGAACACTGGCAGGATCTACAGGTATTTGTAGAACTTTGAAGGGTTAAAAAAAAAAACTGCAGATGCACTTATAATGAAGAGTTGCAATACATATTTTTTGGCCAGGTCAAGCTTCATAGAAAGCATTAACTCAGCTACGGCAGAGGCAAATATTTTGTGTGCCAACATGTAATTTTAGAAAATGCTGACAAATTAAACACACAATTTGACTTGTGGAGCAATTAAGTCAGTGGGCTACCACTTCAAGGTATAGGCAGCTACCGCTAAAATGCAGCATCTGCCTGCACAACTGGATAGGGGGAAAAAAAAAAAAAGGGTGACATACATACAATTTTAAAATAAAGCTTATTGAAGGCATTTCTCCTTCCTCCGTAACAAAAGCGTTTATGCATCTTCCCCTGGGATTTACACCAAGTTTATGTGCCTATGGTTACACCCTCAAGAGAGAAAGTAGGACTCGGGCAAAGCGATTAGAAACCTCTTACCAATTTACTGATTTCCTCCTGACGGTCTGGAGCTGAGCGGGCAGTTGCTCGGATCATAGTGGAAGTTTGATTGTCTGTCAGTTTCTTTATACACCTTTGTCCTGCCACTATATTGCATACCTAATAAGAGGACAAGAAAAATTACTACTTAAAAATATCCTTAAAAAAAAATAAAAACAATTAATTATACAATGGATGTAGTTTTCTATTAATGGATTTACTAGTTAATTACATTATATTTGAAAGTTTAATGTATAGCATATGATTAGATTATAGAGTGAATTCTGAAAGAAGAAGAAGAAAAAAAAAACATTTTAAACAGTAGAGTACCATCATGGTAACACTATACTACTCTGGAGGGGTGATCAATGATTAGTTTTTTCTTTTTTAAAATGTTGTTATTGCTTATAACAGGGATTATCACTTATAATAGTTTTAGCTGTCAGGAATGGCTTTCATTCATGGCAGCATGCATACTATTGTGATTGGCTACAATCTATTTACAGGGTGCTGTGATTGGCCCAAGTACCATGTGTGATAGCTGAGGGTCAATCACAGCATCGTAATAGTAAACAAAAAACAGTTATGAATGGAAGCCATTCATGACCGTTTTGTTTACATTGTAATCAAGTGATCACTTTGATTGGTCATAGCAAACAGAATTCCCCTGGACGCTCACAGCAGCCAGATACAGTGCGTCATGATCCGTTGTGTCAACCGCACACAGAGGGCACCCCAGTACGGCACTGAGCCTGTATCTGCCGCCACCTCACAGTAAAAGTATTACGAGTGGGTTCGGCAACTGGTTTAAGAACAGCTATGAAAGATGTTTGGCTGCAGTCACACCTAAGCGTTTTGTTTTCAGGCAGAATATTCCGCATTTTTTTTTTTTTTTTACAGGTAATCGGCCTAAAAAAAAGCTCATGTTCTTTGAGCTTCAGGCGACAGAACGCTCAGACGTTAAAAGGGGCCATTTAAAGCAATGGGATTTTGCTTGATGGGCATTTTTTTTACTTTTGAGATGAGCATTTTCAGCTCGTAAAACGATCAGGTGTGAATGCAGCCTTAATCCACCCTCGGGGCGTTATTGCATGTTGCAAAAAGGCCCCCCAATTTAAATCATTCAGCTACAATGCACCAAAAAAAATATAAAATCAGATTTACCACAACAATTAACAACTCGGCACACTATTGTGCCTAGCGACACATGTGTATAGCCTTAGTGTAAAAGAGTGCCATTCAAAATTAATGCACCACAGCTACACGTGAAACAAGCATTACCATAAAGCACAAGGTTCAGCAATGAAGAGAATCCCAATTTTAGACCCCTGTCATTGAGTTCCCATAGTACTAGATAAGTGACCCCTAAGACAGGACTACAAAATACACACCAACACAAAAGTAACCCAAAGTATCCAAGAAGGTGACCATCAGGTCAAATAACCGACATCACCTTCCCCAATCATCGCAATGGGCACATTTGTTTTTTTCCCTCCGTGTGTACCATGCTTACTAAAACATAACCGTATCTTGCCCTTCTGTTACCAATGTCAGCCATTTCAACCTGTTGCAGGACTTTATATCTGTACAAACAAGAGACAGACATGAATTACGAGATGCTTGCCTCGAGAGGGAGGTATGTGTGTTTCTGCTCCTGCCCGACCTGTAAACATGGAAGATGAGGGTAGCGAAGTACTAGTTTGTGTCTATCCTTGAAGTACTGTGCAACAGTGCATTCCACCGTTTGCCCACTCTCTTGCTGGAGAGGGAATCTATAGGACGAAAGATTAGATAAATAAAACACATAAGATACATACACACAAAACCTTGGATTGCTAGCATAATTTGTTCCAGAAACATGCTTGCCATCCAAAGCACTTGTATAGCAAAGCAAATGTCCCCATAAGAAATAATGGAAACTCAAATGATTCGTCCACAACCATTTATTCATAAATCCTTCAGGTTATAGTCCATACACAATTATAGCAATGTGATTGGATGTTTTTATGGTTACACAACCTTTAAAAAAAAAAAAAAGAAAAAGGAAGGCTTCATATAGGGGGATTAGAAGCAAAATCCTGTAGGAGCTACAGAGTATAGAAGAGAAGAGAGGTGGCTCAAAGTGTAGCAATGTGTTGCTAAATGTTGTACCTTCATGAAATGTAACCATATTGCTACACTTGGAGGCTCCTCTCTCCTATAATCAGTTGTGGCATGATGCTACTTGTATAGCAAAGACATTGCTTGTCTTTCAAAACACCATCAGACCAAGTTACTCTCAAACCAAGGTTTTACTGTTTACATATACAAAATAGGTAACAGAAGATTTTTCTGTTACAATAATTTTTTATTAAAGTTTGTTTTGTAGGGGTGTCTTAGTAAAATACAAAATGTTTTACATACGAAATGCATACAAGCCATACGGGTAAAGATAGTTCAGGCAATAAAATGTAATTTAAAAAAAAGACGTATGAATTAAAAGCTGGTGACCCACATGGGGCTTCTGTCACCTCAGGAGAATTAAGTTTGCTGAAGGGAAAACATGGGGTGGAGGGTAATGGCATAAAGTCAGGAGGGCGAAGGAAAGAGGAAGCATTTGGAGTAAAGAGAAAAGAGTGGGAAGACAGAAGAAGGGGCTGGGAACGTGGGGTAGAAGAGGGGAAGGAAGATAGGGGGGGGAAAAACTAGACCCCCCCAATCTACAGCAGCCATGAGTCTATACCTATACATGGCTCAGTTTTTAAAAAACTAGGTCAGACTTAAAGTGGAGTTCCACACATTTTTTTATGTTTGTCTGTGCTGCATGCCCTAATCTCATAGTGTTCACAATGGACAATTTTTATTTATTTTGTTGCTTGTAAATACCTTTATTTTGTAGTCCTTCGTTACTTCCTCCTCCTTATTAGCCTAGGCTATCAAGTCACAAGGCTATTCGCAAGGGTTTCTGGGATAGGCATCAAGTATCCCAGTAGTCCTTGCAAATTTTTCCATTTGCATAAAGAAGGGGCGTCAACTTCCTCTGACACTCCCGTTGCTATGGAAACCTGACTGAAACCCATTACATCGCTTGTGCAGCACTGAGCATGTGCGAGATCTGCAAGGCTGAAATCCAGGAAGTCATACAGTCTGGCTTCATGATGCCCACACTTAAGATGGACACGGTCTATTTCTAGATTATAAACTAAACTAACTAAATGCTCTAACAAAACGGACCTTAGTTTACAGACTAACTTTACTAGACTACATTAAGCTTGTGTATTACAGGGGTATTTATATTTAAAAAGTGAAATTGTGGGTGGAACTCCCCTTTAATAGATGAAACACCAACAGTTCATTCACACTGCCTGCATTTGCATCTACTTTGTTTCATGAAAAAGTAGATAAAAAGTTCATTTAGGAAAAAAAAAAAAAGCAAAACAATTGTATTCCTTTAACTAACCCCATTGTGACCAAAGAGCACAAATGAGAAAATGCAGCAATCAAAGTAAAAGAGGGGGGGGGGGGGAGCACATGTTGCTGTACATATTTTAGAGGCATTGTCCATGTATTTTCATACCTAGGGAAGTTATAGGAAGGAAATGAAATGTGCTTTAAAAAAAAAAAAAAAAGAAGACTTCCAGCTCTTAATGAAGTTTAAATCGTTCATTAGTACCAAGTTGGTCCAAAGTATTCGAGCCCATTCACACTTCAAAATCTTGTGCTTTTCAATGCGACTTTGGCTTTGACCAATGTGATGGTGTGTGCTCTACAAAGTTGCATGTATATCCTTCAGGAGCGAATTTCATGTGACTTTTGGGGTTTACATTGAAGTCTATGGACCTCAAGTAACATGAAAGTTAGAGCAAAGTAGTGCAGGAAATGTACTGCAAAGTCGTAATATATATTATATATATATATATATATATACATACACATATATATACACATATATATACATACACATATATATACACATACATATACATACATATATATATACACACACACACACACACACACACACACACATATATACATATATATATATATATATATATATATATATATACATATATACACACACATACACTCATTGGTAAACATGGGGTGCAAGTTGTGTGACTTTAGGGTCCAATACACACACACACACACACACACACACACACACACACCTCAGCAACATACCGTGTTTGCTTTAATTTCCTGTTCTGCTCCAGAAAAAAAAAAAAAAAAAAAAAAAGCCTCATCAACTCTGACTTAAAGCGGGGGTTCACCCTTAGAGGGCACTTTTCCCCCTTAGATTCCTGCTCGTTATTACTAGGGGAATCGGCTATTTATTTTAAAATATGTGCAGTACTTACCCGTTTACGAGACGCATCCTCTCCGTCGCTTCCGGGTATGGGCTTCGGGAATGGGCGTTCCTTCTTGATTGACAGGTTTCCGAGAGGCTTCCGACGGTCGCATCCATCGCGTCACGATTTTCCGAAAGAAGCCGAACGTCGGTGCGCAGGCGCAGTATAGAGCCGCGCCGACGTTCGGCTTCTTTCGGCTACGAGTGACGCGATGGATGCGACCGTCGGAAGCCTCTCGGAAGGCTGTCACTCAAGAAGGAACGCCGGCTCCCGAAGACCCATACCCGGAAGCGACGGAAGAAGATGCAGCTCGAAAACGGGTAAGTACTGCACATATTTTAATATAAATAGCCGATTCCCCTAGACCGAACGAGCAGGAAGCTAAGGGGAGATTTTTTTTTTTTTTTAAATGGGTGAACTCCCGCTTTAACACTGCTCAACCTTTCACAGGGCACTTTGCATTCTATGTATGAATGAATACAAAGCTTCCTCCAATTGGCTGAGGCAGAGATCATGACGACATCATCCACCCGACTCAGCCAGAGGAAAGTTTGTGACCCATAGAAAACAAAGCTCTCTGAGAAGCGCTCAGCCCAACTCAATTTTGTTCTGCGAGCAGGATGGGAAGTTCCCACCCCACTGCCGTAAAATAGCACTGTATATCCATATATACTGTAGGCGGCTGAAAAGCGGAGTTAGGCTTACCGGTAACTCCCTTTCTGAGAGTCTTCCAGGACAGCCCATGAGACCTAGGGCTCCTGGTAGGAGGAGATCTAGGTCTCATGGGCTGTCCTGGAAGACGCTTGGGAGAAATTAAAGTGCTGACAGTCGCTGCATTTGTTTGTGAAGGTAATGTCCTCAACCATTTAAACGTTGCTAAAAACTGGAGAACTACTTTAACACAACAGGCTCAATTCACGAATGCAAGAGGATACACGATCGCTAGCCATTTATGACATCTGTAATCTTTTCTTTGAAGTGCATGTACATACACAATATGCTATTGTTATCTATGTGTATGCTGCCCATAGTCATAAACCCTTTGCACCCGGTTCACACAGGGGCAACCTGTCAAGCGACTTAGCCACGTGACAAGTCGAGCTCCATTTTATGCCATAGAATGATTTCAATAGGAGAGGCTCAAAGTGGCACCAAAGGTTCCTGTACTACTTTGGGGCGACTTCAGATTGGCTTGCATTGACTTCTATTCAGAAGTCATATTGCAAGCCGCGCTGTACAGGGCAGCTTCAGAGTAGGGGGCGACATATATTTTAGAATACATTTTCAAAAAAAAAAATTTTACATTGTGTATATATATATATATATATATATATATATATATATATAAAAAATTTTTTTTTGAAAATGTATTATATTTATATATATATATATATATATAATCTTAAGAGCCGGTTCACACAGGGGCGACCTGTCAGGCGACTCAGCCGCCTGACAAGTCGCGATCCACTGTATTTAATGGAACCGTTCTAATAGGAGCGACGCAAGTCGCTCCGACTTAGAAAAAGGTTCCTGTATGACTTGCATTGACTTCAATACAGAAGTCATTTTGCAAGTTGCCTCTCAAGTCGCCTTGCCGAGTCGCCCCCAAAGTCGTGCCGCCTGTGTGTGAACCGGCTCTTCGGTTTGCATAAACTTATGTCATGTGAGCATATTGCACATTTATACAGAAAATACAATATGTGAATTTGCACGTGTTACCGCAATGGGACAGATAGGTGTGAAGGTGGAAATCTTACAAAGAATTAAAGACACTTACGTTTGATGACTTGCTGGTCGCCTTGTTACATTGCACACTCTGTATTTTCTCTTCATTTGTCCACAGTGCGTAATTTCTACTTTTAAGCCTGGAAAACCAAAGCAGACTAGTTCACGCTAAGATCTGGAGCTCACGCACCATACCACGTTTCCAATCAAGTGACCCCGTCGTCACAGAGTCACTTCCCATTTCAACATAAATAAAAGTCTGCATTCACACCCGAGAACTGCGATTTTTCAGGCGTTTGAGAGTTTTGCAAGCGCATAGAGGAGTTTTAGAAGTGTCTGGCTAAAATTCAGACAGTAAAAAGATAAAAAAAAAAAAGAAGAAAAAAAAAAATTGAGAACCACCTCCAGGTTGCCATATTGCACTGAAAAAAGACAGCGGCTGCAGATTTGAAAGGAGATGTAATATTTAACAATAAATTACAACATGGCTTGTGAGGCAATAGCACATGCTATATAAACCCCCCCCCCCCCCCCCCCCCACCGTGATCGCAAATGGATGAGTCCTTTGAACTCAGTTGTTCACAAATCGAAAGAAACGGCCAATCGCACATGCCCTTTACCAAGTGATCAGCTGTCGGCCAATGACAGCTGACCACGGGATGTAAACACAAGCCAGTTATCTAATTTTTTGTTCCCGCTGACAGCACAAGGAGAGAAGAAATCCAATAACCAGCTTATGTTTAGCTAAGGGACATCATAATGGATTATTGGTGTTCCGATTATCAGTGCAGTCCCACCAGTACTGGCAATTAGTACCCATCCGTGCAGCCTCAAATGCAAAATCAGTGGCGAATAACCCGTTTGCAACATTTTATAATCAACTATGAAAAAATAAATTTCAAAATTCAGTCCGTTTATAAAAAATAAAAAAAGCAGTGATTAAATTCCACAAAAAGAAAGCTCTATTTGTGTGAAAAAAAAAAAAAAAAAAAAAAAAGATAAAAAAAAGTCATGTGTACAGCGTTGCGTGACCACACTATTGTCAAAGCGTGACATCGCTGAAAGCTGAAAAAAGGCCTGGGCAGGAAGGGGGTAAAAGTGACCCGTAGGCAAGTGGTTAACGTCCCATTTTTGGCTCAGGCATGCATTACTACGCAGGGGAAATACAATTTTCAGTCAACCTTTTGCTGATTTTGCTGATCAGCAAGGTTTTAAAAAACACTGTATACATAGATCATTGTAAGCCAAGTTTTTTAGGAATCTGGCAGATGACCCATCATGTATTCCATTATGGAAAGTGAGGTATAAAGTTCTTTGGAATTTCGGAGCACAATCTCCGGTCTAAAGTTCTCTTCACAAACATATGAATGCTTTAAAAAGTGTGAAGGAGGAACACAGTCTTCAGCCATTAGCTCACACAACCCTGATCCACTGGGACCTTAACCAATGCCTAAAATGGGGCCATTAGCTGAACAGAATAATCATGCACGGCAAAGGTACTTACCTTTGATTTCTTTGGTAAACTTAACCCTTTGGGAATCTGTAAGAGGTTTTTGTTGCTCTTCTATGCTTTTAAAATCCAGAACTTCACACATAAACTCTATGACCGGTTGTGCTTTATAAAACGCCGTAGCAGATACTGAAAAAAAAGAAATGAAACAATTAAAACCATTTCCACTGATGTATCAATCCCCTCCTCAGTTTGGGAGATAATCCCCCACTTCTTGTTTGTTTTTGGACCTTAAGGCTCCATTCACATCTATGCGACAAAACGCCCGACGCCGGACGCTTGTGCCGCTAGAGGGGGGAATTCCCATTGCTGTCTATGGAGATGGTTCACATCTCATAGACGGCGAACGCCTGTCGCCTGAAAAAAAGTCCCGGACCCTTTTTCTCAGGCTACATGGTCGTTCTCCCATTGACAGCAATGGGAAGAATTTGAAAAAAAAAAAGTTTCACACTCGCGGCAAAATACGCCGCGTACGCCGTTGTCGCGGAGGTGTGAATGGAGCCTTACAAACTACAGAGTAGAGCTGCACGATTAATCATTAAACAATTGCGATCTATACTCACTCACAGCTGTCAAAAAAAAAAAAAGCATCCAGCAAATGTTTGTCAACATTCCTCAGTGCTGAGAGACAACTATAAATAATGTAACGTTTGAGTCTTTTAGATGAAAGGGATGAACTTCCGCCTGCAAACAAGGTCAGTTCAACCACTTAAAGCGGGGGCTCACCCTAAAAAAAAAAAAAAAAAAAAAATTTCCGCTGTACTCAGTTTAATCCATTAGTTTAGTTTCAGACTACAGCAGGGAGAAGGCGTTCCTATGAAGAGGGGAACATGATTGACGGCCGGCTATGGCGCGTCACGCGTTCCGAAAATAGCCGAAATAGGACTAGTCTCTTCACGGCGCCTGCACAGTCAGCTCCTAGTCTGTGCGCAAGCACCGTGAAGATTTGAGTCCTACCCCTGGCTATTTTCGGAACGCGTGACGCGTCATAGCCGGCCGTCAATCATGTTCCCCCTCTTCATAGGAACGCCTTTCCCCGCGGGAGTCTGAAACGAAACGAATGGATTAAACTGAGTACAGCGAAAAAAATAAAAATAAAGGCATACTGTAGTGACGCTAGTATGCTGGATGGCATGGTAGAAAGTTGTTTTTTAGAGAGAACCTCCGCTTTAAAGAGGAGCCCACAATGTCGGCACAGCAGCCATTCCTTCACAGCCAATTCCCTACCGAGCATGCAAAGCTCGCTGCACTTTCTAATTGGCCAGGTGGCGGATGGAGCCAAATGTCCAGGAGACTGGGCAGTGGCAAAGTCTTCCGGAAGTGGGGAACGGTACCTGACAAAAAAACAGATATAACCCACCCCCCAAAAGGAGAGGGATTTTTTTTTAGCTAAGACCCTAGAGAATAAAATAGCAGTTGCTACAATATTTTATACCAAAATTTGCGCATCAGTCTTTCAAACGCAATTTAGGCAAAAAGTATACTTCAATCTAGGGATGTCCCGATACCGATACTAGTATCGGTACCGATACAGAGCATTTCCCCGAGTATCGGGAAATGCTCCCGATGCTTCACCCGATACCTGGGCAGGCAGGGGAATTGAAATTCTTCTCTCCCCCCCCCACTCCGTGCGGTTGTCTCCCCCCCCCCCCCCCCCGTCCGTGCCGTTCTCTCTCCTCTTCCCCCCCCACCCCCACCCGTCCGTGCAGTTCTCTCCCCCCGTCCGTCCGCGCAGTTCTCTCGCAGAGAAGCTTCTCTCCATTCATTTAAGCTGAGGCTGCTAAGAAAGGGACTGGGAATCTGTGTCCTTGGTCCCTTTCTCGGTCTAAAAGGGGAGATGTCAGAGTTCTGTTAAGACCCCTGATATCTCTCCAAAGACCCAACAGGGCTGATTAAAAATAAATAAAAAATGGCAATAAATATTTTTAAAAAATAAATAAAATGTAAATAAAAATAAATACAAACACACTGACACAAAGGCCTTGGTAAGCTACAAAAACTTGGTTGGAGGAAAGAATTACCATATTTAGCTTAAGATCCCACAATGAATACCAATAAGTAAAAATGTGTGAGAAACACTTGGCCAAGACAACTTTTGAACTGGTCTGGTAGAGAGAAGAGCATGGTTTAGCTCGTAAATAAGACAAAAGCCATGGCATCTGTATAGGATGTACGGGAGAACAAAATGCTTGCAAAAAAGGGAGCCGGTTTCTGCCCAACCAGTTCCCTGACAGATTTACATTTAGGGCCAGTTAACACCAGACGCAGTTCCATGTGCATGCGTCTTTTGGAAGGCAAGAACGTGGTGACGTCATCGCGTATGACGAGCATGCGCTCGTCACATTCGATGCCGACATCTTGCTGTACCCTACCTATGCAAAGGAAGCTACCGCACATGCGTCAGTCATTTCGAGGATGCGTGGGTTTCCACAGCGACAGGCAAGTATACACACTCGAGTTTTTCGGCAGGAAAAGACTGCCGAGAAAATAGAGAGCAGGTTCTCCATTTTTCTCGTCTAGATTTTAGGCAGTTTTCTTGATGAGAAACCCGAAAGCCTCGTACACACGCTCGGTATACTCAGCAAGAAAGCCCTGCCAGCAGTTTTCTTGCCGAGTAAACCGAGCGTGTAAACAAGGCTTTAGTCTTGAATGCCTGCAGAAATTTGGCAGTGCACTCCAATGTCTTGAGCCCTCCTGCTCTATATCTTTTACACTTGGGCAGTGCGGACGTTCGTAAAGCACTGCTAGTTTTAGCGGCACTTTGTTTCAAAATGATTTCCCAAGAAATCAAAGCATGGAGACACAGATGAATGAATTTACTTTTAATATCAAAAACAAATAAAGCATTTTTGATTTGTTCACCTTTAAAAACGTAGAGTCAGTAAAGACAGAAAAAACATTTGACTCCATGCTTACCATCTATGTTGAGCATCATTTTCCAGAGTGAAGGTCTGACAGATTGGTGGAAGCCAAACCAAACTTCTCTACCTCCACCAAGAGGATTAGCACATCCTTCGGATGCAGTAAAAAAAGATCGACCTACAGGAGTATACCTAGGAACAAAAAGATAAAATGATTCAGTAAACAAAATTATACAAATGCAGGAATTCATTCAAAATTTAGTGTCAGCTAGTATGGCTAGACTTAAGCGGTGGTTCACCCTCCATAGCAACATTTTAGCATAAAATTAGGCATAGTAGCGTGAGCTACAGTATGCCCGTCTTGATTTTTTTAGCCCGGTACTCACAGTGCAATCGGACATTGACGATTCCGACTCCCCGCGGGGAATGGGCGTTCCTATCCAGACGGAGGATGATTGACGGCCGGCTCTGGCACGTCACGCTCCCCGAAGACAGCCGGAGTAGGTCTCGGCTCTTCACGGCGCTATACGGCGCCTGCGCACAGACTATGCGCAGGCGCCGTGAAGAGCCAAGCCTATTTCGGCTATTTCCGGAGAATCGTAACGTGCCAGAGCCGGCCGTCAATCATCCTCCGTCTGGATAGGAACGCCCATTCCCCGCGGGGAGTCGGTATCTTCAATGTACGATTGCACGATGAGTACCGGGCTAAAAAAAAAAAAAAAAAAACAAGACAGGCATACTGTAGCTCGCGCTACTATGCCTAATTTTTTATTAGGGTGAACCCCCGCTTTAAAAACAGAAGTTGAAGCCTTCCATACCTCATAGAGGGTAAATGTCTCATCACAACATCTAATGCCTGTATAGTCTCAAAAGGGACAGTGGGAAGCCGTCCAGATAATGCGTCATGTAGAGCCTGCAAGTTGACGCAAGCCATCCACTTAATGGCAACTTTAAAGATGCGATCCTTTCCTTCCCCGGGTAGCGTGACTTCCAATTCCACCTGCTTTAATTTGCAAGAGTAAAAAAAAAAAAAAAAAAAAAAAAAAAAAAAGAAGTCAAAGCAACCCAACTGTTCACTCTATATCCTTCCATACAAATTACAGAACTGTGATTCTTAGGTTTTTGACTATGTGTTGTAATTCCTTACAAAAATGTGAAAAAACAGTTTAGATAAATGGAGGACACCAATGTTCCTTAGAATTGGGGCAAAGACAGCCAAGGTTCATCTCTTGCAAAATTCGGACCACATTATTCTATGGGGACGTTACCATTTAGCCTTTGGGACACACAAGCACAGTACAGGAGTTCAACTACTCACACCAACCTATTATGGACCCTTGCTATAATGGGTACTTGTACACATCAGCACCACACTATACCGCCACTACATCAACCAATGAAGGCCGAGATCTCAAAATTACATTGGGAGGGCTGATCATGAAAAGCCCATAGGTATTTTTCCCCAATGGGGTTTTTGGGCAGCTCAATTAATGAATTGTAAGCAGTATGTAAAAAAGAGGGTATTTATTGTGTAATAACACGTACAAAAAAGGGATAAAGTAGTATTTGAGACATGAGTTACATGTCTTAAATACCGATCTGTGATTTGACGGAAGAGATCGGTTAGGATTATTCCATACCCAACCATACATACTGATTCGGTAACCTTTGCTATTTAATTCTCAAATTTTTGTGTAAATTTGTTTATGTTTGCTCTTCTCCCCTTTTCACCACCCCCTTTTCAAAAATGGGAGGAGTAGGAGTTGTAAATACATTTCAATAATTTTGTAGCAACAACATAACCTCTGAAGAAGACCCGAGTAAGGGTTGAAACGCGTTAGAAACTGCCTTATGCTTGCACCTACCCTCGCCAAGCTGTATGACACTTGTTGTTGCTGTTCTGTTATCTCCATGTATGGAACTTTAATCATTTTTGTAACATTGCAACTCATGTCTTAAATACTACTTTATCCCTTTTTGTACGTGTTATTACACAATACCCTCTTTTTTACATACTGCTTACAATTCATTAATTGAGCTGCCCAAAAACCCCATTGGGGAAAATACCCTTGATACAATTTTCGGGGTGAGCAGCAATATCTCTCTACAGATATGCGTTTTCTTTTTCTATCATGAAAAGCCCTACCATGTTACCAAAGAACTCCACTTTGCCACAGTTGGGACAAAGCTGGTACAGAAAAGTTGTCACTTCATACATTTAGGAAACACGCATGATATTACAGTAGGAAGGAACAATTCCATATTGATCAAAAAACGTCACAATCATTGGTGGTCAGTAGAAATATGCTGTGTGTGGAGGAGCTTGGTGCTCATTCACACAGTGCTGTGGCCCATATATCATGAATACTTTTTTTTTAAGCCGCTGCAGCCATGTAGAGTTATGCACAGGCAGTCCATGTTACTCTATGAGGATATAGCAGCTATTCAAAACACAATAGCAGCTCCTAATTGTCAGGCATGCAGTCTCAGGCCCATTGCCCCCTTTTCAAATTAGGACCGCAGCCCATATAGGTTTTAATTAACAAGCTGCCTGCATGCCGTTCCAGCTGCATAAAACCAATGGTTCATTTTCTTGCTGTAAGGGAAACAGGAAAATGCAAACAGCCCTCAAAAGGTAAGTTCACCTTTACAGAAAAATCTGTAAGGTGAACTTACACAGGACCCCATCTAAATCTTCCCCCCGACCTGGAGCACGTCAATCACCTCGTATAGCCGCCTTACCAGTCCAGATCTTAACAATCCCCTAGGCTTAATCTCCAAAAACATAGCTAGTCAGGAGGTAAGTTTTAAGAGCATTCTAAAGCAATCGGAAACCGCGTAGCCTGTCAGGTAACCGCGAGCCGAAGTGGACTTCAAATACCATGACTGGTAAAGAGGCAATACGATCTGCCAGAACGATTGTCACTCTCCAGGTTAGCGGGACTGGGTCCAGTGTAGGTTCACCTTACACTTAAGTTTTATTTTTACAATTTGATATATATTTTACATTTCAATTTTTTTATTTTAGTAACAAAATGATGAATGCAACCAACACTTCAATTTTTTTTTTTTTTTTATATACAGAGAAAAACTCTGAATAGAAATACAAAGCCATTGGCAGACTAGGTGTGCCTGTAGTAGGCCCCTTCCACACTAGTGGACTGATCGGGTATGCCCGTTTTTCAGGCATACCAGATTGGCCAACCCAATGTCACCCGCCAGCATATGATCTGGCCCAAAAAAAAAAAAATATAGATTATAGACACTGATGTGGGATACGTTTGCCATCTGTCCAGCAGATCAGATGGGAATGGACATGCAGTGCGTTCCCAATCTGACCGCCCAATAGAGAACAGCGGGCCGTTTCCCTGTCCGCTCTTCAAAGCAGACTGGACACAGACCGGGCATCCACTTTCTCAGCGGAGAGATCCCCCGTTGAGCAGGTGTATTCGCTTGGACCAATTGCGCCCCATATGAAGGAAGCCTTACCACCCACAGCAAAAGGCAGACAAACTTATTTTGGCAAAACAAATGGCTGCTTCAAGGTTTAGGTGCTTACTTTGTCTCTGGCGATTGGAAGAGGCATTGCAGTGTACAGGTTCTTTCTGCCATCGAATACTGGTTTACGATCTCCAAAGATCTGAGCCTTGAAATGCAGGACCATATGTTCAACGATTTCTCTAAAAAAGTAAAAAACAATCTGACATTAGGGGTTTGTTTTTGCATGACTGAAGAGATGCAGACAGAGTGGACTTATACCCAACATTTTAATTTAACCTCACAGAGATCAAGAGATCACTAGGGAATGACATAAGGTAGAAAGTTTGTGTGACTTCCCCACAGGGTTGATTACAAGATCTAAATCCTAGGTATCTGGTCAGGTGATCTTTACCAACATATAGGATTAGCGTTCTCCCCCTTCAGCTGAAGTCAAATCAGGCAACGCTCCTCAAATGCCCTGCAAGTTTTTATCAATTTATAAATTTTGTGAGCAACCATCACTTTTGACGCTTTGCAACTGCACCTTAAAATCACTGTAAATGTCATAGGTGCGTTTACAGAGCGTTTCCATGGAACTTAATGGATGTGGTTGCAAAGCATTAATGTCTATCAATCTCAGCAGGCAGCATCAATTTTGCCTTGAGGTGAAGCAACATAAATTTTGCAGTGCAAACACTTTCACTCATTCCCTTGAGTGGCACCGATAGGCGGTCAGAAAGCAGTAGAAATGTAACTGTCTATTTTTTGTTAAAGAGCTCATTTGGGTAAACCAATGGCCTCACCTCCTTTGAGGGTCCAGGTACCTCCATGCGACTGCTTAACCACTTAAAGTGGAGGTCCCGCCCAATTTTTTTAATTTTTAAAAACCAGCAGCTGCAAATACTGCAGCTGCTGACTTTTAAAAAAATGGACACTTACCTGTCCAGCGCGTTTGCGATGTCATCAGCCGAGGACAAGCAATCGCTCATCCCTCGGCTGCACCCGCCGCAATCCTCGTTTAAAGGAAACGGAAGTGAAGCGTTACAGCTTCACTGCCCGGTTCCCTACTGCACATGCGCGAGTAGCGAGCAGTCACTGGTCCCCGCTCTCTCCTGGGAACAGTGCGTTTCCCAGAAGCAAGCAGGGGCTGCGGGTAGGGGCGTGGCTGCCGCAACTCCTATTCCCAGAAGGGAGTGCAAATACCTGTCTTAGACAGGTATCTTCACCCCCCTGAAAGGTGCCAAATGTGACACCCGAGGGGGGGGGGGGGGGGGAGAGGTTCCGAAAAGCGGAAGCTCCATTTTTGGGCGGAGCTCCGCTTTAAGCTCTAGAAGGTTTTACCCCCTTCATGACCAGAGCATTTGCCATTTAGCACTGCAGTATTTTAATTTGCAATTGCACACAAATGTCAAAAAAAATAAAAAATTCAACCCACACAAACAGCTTTTTCTTTTGGTAGTATTTGATCTGGCTGCCTGACAGTGGCATCTGTGGTTCCAATGGGGGGGGGGGGGGGGGGGGGGGGGGGGGAAGGGCCATCGCCTACCTGGAGGTTATACCTGTATGGGGCATATGTTGTTGACCAGCTGTTAATTCAGTGGTCCACACTTAGAGGTGAGTGATTCGAGTGCTCTGCAGGTGGAGGGAAAGTCACTCTTTCATTGAAATGTTCTCATGTGGAATCTCTGCCTGCATGGACTGTTAGTCTTCCTTTGGATTTATATGGACTTATCAAATTTTTAGGTTTTATTAAGCCCTGATATGTGCTGCATTCCTCTATATCAGACCTGGGCAAACTACGGCCCGCGGGCCGTATACGGCCCGGCGGACCTTTTAATCCGGCCCACCCCCGCCGCCGCAACCTACTGTTATCACCGCGGCGGGGAACATAACAGACAGCGTTCGTTTGAACAGCTGTTTTCCCCGCCGCGCATAGACACTCCCCCTTGGACGGATCTGTCCAATCGCGAGCAAGGGGGAGTCACATAGACACTCCCCCTTGCTCGCGATTGGACAGATCCGTCCAAGCCAAGGGGGAGTGTCTATGGCATAGACACTTCCCCTTGGACGGATCTGTCCAATCGCGAGCAAGGGGGAGTTACATAGACACTCCCCTTGCTCGCGATTGGACAGATCCGTCCAAGGGGGAGTGTCTATGCGCAGCGGGGAAAACAGCTGTTCAAACGAACGCTGTCTGTTATGTTCCCCGCTGCGGTGCGGTGATAACAGTAGGCAGGGCCGGGAGGGGTCACTGTGCCCATCACACGCAGCACATGCAGCCACTTGTGCCAACACACACAGCCACTTGTGCCAACACACACAGCCACTTCGCCACCATAAATTGTCGCCACTGTGCCAATCACACGCAGCCACTGTGCCAATCACACTCAGCCACTGTGCCCATCACACGCAGCCACTTGTGCCAACACATGCAGCCACTTGTGCCAACACACGCAGCCACTTGTGCCAACACACGCAGCCACTTCGCCACCATAAATTGTCGCCACTGTCCCGATCACACGCAGCCACTGTGCCAATCACACTCAGCCACTGTGCCCATCACACGCAGCCACTTGTGCCAACACATGCAGCCACTTGTGCCAACACACGCAGCCACTTGTGCCAACACACGCAGCCACTTCGCAACCATAAATTGTCGCCACTGTGCCAATCACACGCAGCCACTGTGCCAATCACACGCAGCCACTGTGCCAATCACACGTAGCCACTGTGCCAATCACACGCAGCCACTGTGCCAATCACACGCAGCCACTGTTCCCATCAAACGCAGCCACTGTGCCAATCACACTCAGCCACTGTGCAATCAATTGTTGCCACTGTTCCCAAAGACAGCCACTGTGCCAATCACATGCAGCCACTGTGCCAATCACATGCAGCCACTGTGCCAATCACACGCAGCCACTGTGCCAATCACACGCAGCCACTGTGCCAATCACATGCAGCCACTGTGCCAATCACATGCAGCCACTGTGCCAATCACATGCAGCCACTGTGCCAATCACACGCAGCCACTGTGCCAATCACACGCAGCCACTGTGCCAATCACACGCAGCCACTGTGCCAATCACACGCAGCCACTGTGCCAATCACACGCAGCCACTGTGCCAATAACACGCAGCCACTCTGCCCATCAAACGCAGCCACTGTGCCAATCACACGCAGCCACTGTGCCCATCAAACGCAGCCACTGTGCCATCACATGCAGCCACTGTGCCAACACACGCAGTCACTGTGCCATCAATTGTTGCCACTGTGCCCATCACACGCAGCCACTGTGCCATCAATTGTCGCCACTGTGCCCATCAAACGCAACCACTGTGCCATCACACGCAGCCACTGTGCCATTACATGCAGCCACTGTTTAATCAATTGTTATTGATTAAACAGTGGCTGCCTGTCCCCAGCCTCTGTCCCCCTCCTGTGTCATGTCCCCAGCGTCTGTCCCCCTCCTGTGTCATGTCCCCAGCGTCTGTCCCCCTCCTGTGTCATGTCCCCAGCCTCTGTCCCCCTCCTGTGTCATGTCCCCAGCCTCTGTCCCCCTCCTGTGTCATGTCCCCAGCCTCTGTCCCCCTCCTGTGTCATGTCCCCAGCCTCTGTCCCCCTCATGCGTCATGTCCCCAGCCTCTGTCCCCCTCCTGTGTCATGTCCCCAGCCTCTGTCCCCCTCCTGTGCCATGTCCCCAGCCTCTGTCCCCCTCCTGTGTCATGTCCCCAGCCTCTGTCCCCCTCCTGTGTCATGTCCCCAGCCTCTGTCCCCCTCCTGTGTCATGTCCCCAGCCTCTGTCCCCCTCCTGTGTCATGTCCCCAGCCTCTGTCCCCCTCCTGTGTCATGTCCCCAGCCTCTGTCCCCCTCCTGTGCCATGTCCCCAGCCTCTGTCCCCCTCCTGTGCCATGTCCCCCGCCTCTGTCCCCCTCCTGTGTCATGTCCCCAGCCTCTGTCCCCCTCCTGTGCCATGTCCCCAGCCTCTGTCCCCCTCCTGTGTCATGTCCCCAGCCTCTGTCCCCTCCTGTGTCATGTCCCCAGCCTCTGTCCCCCTCCTGTGTCATGTCCCCAGCCTCTGTCCCCCTCCTGTGTCATGTCCCCAGCCTCTGTCCCCCAGTTTTCCAACAATGATATTTACTGCTTTTTATAAAGAAATACAATTGATTTTATGCAGTATTGAGTTTAGCCTTTTGGCCCGGCCCTCCAAAATATTTTTAGTTTCTCATGTGGCCCCATCGAAAAAATAATTGCCCACCCCTGCTCTATATAATATTTGACCACCATGGTTTGTTTTTTTAGAATATAAAAAAATAAATAAATAAAAAAAAATTCTACTTTGGGTCACAAAACATATCCGATGACATCAAATGTAATAAATATTGGCCAAAATGTATACTGTTACACAGTGTTAATTGTGTTGACTAAAACATTAGTCGACTAAATGAATACTATTTTAGTCAACTAAAATACGACTAAAACAATTGAGAGGACTAGAAATACAACTAAAAAAGTAAAATGCCATTTTAGTCAAAAGACTAAAACTAAATAGAAATTTTACGTCAAAATTAACAGTGGTCTGTAATGCATGTTCATACCTCAATACCATAAAATAATAAAATATTATATTTTTCACTCCAGCACTATATAAATGAGTTTGGAAAAGATAAATGTTAACTAATGCATTTCAATTAAACTACACCCATTACATTTTAGTCTACTAAAATATACCAGAGATTTAGTCGACTAAATATGGCTAAAACAATTGCAGAAGACTAAAATGCCATTTTAGTTCCAAGACTAAAACGATCAAAATTTGCTGCCAAAATTAATACTGGTATATTGAATAGAAAAAAAAAAAAAAAAAAAAAAAAACACACACACAAAACACAATTTAGCCTGTAGGAAAGTTAAAATCATCCACAAACATTTGAGACCCTTAAAATATCGGGACAGTACAAAACACCCCCCCCCCCCCCCAAATGACCTACTTTTAGACAGTCTGAGGTGCTTTTAGAAAAAATTGTGTGCGTTACCGGCGCCAAGATAATATCAATATTCTTATTAAGTCTTGCTGCAATAAAAGTGCAACCTTAAAAGTTTGGATTTAGATTTGTGTATTTCTGAAGTAAATTGCGCCAACTTATATTTATATAAACATTTTACCACGACTGGTCCTGTGAACTTGTTACTCAAAAAACAAAAGTATGTACATGTGTCTATGATTATTAATTAATGTGCAAACAATCAAATATGTGCAATAAATACCAATACAGTGCCCTGTGCCAAACATATGAATTTCTCAATCCGTCATAAAAAATTGAAATAAATCCAAAAAGATTTCAATATGCTACTATTACAATCCACAGATTGAATGTGCCCCAAGAAAGCAAGAAAAATGTATTATATACGGAAAAAATATGTAAAAAAAAAATAAAGTATATGTGCCAAGAAAGTCCTTAATAAAAAAAATTCTTGCAGTGATGCCCAGCTAGGTTTCCACCTTCACCGCAAATGGTGCCTACACCGTCACCGGATAAAATGGCCACTCACCAGATGGACCCAGAAATCTGCCTTTGGTTCATATGGATAACCACTCCCTCTCTCAGGTTTATCAGCAATCACTCCCAATGCTTTGGCTGTAGTCTCGTTATGTATAAGTGCCTGGGATCCGGCACTGAGCTGATCCAAGCTGACTGGGCGCCATTTTAGTTCCTGGCTATTCACTGCCGCTGGTGCGAACCTGCTGGCAACATTTTTTTTTTTTTACATAGCTCCCCCTCCCCTGCTTTAGTTCCAATGGTTTTATCTTCACATTATACTTAGAAGGCTGCACTCCCCATTCCTGGAAGTAATACAACCTCTATTTTAACAACTGGTGGGTGTGTATTGCCCCAAGTGCAAACCTGCTGGCAACCCCCCATTGTGGTTATGGAGACTTAACACAATCATTATAATGCATTGATAATGATTGTGTTAAGTCTCCATAACATTGGGGGGTTGCCAGCAGGTTCGCACCAGCGGCAGTGAACAGCCAGTAACTAAAATGGCGGCCAGTCCACTTCCGGTAAAATGGTGTATGGACTTCCGTCCGGAAGTTCCAGTAGTCAGGGAATTACCAGTAGTCAAAATGGTGGATGTGGTGCTTCCTGTTGTACGATACAGATTATAGGATAACAAGTAGCACAGGGAGGTATAAAAAGACTGACGAGCACCAATGAGGCAGCTTTCCGATGACGCATTAAGTTGCGAAATGCATAGAGGCTGCGGGACCATTGCCAGGTCGTCAAGTCCAGTCTGAGTATAACGAGGCTGGGAACGCAGGCAACAAAGTAAGGCATCACACGTGCGGACCAGGACATACTCGTACATTTGTATACTCCTATTTACGTCTGGATCAGCTCAGTCCCGGCTCCCAGGCACTTTTACATAACGAGACTATAGCCAAAGCATTGGGAGTGATTGCTGATAAACCTGAGAAAGGGAGTGGTTATCCATATGAACCAAAGACAGATTTCTGGGTCCATCTGGTGAGTGGCCATTTTATCCGGTGACGGTGTAGGCACTATTTGCGGTGAAGGTGGAAACCTAGCTGGGCATCACTGCAAGAAATTATTTATTAAAGACTTTCTTAGCACATATACTTTATTTTTTATTTTCTATATTTTCGCATACAACACATTTTTCTTGCTTTCTTGGGGCACATTCAATGTGTGGATTGTAATAGTAGCATATTTGAAATTTTTGGATTTTTTTCAAATTTTTTTTTTGATGGATTGAGAAATTCATGTTAGTTTGGCACAGGGCACTGTATTGGTATTTATTGCACACTATTTGATTGTTTGCACATCAATTAATAATCATAGACACATGTACATACTTTGTTTTGTTTTTTGAGTAACAAGTTCACAGGACCAGTCGTGGTAAAATGTTTATATAAATATGAAATTAGCGCAATTTACTTCACAAATACACAAGTCTGAGGTGCTTGTTCACATCTACGTGACTTTAACAGACATCCTGCATGAACAGAAGTCCATGCAAGTTGCTATGAAGTCGCCCAAAATTAGTGCAGGAACCCATTTTTGAAGTCCATAGTTGTTATGGGGGTGCAACTTTGAAATCCCAAATTGCATGACAAGTTGCAGCAATGTATATTAGCACTTAGTAAGACTGGGCAAGTTTTTTGAAGTTGTAATTTTTGGGCACCAATTTTTGGAAATTTAATAAGAAAAAAAAAAAAGTTAATCATTAAACACCTGTTGAGTCCTCATCTTTTGCGCACTTAATGCGGCCCTGGACATTTCCTCCTCCACCCCACCCTTGCGGGAGGCTTTGATTGTCCTACTTAAACCGCGCAAGGATTGCGCCTCTTAAAGGCTTATTTCATTCGTGTGGATACCAGCATTCTGGCAAGAGTCCTTGCTAATCGAAAATAGTTCCCTCTCTGGTACAAAATAACCAGGGATACTTCATTCCAGGCTGTTCTACAAGAACAAAACATTCGTAGACTTCCAGAATATACAGTATCCTCATGGCCACTCTTCTATGCAAGTTATTGTGCTATAAGAAACCTGTAAGGCATTTGATAGCGTACAATCGTCCTACTAATTTAAGGTGTTGCAACTTTATGGGACGGGTCCTCAGATGATTGCCTGGATACGGCTCCTATACTGATCAGGTGGCTACAATGCGAGTCAATACCTCAGTCTCTCCGGCATTCTCCCTCTCCAGGGGAACACGACAGGTCTGCCCTCTGTCTCCACTCCTCTTCGCATTGGACCATTTGCTATCCAGATTAGTTATTCATCTACTATTCAGGGACTCATTTTTGGCACTATAGAGGAATGAATCTCATACATCTGGCTGACCCTTATTGGTCTTTATGCTCTCTCCCCTACATGAGATGGAGACTTTTGGTAGATTCTTAGGTTTCCAGATCTACTGGTCCAAATCCAGTCTTTCCCTTAGATTCAGGAGCGGGTGATTCATCCGAGTTCACAACTTCAAGTTGCCCATTCCTTCTGCTATTTGGGTGTGGTGGTACAACTTCCTTTACACTCCGATGTGACTAATATCTGCCCTATTACTGCCCAGCTACAGCAGTGCACCCATCATTGGATGAATCACCCATTAGACCTCACAGGGAGAGTCAATTAAAGAGGATGTTTATTCCCAAACTTTTATATGTGATGGCTAACGCTCACTGTAAACTTTCCAAATCTCGTTTTAAACACATCGACTCTTTGTACAGGTTTCCTTTGGAACCAGTGTGCTCCCAAGATGGCTCTAGAAATTCTGAAATTACCCTCCCATTTAGCTATTGTCTGGCTTACCCAAATATTTAATTTAGCATCCCAAATAGTTGTGGTACACAATTGGCTTTATATCCCTTCCCACATAATGCCTGGACCACCACCAAAGCAGCTATAGTATCTTCTTTTGAGACTCTTCACAATATCATACAGCAGAGAAATGCCAGCATGTGCGGGAAAAGCAACGTTACAAACAAGGCTGTCTTTTTACCACTATAGTGACCCATATTCGAGGGAGTATTGGGTCACTTAACCCAACAACCCGCTTTGGCATAACCCTGTACTAAAATGATTTGTTCACGATGCCCCACCCAGTTATTGTTATCATAATCAGAAACACATGTTTTTTTGTAGATCACGAGACCTGTTCTCTTGCCACCAACGAACCTTAACTGGTTGCTGACCAGCCGCCGTCGTTTTACGGCGGCAGGTCGGCTCCCCTGCGCGAGAGCCCGTAGCTATACGTCTGCTCTCGCGCAGGCCACTAGGGGCGCGCCCCCGGCTCTCCCCCGACTCCCGTGCCATCGCCACCGGGCACACGCGATCGCTCGTTACAGAGCGAGGACCGGGAGCTGTGTGTGTAAACAGCTCCCGGTCCTGTTGGGAGAAATGCCTGACCGTCTTTTCATACAATGTATGAACAGCGATCAGACATTTCCCCATGTCAGTCCACCTCACGCCCTACAGTTAAAACACACCCAGGGAACATACTTAACCCCTTCCCTAGTGTTAACCCCTTCACTGCCAGTGCCATTTTTATAGTAATCCAATGCATTTTTATAGCACTGATCGCTATAAAAATGGCAATGGTCCCAAAAATGTGTCTGTGTCAAAAGTGTCTGCAATAATGTCGCAGAACGCAATTACTAGTAAAAAAAAAAAAAAAAAAGCCATAAAAATACCCCCTATTTTGTAAACGCTATAACTTCTGCGCAAACCAAACGCTTATTGCGTTTTTTTTTTTTTTTTTTAACGAAAAATATATAGAAGAATACGAATCGGCCTAAACTGAGGAAGAAAAAAAAGTTTATATATTTTGGGGGATATTTATTATAGCAAAAAGTAAAAAAAATATAATTTTTTTTCAAAATTGTTGCACTATTTTTGATTATAGTGCAAAAACGAAAAACCGCAGAGGTGATCAAATACCACCAAAAGAAAGCTCCATTTGTGGGGGGGGGGGAAAAAAAGGACGTCAATTTTGTTTGGGAGCCACGTCACACGACCATGTAATTCTCAGTTAAAGCGACGCAGTGCCGAACCGCAAAAAGTGCTCTGGTCTTGGACCAGCAATATGGTCTGGGGGTTAAGTGGTTAAAGGTTACCTGACAAAGCTCAACAGTGAAACGCTTTGCTACACAAGGGCTCACTATATATCATGCATCATAATATATAGGTTTTCCAACTCTTTACCAATGCTTTTATATACACACACACACACACACACACACACACACACACACACCATGTACTTTTTTCAATAAATAATTGTAATTTGTTCCAATATTCTTCATCGTTTACTGTGCCTTAAAAGGTCCGACCCCATTTTACCTATTTTGGTACCCCCCTTTTTCTTGTTCCCCCTATAACCTAAAGATGTGGCTATGCGAATGCTTCTCTTTATCTCCCCACCCACAGTACTGGATTACCCAAGGTGTTAAATACCTTTGTCATTTATACATTGACCAAGGCTTTAAATCCTTTACCCAATTAAGTGAAAACTTTAGCCTTTGCCCTACCTCCTTGTTTTTTACATTTTCAGATTCACCATGGCCTGAGAGCAGCGCATGGCTCACTTACTGTCCGAGCTTCTGAGAAGCTTCTCTAAAGGGACCATCTGCAGAGGAAGTAACAAATTGATCTCTCAATACTACTCTGCATTAATGGCCGATTCTAATCCAAGGTTTACAACTGCACAGACCCACTGGGCTGACTTAGATATTCCATTCACTGAATTTGTGGAAACTTATAGAATGCTCAGACATAGCACCCTCTAGTGACATTTATGCAAATAAAAGATATTTCATCATAGTCATCACACCCCTTATCGAATGTATAAGATAGGTTTACACTTCACACCAGAATGCTTTAGAGGCAGAAGCTGACTTCATACACTGTTTTTGATCCTGCCCATTAGTTTCTTTATTCTGGTCAGAAATTGGCTCATTCTCATCTACCATTCTAGGTGTCCCTAACATTTTACATCCTAAAAATTGTCTATTGGGCAGAGCTGCACGGTTCTGGCCATAAAATGAGAATCACGATTCTCGGTGTAATATCTTTCACACAATACAAAAAAAAAAAAAAAAAATTGTGCCAACTTTACTGTTTTTTTTTTTTTTTTTAATTAAAGTCCCCCCCCCCCCCCCCCAAAAAAAAAAAATGCATTTGAAAGACCGCTGTGCAAATATAGGTTGACAAAATATTGCAAGCACTATTTTATTCTCTAAGGTCTCTAACAAAAAAAAAAAAAAAAAAAAACACTTCCACACATACATATAAAATGTCATTTTCTAGCAAAAAAAATAAAGAATCCAAGTAAAAAAAAAAACAAATGTCGAAAAAAATTTAGGCCCGGATTCACGTAGATGCGCGTATCTTTGTGCAGGCGTAAAGTATCCTATTTACGTTACGCCTCCGCAACTTTTACAGGCAAGTGCCGTATTCTCAAAAGAAAGTTGCGGTGGCGTATCGTAAATAGGCCGGCGTAAGCCCGCCTAATTCAAATGTGGTAGATGTGGGCATGTGTTATTTAAATTTTATGTGACCCCGCGTAAATGACGCTTTTTATGAACGGCGCATGCACCGTCCGTAAAAGTATCCCAGTGCGCATGCTTCAAATTTACCCGCAAGAAGCCAATGCTTTCGACGTGAAAGTAAAAGACGCCTAGCCCTATTCGCGAACGACTTATGCAAACGACGAAAAATTTATCAAATTCGACGCGGAAACAACGTCCATACTTAACATTGGTATGCCGCATGTACGCCTCATAGCAGAGGTAACTTTACGCCGGGAAAAGCCCAACGTAAACTGCGCATCTGTACTGCGTCAGCCAGGCGTACGTTCGTGAATTTGTGTATCTAGCCGATTTACATATTTCTAGGTGTCGTAGCGGCCAGCGTAAATATGCAGTTAAGATCTGACGGCGTTAGAGACTTACGCCGGTCGGATCTAATAGAAATCTATGCGTAACTGATTCTAAGAATCAGGCGCATAGATACGACGCTCAGACTCAGATACGACGGCGTATCTGGAGATACGCCATCGTATCTCCTTTGAGAATCTGGGCCTTAGTGTCTTAGTGGTTAAACTTTTCTCATTTACACACAGAAGTCTATTCCTTTGATGTAAAAAGACAAATTGTTACAATGTTTAGACTTGGTTCCACTGCTAAAGAATGTTTAGATACTTTGCAGACTGCCCAGAATTTTTCTTCCTTTGTTTTGACGCTGTCGGCTCAGCAGAGCAGACATAGTTCTCTGCATAGAAAGATCATGAAGTAAAAATAAGGCCATGAAGATTAATCGTGCAGCTCTATTAGGCCCCTTTCACACTGGAGCGTTTTTTCGAGCGTTATTCGATCAAAGACTCTTCTGCAATCCCAATGTGAAAGCACCAGTGTGAAAGGTTAAGGCGTTTTTACAGCGCATTCATTTCAATGGAGAGGGGCGTTTTTGGAGCGTTTTTTTAGTGCCCAAAAGCTGCTCCAAAGATGCTGCTTGCAGGACTCCGTGTGAAAGGGTCCATTGAGATGCATGGAGAGCCTTTCAATAGCGCTATTTTTAACGCCAAAACACTGTAAAAACAATTCAGTGTGAAAGGGGTCTTAGGCATTTTTAGTGAATTATCTGTCTCTACGCACACTAAACGTTTACTACGCATTTGATACTTTGCCAAGAAGACTATCCTCCTGAGCTGGAACGGAACTTCCAAATCATCTACATGGCTACAATTAATAATATATCTCTTGAAAACAATATCAATTGCATTTTACTCAAACGGCTAAAACTAAATTGAAACTTGATGTCAAAATTAACACTGCCTGGCAGAGCCCTGCTGCACATCAGTGCATTCACAGAGGTCCTGTTAGCTGTTAACTGTGCATGTACAGTCTTTGCCCACACAATCGGGTGCAAGGTTATTCTCACCAAACTCAGAAGAGAGGAATCACTGTCCCGCAGCATAAAAAGGGAAAAAAACGCAATATTGACGGCTTCCCGTCCAGCCTATTGTCAGATGACGTCCAAGCTGGAGCTATCCCATCCTGGGTGGAAGTCATGGCATCCTCCCGGGGCCGCACTGTAGCACGACCTGTCACCTAGCGTGTCCCCCGGACAACAGATTGTATGGGCCAGATGATGGTACCATGTGATCACATGATCGTTGTACACATAAAGGGCTTTTATTTTATTTTTTTAACGTTAAACAAATCCAGTACATCATACCATGGAGAAAAAAAGTAAATAAAATAAAAAAAGCCTTGTTTGAGCTCCACTGTGCAAATCTAAGCAGCACGGAAATAAACCCAATTCACAGATTAGGCAAGTTATAAAATGAAACCAACCTTTAACACATTTTTTTTTGGAAGAAAAGGGAGTTAAAAAAAAAAAAATAATCTATCCCTACTGAAGCATACAAGTGTAATTTCCCTAAAATGTTGCCAAGTAGGCACATGAGTTCCTAAATAGCGACCGTCGAGGAAATGTTTATCTAGGCTCACTACTATCCACAGCAGCAAATAAATGCTGTTATGGCTTGGATTAGAGCCAAAACACAAAAGGCTTTTATAGCCACACAGTAGTGTTGATCACTGATTGGTCACAGTGACTGTACAAACAATTATACGGTATCTGTACCATGTCATAGCTGTGGCCAATCACAGTTTCACAATAATACCAGGGCTGTGGAGTCGGTAGATAAATGTTCCGACTCCTCAGTTTTATGTACTTCCGACTCCGACTCCTCTGTATTAATATGCGAATGTATTTTATACATTCCTTGAGGGAAAGAAACGCAACCTACCACAGGACTACTGGCTGGGAAGCCAACAGTCTACTGTATTGCACAGTTTAAGCAAAAGACAAACACAATGAAAACAATCAAGTGGCTGGATAGTAGCAGCAGGCATAAACATCAGGAACAGGATTTTTACCAGTTCAAAAATACAAACCACATTATTTGGTTGTTTTAGAACAAAAACAAAGCTTATCTATAATGAACCAAAAACAAAATCTGTAAAACCTAGAAATGGTTTATATTAATCTTGGAATGTAGTTATAGGCTTAGCAAATGCAAATAAATGCAATGTAGAGTTCTAAGGAAGAGAATTGCCTCTGCCCGATCCTCTTTCATAGAGGCTCTTAAAGCGGAGTTCCACCCTATTTTACAACTTCTTTGCATTGTATTTTACACTGCCCCCTTAAATCTAATTGGCATGTTTTTTTTTTCTTTTAAAAACTCACGGTTTTATTCCTGTGAGTTTATTTCCCAGTTGCGGCGGAATGGCCTCCCCGCCGCATCCAGCACTGCTATGCCTCCTGGGAGATGTGTGTCATCAATCCCAGGAGGCTGGGCTGAACGATCGCCGCCGAAGTTGAAAATCTCGGGGGGCGGGAGGGAGGGCAGTGCCGCCCATAGAGGTGGTGTCCTCTTCCTCTTGTCCCTCTCCAACTCCTCCCACCGCCCCCGTACTCCCGCCCACCATCTGTCTCCAGTGAGCGGAGATACATACAGATCATCAGGATGACAGTCAGAGCGGATCTCTGTCTGATAGGTCTGTATGTGTGAACACCGATCGTAGTACAGCCCCGCCTCCCTGTACATTGAAACAGCACGCTCTGCACTGTCTGTCACAATTCTAGTGCAGAGAGGTGAGGCTGTACCACGAGCTGTGTTCACACATACAGATCTATCCTGGGCGCTAAAGTGTCAGACTGCTCTCCTTCCTGCTTCTTCAGAGCCGGTCCTAGCATAAGGCAGCTGCTGGGGCGCGACGAGGGCACTGAAGAAAAGTTGTACTGCACTTCCCTGCACCTCTGGGTCGGCTGGCATCTCTAACTATACAGGGAGGGGGGCGATGGGCAGCTCTGTGACGTCCCTCCAGCCAGCACAGTTCATTTCCCGGGTGTCAGTGTATACAATGGACAGGGGAGGAGCCTCTGACCTAAGCAGACACCAGATTCAGTGCACAAGTTTGTCCCTCTGCAAACTTGTCGATACACGCTGGGGTCAGAGGCTCCTCCCCTCTCCATTGTATACACTGACACCTGGGAAGTGACCTGTGCTGGCTGGAGGGACATGCTGCATATATCACAAGGAAGCATGTGCAAGGACTGCTGTTTAGACTTCTCATGCAATGTAAGCCTGACACTTGCCCCCCACACCTGTGACACTCTCCCCCCCCACCTGTGACACCCCCCCCCCCCCCACCTGTGACACTCTCCCCCCCCCCACCTGTGACACTCTCCCCCCCCCCCACGTGACACTCTCCCCCCCCCCCCCCGTGACACTCTCCCCCCCCCCCCACGTGACACTCTTCCCCCCCCCCCCCACGTGACACTCTTCCCCCCCCCCCACGTGACACTCTTCCCCCCCCCCACGTGACACTCTTCCCCCCCCCCCACCTGTGACACTCTTCCCCCCCCCACGTGTGACACTCTTCCCCCCCCCCACCTGTGACACTCTCCCCCCCCACCTGTGACACTCCCCCCCCCCCCACCTGTGACACTCTCCCCCCCCACCTGTGACACTCTCCCCCCCCCCCCACCTGTGACACTCTCCCCCCCCCCCCTGTTACCCTCTCCCCCCCCCCCCCCCCCCCACCTGTGACACTCTCCCCCCCCCCCCCACCTGTGACACTCCCCCCCCCCCCCCCACCTGTGACACTCCCCCCCCCCCCCCCACCTGTGACACTCTCCCCCCCACCTGTGACACTCCCCCCCCCCCCCACCTGTGACACTCTCCCCCCCCCACCTGTGACACTCTCCCCCCCCCACCTGTGACACTCTCCCCCCCCCCACCTGTGACACTCTCCCCCCCCCCTGTGACACTCTCCCCCCCCCACCTGTGACACTCTCCCCCCCCCACCTGTGACACTCTCCCCCCCACCTGTGACACTGGCTGTAAAGACACATCTGTACTACTGACACCGGGCTGATGCGGGTTGCCGGGGCCAATGCAGTGTGCTGTGCCGGGGCCGATGCGGGGTGCCGGGGCCGATGCGGGGTGCTGTGCCAGGGCCGATGCAGTGTGCTGTGCCAGGGCCGATGTGGGGTGCCGGGGCCGATGCGGTGTGGGGTGCCGGGGCCGATGCGGGGTGTAGGGGGCCGATGCGGGGTGCTGTGCCGGGATGATGCAGGGTGCTGTGCCGGAGACGATGCGGTGGGCAATGTTATGGTGGCAATGTGCTGTGCTGGGGGAAGAAGGAAGCAGGAGGAACTCGGCACAGGGATGGTGGGAACTCCTCATAATGGGCACAGCGGGTGTACAGACCCGGGAACTCAGCACAGGGATGGTGGGAACTCCTCATAATGGGGCACAGCGGGTGTACAGACCCGGGAACTCAGCACAGGGATGGTGGGAACTCCTCATAATGGGGCACAGCGGGGGGTACAGACCTGGGAACTCAGCACAGGGATGGTGGGAACCCCTCATAATGGGCACAGCAGGTGTACAGACCCGGGAACTCAGCACAGGGATGGTGAGAACCTCTCATAATGGGCACAGCGGGTGTACAGACCCGGGAACTCAGCACAGGGATGATGAGAACCTCTCATAATGGGCACAGCGGGTGTACAGACCCGGGAACTCAGCACAGGGATGGTGAGAACCTCTCATAATGGGCACAGCAGGTGTACAGACCCGGGAACTCAGCACAGGGATGGTGAGAACCTCTCATAATGGGCACAGCGGGTGTACAGACCCGGGAACTCAGCACAGGGATGGTGAGAACCTCTCATAATGGGCACAGCGGGTGTACAGACCCGGGAACTCAGCACAGGGATGGTGAGAACCTCTCATAATGGGCACAGCGGGTGGTATAGACCCGGGAACTCAGCACGGGGATGGTGGGAACCCCTCATAATGGGCACAGCGGGTGTACAGACCCAGGAACTCAGCACATGGATGGTGGGAACCCCTCATAATGGGGCACAGCGGGTGTACAGACCCGGAAACTCAGCACAGGGATAGTGGGAACCCCTCATAATGGGCACAGCGGGTGTACAGACCCGGGAACTCAGTGCAGGGATGGTGGGAATGCCTCATGAAGGGTTCCCACCATCCCTGTTCTGTGCCGACTTCCTATGGCTGTACTCCTGCTGTGCCCATTATGAGCGTACGAATCCGAATTGAGTTTCGGGCACAAAATACAAAATAACGGCTAATGCGAAACGGAACTAAACAAAATGAATTTATTGACAGTGCACATGTCTAGTATATGTATACACACCACATATATAACAAGAGATATATATCATCTTGTTATGTAGATATATCTGCACAGGAACAAATTATTATGTATATTTACTGGTTCCTGGAAGGAGGAGGAGAGGTTTGCATAGATAAGGGGCGGTAACTTCCTCTGACACTCCCGTTGCTATTGAAACCTGATCTGAAACCATTACACAGCTTGTACAGCACTGAGCATGTGCGAGGCTGAAATCCAGGAAGTCATACAGTCTGGCTTCATGATGCCCACACTTAAGATGGCCCCAGTCAATTTCTATTTTATAAAAAGTGTCTAAATGCTTTAACAACCTAACAAAACGGACCTTAGTTTACAGACTAAGGCTGGGTTCACACTACGGTTTTCCCGTCCGTCAGCCGCATACGATTTATATGAAAAACCGTATGCGGCTGAAACGGACGGGAACGTATGGAACCGCACACATGTGCGTTTTCCATTGACATTAATGTTAAAGGAAAACGTATGCGTTTGCCATACTG
Organism: Rana temporaria; assembly: GCF_905171775.1. NCBI lineage: Eukaryota > Metazoa > Chordata > Amphibia > Anura > Ranidae > Rana > Rana temporaria. The sequence goes on along the minus strand of NC_053493.1, from coordinate 409,990,501 downwards.
TTTTAAAAACGACCGCAAAACCGTGGTTGAACACGGTTTTGCGTACGTTTAAAAAACGTTTTGCCAGCAAATCGTACGCACCCGGATGCATCTGAGTGCATACGATTTGCAATGCATTCTCTATCTATACGTTTTCCCGTCAGGGCCCGTACGTTTTCAATACTGAAATCGTATGCGGCTGACGGACGGGAAAACCGTAGTGTGAACCCAGCCTAACTGTAGTAGAATACATTAAGCTTGTGTATTACAGGGGTTTTCATATTTAAAAAGTTTTTATTTTTAAAATTGTGGCCGGAACTCCGCTTTAAGTCAGACTTTATTATTTTTAGGGCTGAAAATAATCCTTCACTTAACGTGTTCGTTTTGCGGTTACGTGAGGCACTGCATGCATTGGTCTTTATTCTTACAGTAGAGAAGTCATTAATTATAACTTTTTGTGAATTGGGACATTTAAACTTGCTTTTTTTTTTTTTATTCCAATCTAAATTTAGTATAGGAGTCGGAGTCGGTGCATTGTTCGCCGACTCCAGGTACCCAAAATTTCCCCCGACTCCGACTCCTCGACTCCGACTCCACAGCCCTGAATAATACACAAATTGATTGGATGCTAGTCATAAAAATCAGAGTTCTAAGCAAATATAGTGTGTAGTATAGCAGTGTCACTATGGCAACACTGTACTGCTTTGGTCACAGTAGTATTTTCTTTAAACGGGAAAAAAAAAGAAAAAAAAAAAAAAAGAAGGGGGGGGGGGGGGGGGATTTGTACTATCGTGGCATTTTAGGGCCTCAAATAAGGACATCAATTGGAACTAATCGATTTAACATGCAATATTATATTAATAAATATCCCATAGCTTGTAGATGCTTATCCTTCCTACAGACAAAATATACATTGATTTGGGATATTTTTAAACAAAGAAAAGTAGCAGAATATATTTATGGTCTAAATTTATTAGAGTGGAAGTTTTTTTTTTTTTGTAAAACACCCCACACGTCTGCAAGACAAAAAGGCATAATGAGCCATTATGCATAGCATACTAGCTCATTATGCAATACTCACCTCCGTGACCAAAGCCATCCTCGTACACCGCTCAGGCGGCCGACATCTCTCCGTGGGGTTACTTCCGGGTATCGTGTCTCCGGCACTGATTGGCCAGTGTCACTCCCGCTGGAGCCGCCAGTCACGGCATGTTCACTGTTGCTAAAGAACGCCTGCGCCATAGACATCGGCGCCCATCATTTTTGTAAATATCTCCTAAACAGTGGAGGTTTAGGAGATATTTCAAGCACCTACAGGTAAGCCTTAATCTAGGCTGTAGGTAAAAGTGGTTGTTAAGGGTTTACAACTACTGCTAAATGACTTCAAGCTGGTCACTTTTGCAGTGATTTATAGCGATGTAAAACATTACAAACAAGTGCCTATGCTGTGTAAAAACCCAATACATTGTCTCACCCTGCTCTGCACATGCTCAGTTTGCTCTCCCATTTTAGGGATTTTTGTGGAGGCTGATCTGCAGAATTAATATGCCTTCATCCTTTACAGCCACGGAAGCTGCTTCTGTTTGATCTGCAACTGCCATGGTGCTACACGTGATCAGTTACGACACCAGCCATTTTATGGTTTGACAATTTGGTTGAGGACACAAGCAAATGTGACATAAATGCCAGCATTCCAGGAATGTAACTTCTTTGAAACTGCTAAATCAATGGGTTTGGTTCCGCTTTAGTATTTACTTCTGCTCTGGGCTTCAGCAAAATGGCAGCTTCCAGCAAGAAGAAAACAGGAGCAATGCTGAAGGCAATTTAAAGCACACACTAAAATGTGTAAAATGTATGTCCTTTGCTAAAGAACATTTAGTTATCTATCTATCTATCTATCTATCTATCTATCTATCGCCCCCCCCCCCCCCCCCCATATCAAGTTATGGATTAAGTTCTGCTTTAAAAAAAAGAAAGAAAGATTGTGTTGCAAAATTTTAGAAAAGTTTACAACAAAATAAAAAAATAAAAAGTCTTCAACATGTTCAGCCTTTTTTGCTTATATAGAAAATCAAAAATAAAAATGTGATTAAATTGGAGTTCCACCTAAAAATGGAACTTCCACTTTTTGGAACCCCCCCGGTGTCACATTTGGCACCTTTCAGGGGGGAGGGAGTGCATATACCCGTCTAATACAGGTATTTGCTCCCACTTCCTGGCATAGATCACCTCGGTGATCTACGCGTCTACACTGTACCCCCGCTGTCCTCTGGGAGAAACACAGCTCCCAGAACACAGCGGGGACTAGTGAAGCCGCGCAGCGCGACTCACGCATGCGCAGTGCGACTCACGCATGCGCAGTAGGGAAGTGAAGCCGCAACGCTTCATTTCCTGATTCCCTCACAGAGGATGGCGGCGGGGCAGCCGAGCGATTGCTCGGCTTCTGACATCGCGGGCAACCTGGACAGGCAAGTGTCCATATATTAAAGTCAGCAGCTGCTGTATTTGTAGCTGCTGGCTTTTAATTTTTTTATTTTTTATTTAGTGGGACATCTCTGCTTTAAAGCGGAGGTTCACCCAAAAAAATCAATTTTTAACATTACATTCAGCCGAGTTGTCCTAATGACAATCGGCAGTTTCCCCCCCCCCCCCCCTACATGGCGTATTTTCACCGCCGCTTCCGGGTATGTCTTCTGCGGGACTGGGCGTTCCTAATTGATTGACAGGCTTCCGACCGTCGCATACTGCGCGTCACGAGTTGCCAAAAGAAGCCGAACGTCGGTGCGCAGATGCCGTATAGAGCCGCACCGACGTTCGGCAATTCGTGACGCGCTGTATGCAACGGTCGGAAGCCTGAATGTAATGTTAAAAATGTATTTTTGGGTGAACCCCCGCTTTAAGTACCAAAAAAAAAAAAAAAGCACCATTTGTCTCACAAAATAATTTATATCTATATATCTAATAATAATGTCATTTGGGTACAGTGTTGCATGACTGACAGTAGGGTTATCCCGATACCAGTATCGGGACCGATACTGAGCATTTGCGGGAGTACTTGTACTCCCGCAAATGCCCCCGATGCCAGATCCGATACCACCCCCCCTGCCGCCGCCGCATACCGCAACATCGCCGCCTATTTAATCAGCGTGCGGGGAACATTACAGCTTTCATTCGAACTGCTGTGTGTTCCGCGCCGCGTATAGACACTCCCCCTTGCTTGGGATTGGACGGGTGATCCGTCTATCAGAGTGCAGATCACCCGTCCAATCCCGAGCAAGGGGGAGTGTCTATACGCGGCGGGGAACACACAGCTATTCAAATGAAAGCTGTAATGTTCCCCGCACACTGATTGACTAGGCGGCGACGGCATCTAGGTACGGGGAGACATGGCTGCATCTGTGGGGGGACATGGCTGCATCTGTGGGGGGACATTTAAAAAAAAAGTATCGGAGAGTACTTGAAAAAAAGTATTGGTACTTGTACTCGGTCCTAAAAAAGTGGTATCGGGACAACCCTAACTGACCGTGATGAAAATTGGCCTGAGCAGGAGGGGGATGAAAGCGTCTGGTATTGAAGTGGTCAAATAAAAAATATCCCCAAAACACATGCTGGATTGGGGTCTGATGGAAGCAGCCATTTCTTGATCCGTCTCATAGCAGCTGTATGCTGGGTATAGAGTTGTAGAGAGTGGATGGCAAACCTATTTCATGGGATAATTGCTTCCATCAAACCACTCTCACAAAGATAAATGGCTTTGTGAAAAACTTCTTAAACGCAGTAAAAAAACTGGTCAATAACAGATCTACAACTATTTGAAAAAAGTACTTGACTAGCTATAAAAAGAAAAATTAATCATGCAACTCAAAAACAGGGCAATTAAAATCCCCAAGCAAGACACAGTAATCATGATCATAAAAATTGACATCCTGTGCGCTTCTGTCATTCAGGATGTACAACAGAAAAACCAATAAAAAGCTTCATCAATAAAAAGATTCGCACATTACATGCTCTCGCCAACATCACTGTATTCATAGTCATACATTAAAAAATAGTTACATATAGCACTATAATCACTTTTCTCTGGATTTCACCGGAAAAAAAATGAATTCTTACCTGTTGACTCTCCTGGGACATTTTTCTGGTTTGATATCTACATCATAATGATAAATTTCTATTTTGGGAATGTCCATCTCGAAGAAGTTCGCCTGGAGCTTGATGGTCCTCCCCGAGGTGCCAAAATCGGGTCTCAGCGGAGGCTTGAACGTATACACCGGCGGAGGGGGCGGTCCAATCACTGCAAACAAAAAAAAGAGAACCGTTACTTTTTATTATAACACTGGAGTTAGAAGAAGCATCTCTTCTACAAAAATAGCCATAGCGTAAAGACGAGGGTCTTCTGATCTATGGCAACTAAAGACAATCCTAGCAACCATTTTTTGCAGGGAATATAATTCCCCTTTAAAATTTGATGTTGAATCGCGGCAAATCACAGCGCCGGGGCACACAAACACAGAAATTTCACCCAGGAGACATGTCACCAGCCACAGTGGTCTACAGGGGCTTCGATCCAAGGTAAGCAATTCATAATGAGCTAGTATGCTGTGCATACTATCTCATTACGCCTTTGTCTTGCAGGTTTCTTTCCCCTTTGGGTTTACAACCAACCACTTTAACAGGCCCACAGACAAAAATGCCCAGATACCCAATTTCTATGAGCTTCTTGTATAAATGCCGCCACCTAAGGATCATTGGAGGAAACTTGTCCCAATGGCCTCTGTTCACATCCAACACTTTATTTCTGCAGGCTCAAGAGTGTAAAGCCTAGTACACAATCAGAACACCGGACGAAAAACAACATTTTCAAAATCGATTGGACGATAATCTGATTGTTGGTACACAGGCTTTGAGAGGCATTTAGGACAGTTCATCTGAAGGGAAGAACAAAATTTCTTATAAGATACCAGATAGTACAATTTATCAGTACACCACCGGTGGGACCCGACTTATGCTGTACATGATACTACCTTTCCCGTCATGATTAACCACTTGCCAATGTACGTCGGCAGAATGCCACGCCTGCGCATATTGGCGTACAGGTATGTCCCCTTTAATATGCACAGCCGTTGGGTCACGCAGGCTCGCGACCCAGTCGGGTACTTCGTGACCGTGCCCAAACGGGTCACAGAGCTGAAGAACGGGGTGAGGCAAGTGTAAACAAACCTCTCCTAGTCAGACTGTCACTGATCGTCTGTTCCCTGTCATGGGGGACAACGATCAGTAATGCGACAAGCCACGCCCCCACACAGTAAGAATCACTCATTGGGTCACACTGGACCCCTTCAGCGCCCCCTACAGGTTAACCCCTTCACTGCCGGTGTAATTTTCACAGTAATCAGTGCATTTTTATAGCACTGATCGCTGTGCAAATGACAATGGTCCCAAAAATAGTGTCAAAAGTGTCCGCCATGTCGCAGTCAATAAAAATATAGGCATTAATAAAAAAGCCATAAAACTAACCCCTATTTTATAGGCGCTATAACTTTTGCGTAAACCAATCAATAAACGCTTATTGCAATTTTTTTTTACCAAAAATATGTAGAATACGTATCTGCCTAAACTGAGGAAAAAAAACTTTTTTTTATATATTTTTTGGGGGATATTATAGCAGAAAGTAAAAAAAAAAAAAAAAAATTGTCGCTCTATTTTCATTCAAAGGAGAGTGTCCTGGCACTTCTGCTTGCCCCCTCCCCCCTCAAGAGGCTTTCTCCACACCAGGGATAAAGCCTTGCATTACTGTGTGGAGTTACAGACAGAAGAACAGGAAGTGAGGATTTCTCAGAAGAAAGAAGGACATTTAAAAGCAAAATGGAAGGATGAGGTAAGTGAAGGAGGACTGCGCTAAGGTAAAAAGCTATTTAGGGGAGAGAAAGAAAAAAAAATACCTTTACAACCCCTTTAAGTGGTTAAAGCACCAATTAACCCCCCCCCCCCCCCTCCCCATCATGATTTATTTTTGGGGAGGTTACCTCATCGGGTCTCCTCCCCACCCTGCCGCCAGCTTGCTGGGACATATTAAAAGTCCCAGAAGGCTGCAGGACCATTCACAAAGTGCAGTGAGGCGTACACATGAGCAGCTGGCTGTGAAGCTGCAAGGAGTCATAACCATCTGCCCACAGTTAAGATGTCAGTGCCTGAAGACCAGTGAAGAAACCGGCCTGGGAATAAAGAAGGAAGAAGAAAAAGTACAAGTAAAAACAAACCACCACAACAGGATCATCTATGCGGAAGGAGAATTATCAATTTCTTAAAATTAGAGTGGTGCACGATTTATGTCTGCACCACGTTTCTAGACTGAGAAAATAAAGGCTAGACCTGGCCAGAACTGGCAACACATCCAAAATGTAAGTTTTTCCCTTTAACTTCCCTTCTAAACTTGGGGTGCGCGCGTTATACCCCGATAAATACGGTACGTCACAGGTGATATCAATTGCTGACTGGCGATTGCAGGATCGCGCCCATGAAAATTCAGGGCTCAGGTAAGTAAAGCGGGGGGGTGGGGGGGTTTACAACCCCTTTAATTATGTGTCGTCGGAACCAGGTCTAGTGAATGTAGTTTTTGTAGAGCACCTTGGAATGTTGTATACGTCTAGTTAAAGCGGAGCTCCGCCGTTTAAAAATTATTAAAAGCCAGCAGCTACAAATACTGCAGCTGCTGATTTTTTATAAATGGCAGTAATTTTGAACTCCTGTCCTCAGGACCCACCAACAGGCCAGAATTTAACTAGACGTATACAACATTACAAGGTGCTCTACAAAAACCACACATTCACTAGACCAGGTTCCAATGACTCAGATTTTTTTACTCTCGAATCACATCTGGTTGTTGGAAGAGACAGTTTGGACCTAAATGCAAAAAGATACTTATGTGGAAAATTTAGAAATGCTAATTGTTCCAAACCTGAAAGAGGTGTAGCAGTACACTCCCTGTACCTTGAGCCTCATCGCTGTATATCTGCAGGTTGAGATCTCTAAAGGCAATGTATGCCTCAGTGGATTTTAAGTGAGGTTTAGGAATGTCATTAATGTTCTGCACATTCTTCTCCCTGCTCTGTACTTAGGGACCTGCAGTGCAAGCATCCCCCTGCTCTGTACTTAGGGACCTGCAGTGCAAGCATCCCCCTGCTTTAACCAATTGGGACCCGAGCCATAGACGAATGACGTCCACAAGGTGGCTCTACAGGTCCGGGAGGCCGTCAATAGAAACGTCATCGGGCCTCCGGTCGCTGAGGGGCGCGTGCCCGCCGCATCACTGAGTTGCTGATGCGTGTGTCTGGTGGCCGTGATGTGCGCCAGGTACCGGCGATCGCCTGTCAGAGCCAGGGATGTGGATCTCTGTGTAAACACAGCTCCACGGCCTGTCGGAGAGGAAACTGATGGTGTGTCCCTTGTACATAGGGACACCCACCGGTCACCTCCCCCAGGCACTCCCCTCCCCCCACAGTAAGAATCACCTAATAGGGAACACATTAACCCCTTGATCGCTCCCTAGTGTTAACCC